>NC_058131.1:301067921-301207718 GCF_016433145.1 Gracilinanus agilis
AGGAGAATTATTCTTCATTCAAAGGTCTCTACTTAGATGAAATCATAGATCCAGCCCAAGAAAACAAAACTCTAAGTGTAGTAAATGGATTATTAGATGAGGAGTCAGGAAAATATCCATTTAAGGAAGGAAGCTTGGCCAGTTATAGTATCATTTTCCACCTGGCTACACTCTTTTGGACCTCTTGGGACTTCTCTACAATACTACCTCCCCCAGGTACCTTCTCCCTCTCCTTCCTCCTCCTGGTACTTTTCTGTTCCTTTTATGTGTTGTTTTAACTAGATTAGAAACTGTCTTTCTTGTTTTTATCTTTAGTGCTTATCTCAGGACCTGGCACATAATACAAGAGCCTAGTAATAAATGTTTATTTACTGACTAAAGACCTGAGTTCTTGGGCAAGTTTCTTATCCTCTCCTAGCCTCTATTTTCCCATCTGTAAAGTGGGGATAATAATAGTACAGCGGAGTTATTGTGAGGATTAAATGTGATAATACATTTTTTTAATTTAAACCATTCCCTTCCATCTTTGAGTCAATACTGTGTATTGGCTCCAAGGCAGAAGAGTGGTAAGGGCTAGGAAATGGGGGTTAAGTGATTTGCCCAGGGACATATAGCTAGGAAGTGTCTGAGGCCAGATTTGAACCCAGGATCTCCCGTCTCTGGGTCTGGCTCTCAATCCAGTGAGCTACCCAACTGCCCCCTGTGATAATACATTTAAAGCACTTTGCAAACTTTAAGTCACCATATAAATGCCATCTAGTAGTAGTAGCAGTTGTTAGGGAAAGGGGATCCTCTGCTAGGCATAGTGTGGGAAGCAGGAAAGTGAGTGACAGCTGAAGGGGAGATGGGGTGGAAGGTGATCTCAAACCCAGCTCTCTGCCTGGAGCCTCAAAGAGTTGTGACCCAAGCCCAGCTGCTGAATCATTCCCCCAAAGCCAGTGCACATCTGCCTGCTCATAATGACTTTTCCCTCCTCTCAGCCCAAGCAGGTTGGGAACAGGCAACAGCAAGTAGCTGGGCCTCCCCAACTCAGCCCCAGGGCCCTGAGCTGACTTGTTCCAGGAAATGACAATTTTTTAATTTAAAACCTCTCAGTCCCCAGTGAGGAACAGAAGAAAAAGGAAGAGGATTGCACCTGGATTCTGTTCAATCAAAAGATTTGTGGACAGGAAAGGACCCTGGGAGGTCATCTCCTCTCCAACAAACCACATCCTTCCAGGCCCATTTCCTCCTCGAAGTTTTCCCCAACTACCCAAGGCCAGAGAGATTTCTACCTCTTCTACCAGCCAAGAGTCACACATCTGAGCACTTAATTATTGATGTTCATAATACTGCCTAATTGTTTCATATGTATGTCAAGTCTCTCCAATAAAAAACAATAACTCCTTTCCCCATAGCAATCCTGGGATTCTAAGCTTCTTTAGAGTATGGACTGACCTGGGATACTACAGTCAGTATATCTTCTCCAATAGCACTCACGTACAGGAAGATCATAAGACTTTAGAGCTGGAAAGGCCTTATATGTTTTGCCTAGGCAAACTCCTTTTACAGAAACCAGGACCTAAAACTGTAATGTTACTAGAGTTAGGATTTAAAATCAGGTTCTCTGACTTAAAATCTGGTGCCCTTTCCACAATTGTGCCCTACCTTTAAAATACACTTCAGTAAATGCTTTAAAGCCAACTTACTACATATAGCACATTAGAAATGGAATCAAGGGACTCAGTGTTTATCACCAACCAAATCCTGCAGCAGTAAAATGAGTTGAGTAAAAGGAATAAATTAACACATGGATAGATAGATACATAATTAAATGAATGAATGAAACCTGGCCTCAGACACTTCCTAGCCATGTGATCCTGGACAAGTCACTTAATCCTTACTACTCTTCTGCCTTGGCACTGATGCATAGAAGGTAAAGGTTTTTAAAAAATGAATGAATGAATGAATGAATGAATGAATGAATGAATGAATGAATCCCATAGTTTNAATGAATGAATGAATGAATGAATGAATGAATGAATGAATGAATGAATGAAAAGTACACAGTGTATACTTTGTACTGAGAGACAGTATGGTACAGTGGCTAGAGAAGTGGCCTTGAAGATCTGTGTCCAAATCAAATCTATGACACACATAATCTGTTTGACCTTGAACAAGTTTCTTGTTTCTCTAGGACTATGAGTTCCAAAGAAGGGGCAGAGCTACATCGATAGAGGTCGTTTCCTCACTCAGGAATCACATGTATCAATGAAATCACAGATCCCCTTGGTTCATTTGTATAACCCAGTGGAAGTGCTTATTGGATCCGGGAGGGCGGAGGGAAGAGGAGAGTGAAAGAAAATGAAATATGTAACCATGGAAAAATATTTTTAAAAATTTTTAATTATTAAAAAAAAGAAATTACAGATCACATCCTTTTTTCCAATAAAATGTGCCAAGGATTATGCCCTGAAAAGCAAGCAAGGGAATGGTCAAGACTAGGGAATCAGTCCTTGCAAGTTCTGAGGAGAGAGGGGATCTAAAGGAATTTTAGACCTTTATAACCCCACCTTTTTTTTTTTGGTTAAATATCAAGACTTTCGTGGGGTAAGAAGGCAGAGGTTTCCAGGGAGGGCCATTGAAGAAAAGGAGAAATATAACTGAGCAGAGCAGATGGCTCATCTTCACATTTCAGCTCCCATCTCTGCAGCCCTGGGTAGCCCTGTAGAAATGCCAACTGGATAAACATAGTGGGCAAGGGATAGACTCAAATGCATTGGATATTCTTTCTAATTCTAGGTCACAGGACAGAATAAGTTACCCTAGGAACAATTCCCCATTGACCTCAGAGCCCATAGCCTGGAAGCTGGGAAGGGACCTGGAACTGATTTTACAAGTTCCTCCAATGAGAGGCAGCAAAATATGTCACACTGCCCTGGTTGGGTTGGCAGCCAAAGGCCAGTCAATATGAGCCGGCCCCTTGCCACTACCTCCGGACAAGCCATTCCTACAATCTGCCACAGGCTGGCATTGAGAGCCCAATCTCAATATCACTACGCCACAGGCTCCCTGACCTCCCTCCTCTATCTGCCCAGCAAGAGAGCTTTTACAGGCCTTGCTTGAGGAGGGACAGTGAGAGCAGAGGCACTGATGGTGGGTATCTGCCGGGGGCCCTGGGCCAGGCTCCTGCTGAGCCAAACTGTCCATTTCCACCTTGCATGGATCCATGTGTCACAACGGATTGGAGGAAGTGTTTGCAAACTGGGCCGAGGGGAAAATATGCCTCTTTTGTTATTATTGCAAGGGAAAACAGCCTGTCTGTTTGAAAAGTGACATAGGAGGGTGGGAAGGTGGGGAGACAGGGTAGGTGAGCCATAGGAATATGTGTTCAGTTTCACTGAAACGAAAATTAAAAGGCCAATTTAAAAAGCAAAGCTACCAAGTCTTTTGCCTTTGGGATGGGGCCCAGGAGGGAGTTTGTGACAGTGCCCTTCCCCTGTCCTTGAGCTGGAACTTCAGGGACTGGAGGCTCTACTCTGCTCAAGATCCATTGGCATCTCACTGGTAATTAGTTCAAGGACACCTGGGGCTATGCTGAGGAATCTGCATGGTAGATTAAGGAAGAAACTAAGAGGGAGAGCTTTCAATGCCTCATTAATCATTGCTTGTATTTGAGTAAAGCTTCATACTTTCCAACATATTTTTACTTGCAATTATTTCATTTGATCCTCTGAGCAATCGGAAAGATAGACAGAGTAAACTTCATTATTCCCATTTTACAGGTGAAGAAATAAAGCCCCACACGGGAGAATTGGTTTGGTCAAGATTACATGACTAATCAGCAGGGAGAAGAAGGTTGAAAGGTCAGGTGGCTGTGAACTGGTCTTATAGTCACTCAGATCTATGTCTCCCCCTCCCACAAACTCAAGCTAAGCAGACCCAAAACAAACAAAAAAAAATGTAAAGGGTTCTTCCCTCTAATCCCCTGGATCTAAGCACCCTGGCATTGGGTGGTCCTATAGCTGGGCTGTGGGTTTCTAATTAATGTGGCATTTTAGAATCACTTAGGGCTGGTACTGTTGACTATCTTCTCTTCCCACCCCCTCTTCCCTTAGCATCTCCCAGATCACTAATGATGACATTTTTACCAAGTGGTAATGACAGGCAAAATTAGTCCAAAGCCTTTTGGCAATTGAACACTGAGCATTTGGATTAAACTTTGGAACAGAAAAAAAGAAAGAAAAAGATAACATCCTTGATATTTGGGAAGGGCTTTGGGGTAGGGCACTTCAAACTAGAGCCTGAACCCCAAGTCAGCCAAAATGAGTGGGGAATGAGCTTCCTATGTCTGTGCAAATAAGATGGGCAGGACAAGAGCATCTGTAAATGTAAAGGTGCACATTTGGCAAAATCAGAATGCAGAGGGTCCACTCTCTTGCTTGTTACTACAACCAAAAAATGTCAGAGAGTTCTCTAATGCTTAATGAGCCCATCAAGCTGAGAATGCACTGACTGTAACATTTCGGCTAATTGGCCACAACATTTTCCTTTCTTTAATGCCCCTTGGCCCTCCCCTAGTCTTTTCCCAACCCTCAGTCTACTAAGGACACTTGGCATTTGGCGGGCACGAGACTACTTCCATTTGAGCTGGTCCTGCCCGTTTGAGCTGGAAATGCCTGAGGGTATTTTTGAAACTAGTGAACTCGACCCAGAAATGCAACTGGGACCCTTTACACCAGGCCAAATGGACATAAAATATGCTCTCCAACGAGGCAGGACGAGAGACAATAAACTTGGGACTCTGGCGTGATGCAGTTGCTTTGGGGGACATCTGGCTAGGGTGAATGAAGGTGGAGCTCAGCTCAGTCTACCATTTGGTAGTTCCCTATTTTAACCAATTATTTTTTGCTATTAAGGTGCTAAACTGTTTTTTCTGCTCTCCTGAAAGACTTGAACTGGAGTTAGGACCCTCTAAATTCAGTAAACAGGAACAAAGCTCAAGTTTCCCTGCCCTAGTTACAGCTCTGACCAGACAGACAGTTTGTAAATTTGGACCCAATATACTAAGTAGGTGCTTCATAAGTGCTTGTTGCTTGATTGATCAATAAGTAAACATATGGCATGATGCCCAGAGGTACCCCTGACCAAAAGGGTCCTCTGTCTCTTGCCCCATGACCTGAAAAAACTATTCTTAAAAGATGAAACAGGGTATAATGCCCATCCTGTCACATGCAGATAACAATCATTACAGTGATAACTCATTTTTTTGTGACACGAATATTCTTACCTCTTTTTGTGTCCCGGACCCCTCGGACAGTTTGGTAAAACTCTTGGATCCTTTCTCAGAAGAACGTTTTAAAACTCACATAAGGTATCCCAAAAGTCTTAATGAAGTCTTAACCTCTAATAGGGGCAGCTATGGATAGAGTGCCAGACCTGGAGTCAGGAAGACTCATCTTACAGAGTTCAAATCTGGCCTTAAAAAATATGACCCTGTTTGCCTCAGTTTCCTCACCTGTAAAAGGAGCCAGAAAAGAAAATGGCAAATCACTCCAGTATCTTTGCCAAGAAATCCCAAATGGGGTCATCAAGTCAGAAACTACTCAGCACAGCATTACCTTTAATAACTTCAAAGGTATAAATGCAAGAAATACAAAATATCCTTTAAAAGTTTTGTTTTATACTTAGTCTTGTGAATTTTGAGTAATTTTTTTTAAATTTTTACTAGATGATATATATATATATTATATCTGTGATGGTTTATGGATAATATTTCCTGAGACTGGTGGATTGGTAGAGAAGGCCTTCTTACTTGACCATCTCTGTCACCTGATCAGTCCTAATTACCATTTTTCCTGTGAGGTCCAAAACTGTCAAGTTTGCTTAGATTAGTTTTTACAAAGTTCAAAAATTGATTAGAGTGATATAGAGGACAAGATGGTGGATATGTTGAATGTAAACAAGAACTATATTGATATTTAAAATTTTTAAGGAATGAGCCTCTCATATCATTTTGTATGCCCATCTAGCATTTATAGCCCTAAAGTTACTAAAGCTTAAAACTACACTAAGACTTTTGGGATATCTATGCATAGGACTACAAAAGAAATCAATTTTATTGAACTAAATTTATTAACATATATATTTTTTTAAACCCCTTCTTTCTATCTTAGAAATGACTCTAAGACATAAAGGCAAGGTCTAGGCAAACAAAGTTAAATGACTTGCCCGAGGTCACACAGCTAAGAAGATTCTGAAGCAAGATTTAAACCTAGGTCTTTCTGACTTTAAGCCTGGTGCTTTTATCCACTATGCTACCTAGCTGCCCCAAAAATATTTTTTAAAATAAGTTCAGATGAGGGCAGCTGGGTAGCTCAGTGGATTGAGAGCTAGGTCTAGAGACAGGAGGTCCATACTTTCTAGCTGTGTGATCCTGGACAAGTCACTTAACCCCCACTGCCTTGGAGCCAGTACATAGTATTGATTTTAAGGTAGAAGGTAAGAGTTTAAAAAAATAAAATAAAATCAGTTCAGATACCCCAGAATAAGAACCCCTGTAATGGTGCTTTAAGGTTTTCAAAGTACTTTTCCCACAATATCACATTTAGGTAATTTACTAATGTTTCCTATACATCATAGCCCGCTCCGTTGTCCTGGCCCAAGACTAGCAAGTGCCATCTTACTCCTGTCAAAGAATGTTCTATTTCTTTTCCCCTGTCATCTAGTATAGCCAGTCGGTGCATTACTGAATTTCTAGTTGCCCCAGTATCAGGGAGTGTCAGAGAAGACAGAGAACAAGTAGGAAGAGTCCCTGTTCCTTCCTTATCTCAGCACAGGTAAAAGCATCAAACATGGCTCTCAGGCACTACCTGTCACCAATCCCCTTTAGTCTACAGTTTCTTCCATGGTGCTGTGACCATCACAGCTGCACTCCTGCTGTCTCATCTACTGGACTTTGCTCAGTGACAACACCAGACTAAGATATTACAGCTGGCCATGCTTTGATGAATGAATGAATGGATGGATGGATGGATGGATGGATGAATGAATCATTTATTAGATGCTTACAATGTGCCAAACACTATGCTAATGTGGAGGATACAAATAGAAAAAGAAGACAGTCTCTTTTCTCAAGTTACTCACACTCTAATTGGGGGAGATAATAGAGAGAGAAGGGTTTAGCTCCAGAGCATATGGAAACGTCTCAGGAAATCCTAAGAGTGTTTGGAGGGTTTGGAGTTTCCCACTGGAAAGGGGAGAGTGGGCCTAACCAGGAATTCTGGGTTCTCCCAGGCAGCGGTGGAGGTAAGGTCTCAGCTCCCAGCCAGAAGGTGAAAAGGAAAAGGCATCATCAAAAAGTTTGGAGGTGCACCCTTGAGTGGTCTAAAATGGGGAAGGGGAAGGTCTGGATCTAATAACAACTCCGCATGGGGTCCTCTAGGCATCCCAGTGACTCTGGACAGCCTCAGGTGAGAGGAGTCCATGCTTGGCATGGTACAAGCCAAATCAAGATGCTTTCCCATTTGGGCCCCAGCTACAACCTGTCTGCTTTCTGTGGCTTACAAAAGACCTCTACCTCACATTTACATTTGGACACAGAAATTTCAGCCTTTTGGTCTGAGGCATGTTTTCTTCTCAGCTTGCAATCCCTGTTGGGGGGAAGAGAGGTTTGTCCCAGACCATAGGATAGTCTGTACTTCAGAGATTATTCTGAAGATGGAGGGTGCTAACCCAGCATTTTATGAAGTCACACAAAATACAACTAATACCCAGGAGCCTACCCCTGGGAGTTTTCTGATAGAGAGGTTGCCAAGTTCTACAGAAAGACCAAGAAGATGTTATCCCACTACCACATGACAAGGGTCACACCTTCAGAGGGGTATCATGGGTCAGAAATGTCTAGAGTGCTCAAGAGGAAGTTCTCAAGGGAAAACATGCTACAACCTTCACAGCTATATAATAAGCCTAAAAAAAATAAAATAAAATAAAATAACACTGGCCTTTTCTCCCAGGCCTTTATCACCAACAGGGCTGCCCATACTGGAGTGAGCCATGTCATGGCAAGATGACTAACTGCCTCAGAAGGACATGGAGAATGGGGAGAGGAGGGAATGGACCAACTTGTGTAACTAAGATACTAACACCAAGAATGAAGGGAGGGGGCAGGGCCATTTTCACATATTATTTTTATTCTTGATTTAATTTTCTCTGCATAGATATCTTAAGCAAAAGAATAACCCAGAGCCACATAAACAACCAGCCCAGTGCATTTGTGACTGAGCACATTAAGAGGATGCTCTCAAGCTCTATTCAGAAGTTTCATTTCCAGCTGTTTTCTATCTGAAAGGTTTATAGATAATAGGATAGATTGAGCTAAGTCACCTGTTGAGAATAAGCCCCATAAAAGGGGAAAGAGGCAGAGAGCTACTTAGATTCTGGGAATAAGAGAGTAAGTACTGTGTGGAGTAGAGTGATTTATGGATTTAAAGGGGGGTGGGCAGGAGATGTCATAGTGGAGAATTTTAATATAGAAAATTAGTGACTAATGGAAAATATCCACCCTGCTGTTGCAATATTCTCTCTTTAGAGAGCAGTGCAGAAGCATTTGGGAGGCAGTGCATGCCTGGGAATAGGTGTTGTTCCCCTTCTATAAATATATGAGGAACTATACTTATACTTCCTGAACATTTGGAGGCTCTCAGGTCTTCTGCAGATTTTTAAAGTTAAAAATTCAAGGAGTGGGGAGGGAAAGTTGCCTGCTCCAAGGATTAATTGCCAAAGGTTTTTTAGCCCAAACTACAAGTTCTTTTCTCTCCTATTCTTCCCCTTCCATAAATTTTTCTCCTTCCTTTCACATGTGTGAGGTGGCTATGCTGACTTTCTCTGAAGATTATTCATTTGTCTGGAGCTGAGATGAAGACATTAATAGGGAGCCAAGGGGTAATCCGGGCTCTAGTAGTTAATTCTGCCCACTTATCTTGATTCTATTTGTAGGGTCAAGATGAGTACTATCTCTAAGCATGCACTGACTCAGGATCTGAGATACTCACCAGACCTGGAATGATTGTTCCTGCTTGCATAATGAAGGGACAGCCCAGGCAAGCTTGGAATGAATATATATATTGGGGGGGGGCAGGAGAAGGGGTAGTGCTACTTTAAAGAGCAGGAACTAGAGCCACAGAACCCTAAATTTAGAATCGGCAGCCTTTTCTCAAAGATTAAAAAAAGAGATTGAAAAAGAGTCATGTTAGTGCTTGAAACCCATGACTGTCGTTAAAGGCAAGTGGGTGTGACTGTCTCCTTTCCCCATGGTCCCAACCAGAGTCCCTTTTAGAGGGCCTATTTGGAAGGAGCTTGAGCAGTCCTGGGCTTTGTCAGGTCAAGCTGCTGGTCATCATCTCCCAACATGCTTTGTGTAATTTTTAAGGTGAGGAAGCCAATAGTGGAAATTCAGGTTCTTTTATTAGGGAGAGACCAACTGGGGTGGGGGCTTCAAGGACCCATTTTCAGCCCCAGATGCTCCAGTTTCCCATATAATGGTGTCTTACAATAGTCAGGGATTCTTGAGAAATATCGACCATTCATCTCCCTAGCTAAGCCTCTACATATAGCAAAATGACAAAAGGAAAGCAGGGAGGGGGAGGGAAGTGAGCGGAGCTGTGAAATCTAGGGGATTGATTGAGAGGCAGGAGCCTCCATGTTGGTGGGAGCCATCGATCCCTACTCTTTATTTTCTTATTTGATTGATGACACTGGTGTTTCATGGCGGCTGGAGCCACAATGATATTTCCCCACCAGGCCTGTGAGGACGGGGATAAGTGAGAGCAATTGGACCAGGAGGCCCTCAGTCACACTTCCTTGATGGAGGAAAGCGGGAGCCCTGGTTTATTGTGCCGCAGCTAAAACTCTCGGTAATTAAAGTTGAGTGTTTAAATCTGCAAAGTTCATCAAAGAACATGTCCCGCCTGCTTGTTTACTGCTGAGATGTGCTAAACTCCAGAGCAAGCCAGCCAGTTAAAGACAGTCTTTTGAAGCTTGGAAAAGCCAAGAATTGCTCTCTGGCTGTTTGTCTCTCTGTATGGGAGAGGAGGAAAATGTGCTTATTAGCCTTAAGCCAGGTTCTAATGAGTGGCTTGTCGGGGCCGCAGGACTCCCAAGTTAGTCCACAGGGTGAAAAATGGGGAAATGCTGACTCCCACTTCTCTCCTGGGCCATAGGGACAGCATCTCCCCCAAGAGAGTTAATTCTCTCCTAGACACAAGAATGCTATGTTAGCATCTCTTCTCTCTCTGCCTAGCGAACAGAGAGGTTCTCAACACTTCTCACTTGGACTTTTTCAGCAGTCTCCCAAGTGGCCTCCTTGACTCTAAACTTTTCTCTGCTCAATTGCAACCTGCCTTAGTGCTGCCAGAACAAATTTTCCAATGTGCTTTGATTCCACCACTTTCAGCTCAAAAACATTCAGTCCTTTCCATCCCCCACCTTCCACTACTAACAGGATAAAGTCTAGATTTATCCTGTCATTCAGGTACCCACCACAGCCTTCCTTTCCAGAGCAATCTCCCATTATTCCTCTGCGTGAACAATCTGTACCAGAAAATCTGGACTCATCAGTCCCTCAATAGACTTTACTTTTTTCTGTCCCTTTCCTTACCTATGCCATTTCCCCAACCTGTGATATTTTCCCCTGCATATTCCTAACTACTGAGGTGCTGCCTATCCTCTGAGGGCTGCCTCCACTAACTTCTGTGTCAGTTTGCTCTCTTCTGGATGGGCAGCATTATCTGAGAAGTTCATAAATGCAATGTCTTATGCCTTTTGATATTCCTGAAACAAATGCCTTGTACATAGTAAATACTTATTGATTGATTGATTGCCTCCCAAGAGAACTTGGAAAAAAGCATGTCCCAAACACCATTATTAGATCACAATACCCTAGAATATAAAACAAGAAGGACCTTAGGGATCATCAAGGTGTTCTTAGCCTATGGTCCATGGATCCACCAATGGATCGAAAGATAGATTTCAAGGGTGAGGGGAAGAAGTCTGTGAACTCAGACAGAGAAAAAAAATTACATCTTGATTCCAATATAATTTGTTTCTTTTGCAACCCATCTAGAAACAAAGATTGGAAAACTTTGTGTAATTAGGGACAGGACAAGTAAGCAAAGTCTTGATAGCTCTCTGAGTGACCCTTTTGTCTGCCAGTCAAGTATGGTATAGACTTGACTATCAAAAGAGCTGAAAATATATGATTAGCCCTGAAGAATGTTGATCTCACAAAAGAGCAATAACACCCCCTCAAGAAGCAGTTATGGAAGAGGGCAGTTAGGTGGCTCAGAGGATTGAGAGCCAGGACAGAGACAAGATGTGCTAGGTTGAACTCTAGCCTCAGACACTTCCAGCTATGTGGTTCAGGGCAAGTCATTTAATCCTCATTGCCTACCTCTTCTGTCTTGGAAACAATACACAGTACTGATCCTAAGATGGAAGGTAATGGTTTTATTTAACGAAGAAGATAGCAACAGCTTTGTTCTTGTTCTTCGTGACCCCCTTTGGGGTTTTCTTTGCAAAGATGATAGAGAAATTTGCCATTTCCTTCTGTAGTTCATTTTACAGATAAGGAACTAAAGTAAATATAGTTAAGTGACTTGCACATAGCTAGTAAGTTTCTGGGGTCAGATTGGAACTAGTAAAGATGAGTTTTCTGACTCCAGGTCAGATACTCTGTCCACGGCACCACCTAGCTGTTCAGTGGAAAAGCAGTAAATGGTGGCTCTAGGGGAAAGGAATAGCAGTGAAAAACAGCCAGTTTCCAAGAAATGGAAATATGAGAGGTGTTTCAAGTCTAAGACAAACCTTCCTCATCTTGAAGTATGAATTTCCTGAGTTGTTCCTTCTCCCACTAGAAAAAGAGTCTGTGGAAGATTATATTCCTTCATATTTTAGAAAAAAGGTACTTAGTAATTCTACTACTTGATTTTCTGTTATTTATTTTGCTATCCTATCCCATTTCAGTGCTTTACTATGGTAATTATGGTTCTTGCTTGGCCTGTGGATAGATGTACTGAAAAAACCCAGACCTTTATTTGCACAATTAGGTTTAACCAAAACACTGTCTTATAAACGTGAAATAGCAAAAGGTTTCAGAGTTCTAGCATCCTTATGATATTTATGGCTTTATAGATTGTATTAGGTCAAATTAAATCTATCAACATTAATGCTTTAGAAATCCATTGAAATTTAAAGTGGGGAAAAGGTACATTGGCACACAAGTCAAATCTTAATATATGTTCTTTGATTTATTGATTGACTAATATTTAAAGTTTTAATTGCTTCTGACCAATAACCTTAAAGTCAGATTTTATATGTTTAATGTGTTCATTATGTTAAGTGTTAGCAGTACTTTTTTTCTTTTCATTCAAAGGCTAGGCTGAAATTTGGCAATTTTCTTTTTCCCATGCAGGCCCTATCAGCAAACGAGCACCTTGACGCAAGCATCCAGTGTAAATCCAGGGTTATCAAAGTGTCATTGTATGCTTTGTTGAAGTGAATTTGTATACATTGTTTGACCGTCATTGCACACTGCCTACCTCTGTACAAGGCAGATGAGCACCATGGCAACTTAAGTAATAGAGATCTCTATTACTCAAGTAATAGAGAGAGTAATAGAGTGCTCAGGGGGAAGACCAGACTCGTCAAGGAATATTGATTGAGAGAGTACTCACTGATCAACTGATGAGGACATTTAAGGGTTTTTATGCCATGCTGTGGATATGGGGTGGGGGGAGGAGCAAGAGGGATGTCCTAGGCAAGACATGCAAGAAGGAAGATGGTACAGTCACTCTATTTTGTGAGCTTCCTGAGACGAAAATCCCTTAAGATCAGATCCCTTAAGTGATACTGATGAGAAGGTAGCTTGAAAATTAGTCAACAAACCTACCACTGCTGACCAGGAGTTGGTAAATGAGTTTAAAAGTCTCATGGTGAGATCAGAATGAAACAGAATGATGTAAAAGGTTGGTTGAGAGGAAAGGCACCCTCTTCAATAGCCAGTGGCCTGATATTATCTCCTTCTCAATAGCCAACATCTCAGAACCAACCTCTTCCTCTTTGGGAAGTAACTAATGGTCATTAGGTATTGGCTCAGTGGGACATGTTGTTCAAGCAGTATGGGTCAGGAGAAATCTGAGGATTGAGGCAGGGGTGCTGTAGATAAATAAGATTATGTCACAGAGAAGAAACCTGTCTGGAATATGACCCATTTGTGATACAAGGATGTGATGCAGCGAAGCAAGGGGATCACTAGAGAGCTTCAGAAAAACTGCTTTTAACATTATAGACACGTGGAAGGAGCCATACACAAAAGTCATTGCACTCCAATGTCATGTAAGAGAGTCAATTAATTAGTGCTAATTCTTGAGCTACAAGAATTGGTTTAAAAAATCTTTTGAGTTTTATGTTAAGGTTGGAGTAGGTACTTCCAGGAGATTGTTGGTCCTTAGTTTTGGAAGAGGACCAATATCATGCCAAGGCGATGCCTTGACTTGCATGAATTGGATGGAAGTGAAGCAGAGTTGCATGAAGTCATCAGCTTCATTCTCTTTTCCAGAGTCATCAAAGTCCAGGGGCAGGACAAAAGTCAGGATGTCTGGCAATGACCCCAGGTGCAGTGGATGATGTTGGTGTCTTCCATATCTGACCTTGGAATAAATTGTTCCCAGTTGCCCATTCCATAGGGGATATCTTCACATGCTTGGGATAAACATTTCCTTAAGTCACCAATGGATTTGTGGCCTGTCAGTTACCCTCAATCTAGTATAGCCCATCTGCCAAGACGGTTTACCAAGTGACAGCAACTGTATATGCTATTGTTTCTTGGAAGCCACAGTGAAATCTGGGTGAAAGGTGTACCCCAAGGGTAGATAAGCAACCCTGAAAAAGTTATAGAAAATTCTCACGCCAGAGGTGCTAGTCCTCCCCTGCACAGTCCACACACCCCAGGAGATTGCTTGCAGATCAAAAGTATTATATGTGAGGGGCAGCTGGGTAGCTCAGTGGATTGAGAGCCAGGCCTAGAGACAGGAGGTCCTAGGTTCAAATCCGACCTCGGACACTTCCCAGCTGTGTGACCCTGGGCAAGTCACTTGACCCCCATTGCTCACCCTTACCACTCTTCCACCAAGGAGCCAATACACACAAGTTAAGAGTTAAAAAAAAAAAAGTATTGTATGTGCGGAAATTATAGTCTCAGACAATTGGCTTGTTACAAGTTGTTAGTGTTTATAAGCACTAAAAATAATTCCCTAGCTCTATACTCAATACTAGTTCAGTTCATCCAAGAAGTAGAGGAAGAATGAATGAAGAAAGGATATGAGACAACAAAAGGCAATCTTTCTCATGATTAGGACACTTCAACCAAAGTAGAACCCAACTTTGTGGACAAAGACAGTGACAGACCTGGATCACTGTTTAGAACTTCTCTCTCCAGTGGGACAAAGGGATTTGGGATCAGATGATGACACTGGCTGTTTCAGTAACAATTATAGTAGAGTAGAGTGAAAAAGGATTAGATCTTTTTTATGTTTTCTTTTGTTTTTTTGCTACAAGTGGGCAAGATGGACACATGCAGGCTAGGTATACCTGAGAGAAGAATTCAGCACTGATTTCCCAGAAACTTAAAGTAAATGGACCAGCATTTGGTAATAAAAATAGAGTTGCAAACAAGGACAGTTCTGGACTCCAAGAAATTAATTGATACTCAAGCAATCTTTCCTGGATCCTTTCCACCCGAATTCATAGAACCCAGAATTCATAACAGCAGTAATGGTACCAAAGGCATAGAGTGTCCTACTGGGTAAGATAGTGGATCCCCGGAGACAGTTGTCCTCTGGATACATCCTGAAGAATGCTTGAAGCTGGGTGACTCAGTGGATTGAGAACCAGGCCTAGAGACGGGAGGTCCTGGGTTCAAATCTGGCCTCAGATAGTTCCTAGCTGTATGACCCTGAACAAGTCACTTAACTCCCATTTCCTAGCCCTTACCACTCTTCTGCCTTGGAACCAATACACAGTATTGATTCTAAGACAGAAGGTAAGGGTTTAACAAAAAAAAAAGAATGTTTGAAGCATACACCACCACTACCTTTACAGGAAAGGGAGGGAAGCAAATAAGCATTTATTAAATACCTACTCTTTACCAGGCACTATGCTAGTCACTTTATAAACATTATCTCATTGGATCTGCACAACAACCCTGGGAAATAGGGACTCTTTTGATCCCCATTTTGTAGTTAAAGAAACTGAGGCAGACAGAGGTTAAGTGGCTTGCCCGGTGTCACACAGCTATTAAATATCTGAAATCAGATTTGAAGTCAGCTCTTCCTGACTCTAGGATCAGTGATCTATACGCTTTGCTGCTTATGCCTCTGTTGACTAAGAGAAGACCAGCCAGACTGGGCCTTCACAGGCTTTTACCACCTGACTCAGTCCATGTTGCTTTTACCTTGAGAGTTTTAAACTGGCACAATTCCTGGTCAACAGCAGAGGTTATGTTTAAAGTTACCAAGTTCCAAGTTCTTATCAATCATCTTTTTATCTACTGGCATTCCACAGACTCTGGCAGCTCACAAAGCATAATAACTGCACATATTCCTTTTTGCATATTTTTTCCAGTACTTTATATATTTAGGTTATATCATAATGAGTCTTGATTTCTTTTGGTAAGACATGAATGCCAGTAAGAGGGTGGGTAGTGATAATTTTGGAAGGAAAAGAACATTAATAAAACATTTTTAATGCACAGAAAATAAATGCAGATGGAGACACAAACAAATAGAGCAGTTTTGTTACTCCCTTGTTAATGGCACAGTGGATAGAGGACTGCGCCTGGAGTCAGGAAGATCTGAATTCAAATCTAATGTCAAGAATGTACTAGCTGTGTAACCCTGGGCAAGCAACAATTTTTGCCCTAGTTTTCTCATCTGTAAATTGAGGATAATGATAGTACACACACATACTCCAGTTGTCCTGAGGACAAATTTTTTTTAATTTATAAAACATTTTGCAAACCTTAAAATGTTATACAAATGGCTGCTGTTATTATGTTGTTCAGTCATGGAGGACTCTTCATGACCCCATTTGGGGCTTTCTTGGCAAAGATTTAGGAGTCGTTTGCCATTTCCTTCTCCAACTTGCTGGTATGTGTTTGAGGCCAAATTTGAATTCAGGAAGAGGAGTCTTTCTGACTCCAAGTTTGGAACTCTATCCTCTGTGCTACCTAGTTGCCTCCATTTGGAACACAGTAAGTACTTAATAAATGCTTTTTCGTCCATTCATTCATTCATAGTCTCAGGTTTTCCTGTTACTTCTCTATCTTGTTTCTCTGCACCTGACTGACTATCTCTGTTGTTGATCTCTTGAGATCCCTATTATTGTCCCATCATTTCTATGCAGGCAATTTCCAGATTTGTTTATTCTTTACTTAAGAAACACAAATTGTACCCCATTACTTCTAGCACCAAATACAAACTCTTTCTTTTGGCAGTTAAAGCCCTTTACAACCTGGCTTCAAACTCTCTGTGGAGCCTAGTTACACATTATGCCTCTTCATATGCTTTTTGGTGCAGCCAAACTGGATTTCTTTCTTTTTTTAAACCCTTACCTTCCATCTTAGAATCAATACCATGTATTGGTTCCAAGGCAGAAGAGTGATCAGGGCTAGGCAATGGAGGCTAAGTGACTTGCCCAGGGTCACACAGCTGGGAAGTGTCTGAGACCAGATCTGAACCTAGAACCTCCCATCTCTAGGCCTGGCTCTCAATCCACTGAGCCACTTAGTTACCCCCAACAATCTGAATTTTTTACAGTTATTCCCACGTGGTACTCCATGTTCTGTCTCTGCACCTTTGCATATGGTACTGTCCATGCCAGGAATGTCTTCCTTCCTCACTCGACCTCCCAGAATATCTCGTTTCCTGCAAAGCTCAGTTCAAGTGTCTGAGACCTACATAAGAACTTTCCTGATCCCTTACTGATGACCTCCACAACAAATTACATTGTATTTATTTTATATATAAATATATGTATATATATTAGCACACATATATCCAAATGTTGCTTCTCTCAATGGAATGCAAGATCCTCAAAAGCAGGGACCATTTCCTTTTGGTCTTTGTATCCTCAGTGCTGTATACAATGTCTGGTAAGTAATAGGTGTTTAATAACTTGATAATTTGTTGTTTCAGGAAAGTACCATTCAGAGACCAGGAATTCCCCAAGAGAGTATGCCATCAAATGGGGAAAATGCTGCACTGTTGCACCACTACTCCTGTTGTCCTTGGATAATTGATGGTGAGCACAGCACCAGGATGAATGACAATAAAAAAATTATATAGGCCAAGTAAGAGGGGCATGGCATTGGGGGACTCTAGCTTAACTCCTATACAATGCCTTACCATTGTCAGAATTGGAAAAGTTGAAATTATGTAATAAAGGGTTATATTGTACTATTCAGCTAAGTGGTACGGTAAATAGAGTACCAGGCCTGGAGTCAGGTAGACTCATCTTTCTGAGTTCAAATCTAGCCTCAGACACTTATGATCCTGGGCAAGTCACTTAACTGTATTGGCATCAGCTTCCACATCTGTAAAATGAGTTGCAAAAGAAAATGGCAAAGTACTTTAGTATCTTTGCCAAGAAAACCCAAGTAAAGTCATGAAGATTCAGGCACAACTAAAAATAATTGAACTATTATAAAGCCTATATAAAAGAGGAGATGGCTGTTGGTGCCAAAAATTAGACAGATTGAAGGAATAGAAGGGAGTAAAGGGATTAATCTGGTGTTAATCCTCTCTGATTTATGATATGCTGTGTCTTCATGTGGCCTATGTATGTATTTGGTATATTACATAAAACACAAATAGTAGATATTGTGTATTATGTACTTGCAAGTGGCCTTTGTATCTAGAATAACTGCCTATGACTCTACTATACGAAAATTAATAAATGTGTTTATGTATCTCTGTTTAGGGACCATAATTTTTTTTCCAACTGGAGCAGCATGTAAGAGGATCTGGAACTTTGCCCTGTGGTAATGATAAAGCCATACAAAAGGCATCAGCTTCATCCCTCTTGGAACAAAGAGGAAGCAACAGCATCAGCAGGTGACATTCTCAATAAGATGGTAGCAGAAGCTCATGGAAGAAGCAGTGAATGATGGGTGTCCACCAAAATGGAATGATAATGGCAAGGAGAATTCTGGAGTGATGAATGACAGAGCCAATAAGCAATAAAACTCTACCAGTTTCAAAGAACTGGAAGCATGAGAAATGCCCCAATTGCAAAACAACCCTTTTCTACTTTGATATGTGAATTCCCCAGGAAGTTGTTTCCTTTTCCACCAGGATAAGAGTTGGCATTTCCCTTTCTGTATTAGATGAGGATAGAAACTTAGGAAGAAGATGGAGATAGACTTCAAATAATTTAAATGTTCTATTTCCTCTGTTAACTTATTTTGCTAGCTATTCCTAATTAAGTGCTTTGCTGTTTTATTTATGGTTCCTCCTTGTTCTGTTGATAGAGAACACCTTGGGTGGGGGCATAGAGTTATATTTCAAAATTATGATTAGTCAAAACTGAATTGGGATAGCAAAGGATTCCAGAGTCAGGTGAGACCTCTGTTACATTACAAATGAAGAAACTGAGATTCAGAGAGGTCATGTGGCTTGCCAATTGTTACATGACTGATACACAATGGAGGTAGAATTTGAATACATGTTTTTCTTGAGTTGAAGTTCAATGCTACTTCCTCTACCAGTGGTTCCCAAACTTTTTTGGCCTACCGCCCCCTTTCCAGAAAAAATATAACTTAATGCCCCATGGAAATTATGAAACTATTTATTGAACTCAGAATAGAATGTAATACAAAAAAAGTGTGGCCATCACTGCCTCCCTGGATTGCTGCAGCACCCAGCAGGGGGCAATGGTGCCCACTTTGGGAATCACTGTTCTATAACATGCTTCCAATACCAAATAGGCAACATTAGATTAAGGAGCAATTGTGCTTCATTCAGCAAACAATTGACATTTACTAAACAAGAAACATGTACTAGAAACTAGTAATAATAATCACTCGTATTTTAACGCTTTATGTATATGATCTCATATCATGGGGAAACTGTCCAAGAGAGATTCCAGGCCTTAGTGCATGCTCAGATTTGCTCTTTCTGATGTATTATTAAAAGTATATGGAGCTGTGCTTTTTGTGGTGGCAAAAAACTGGAAAAGGAGGATATGCCCTTCAATTGGGGAATGGCTGAACAAATTATGGTATATGCTGGTGATGGAATACTATTGTGCTAAAAGGAATAATAAACTGGAGGAGTTCCAGGCGAACTGGAGAGACCTCCAGGAATTGATGCAGAGCAAAAGGAGCAGAGCCAGAAGAATATTGTACACAGAGACTGATATACTGTGGTAAAATAGAATGCAATGGACTTCTGTACCAGCAGCAATGCAATGACAGCTCTGAGGGATTTATGGTAAAGAACACTGCCCACATTCAGAGGAAGGACTGCAGGAGAGGAAACATATAAGAAAAACAACTGCTTAAACGCATGGGTTGAGGTGGACATGATTGGGGATGTGGACTCGAAACTACCACATCAATGCAACTAACAACAATTTGGAAATAGGTCTTGATCAAGGACACATGATAAAACCAGTGGAAATGCGCGTTGGCCATGGGTGGGGGAATGCGGGGGGTGAAGGGGAAAGTGGCAGCATGAATCATGTAACCATGTTAAAAATGAATATTAATAAATGTTTAAATTTTTTTTAAAAAGTATATGGAATATGTCCTTCCAATTTCCAATATGGCACAGAGAAGCTTGGTGAGTCTACTCCTAGACATTCCTGACTGAGGGCTAATATTGTGTACTAATGAGGAATCTTAGATATAGTTATCTAGGCCTGGTGGATTGGTGCCTTTTTAAGGTCTATAGCCAGCATTTGTCTCCATCACTCAGGATCACAATCTTTAATTGTCAGGGGAGTATCTTTCCACTTCCATCTCCAGGTGTTCCCCTTGTAATCAAGTACCAACTCTATCAGACTCTATGTCAATGGAAGATTTCTCCTGCGGCTTTGATGGATCAACTACCCTCATTGGTTATCTAGGTACTCTCCTCTTGGAATTCTCATTTGATCAATATCAGGAAAGAATAAATAAATAAATAAGCAAATAAATAAATGGATGAATGAGTGGATAAATAAATAAATGAATGGATGGATGAATGAATAAATAAATAGATAAATAAATAAATAAATGAATGGATGGATAAATAAATAAACAAACAAATGAATGAATGAATAAATAAATAAATGGATGAGTGGATGAATGGATAAATAAATAAATTAATGAATAAATAAATAAATAAATAGGTGAGCGAGTAGACAAATAAATGAATGAATGAATGAATGAATAAATAAATAAGTGAATGAATGAATGAATAAATAGGCAAATAAACAAATAAATAAATAGGCAAATAAATAAATAAATAAATGGATGGATGAATGAATAAATAAATAATCAAGCAAACAAATACATAAATAAATAGATAAATAAATGAATAAATGAGTGAATGAACAGATAAGTAAATAAATAAATAAATGAGTTAGCAAATAGATATATATAAATGAATGAATAAATAAATAGATAAATAAATAAATGAATGAATGAATGAATGAATAAATGAATGAATGAATGAATGAATGAATGAATGAATGAATAAGTGAGAAGCAGAAGATGTGATGCAATGACACAGGGCAGCCAGATGGGAGAGGACTACTACTACCCCTACTCCCACAAGACAGTTCTTACCCCATTGGCTTCCAGAATGGGAAGACACAAAAAGGTAAAGGGAGAGGTACAGCAATCTTTTTTGATGCAGCAATTCTGGTTTTTTGGCCAACCAGAAGATTTCTCAACAGCATTAACCCTTCGGTCAGTCAGGGCTCCTTACTCCTTAAAGGACTACCAAGAGCTACCCATTGACCAGATGCGCTTTCTATACATATGCCTAATTTTTACTGTACCTTAAGTTCAAATTCACTCTCCCAAGAGACTGTGCACACACATAAGCAAAATAATTAATTTGGGGCAATTGTTTTGTAACTTCTTTAATTGTTATACTTTCTTAGTAAAGACTAAGTTGTGTCAAAGCTAACCGATGTCAACTGTTTGATCAATATTAGGGGTAACATTGAATAGGGGCTTGTGAGAAACAATACTAGGAACCCCAATTCCTCATGGTCAACCTAGAGTGCTGAGGAGAGATGTAGTCTGGGAACCTAACCTGTGCGAGTTGGGAAAGTGAACCCAGAGCAGGTGCTCCATATACAACCAATCCTCGAGGCAGGTAATGCACATTTTACAAATGAGGAAACTGTGGATCAGAGCATTAAATCACTTGCCCAACGTATGCAAGGCAAAATATGCCCATACTTCCACCAGCCTTTCTGACTCTAAGCTAATTTACCATCCTGTGCTGCCTCTTCATCCTCTTTGAAGATGACGGTGGCAAAGGTGCTATGGACAATCCAGATCTCCATGCCACAGGGCCAGCGGGTGTGCCTGGGAGGTTCCATGTTAATAAGCCTAGTTCTCTCCTGAAATAGACACAGAGGAGATGCCAGTTAGTTAAAATTCAACACCTGTAAACAGCTTGTGAACACACCATATTTTAGTGCCTGTCTGTGTTTAGTCAAATACCAAGAGCATATGTCTCTTTTTAAATTGACTCCCAGGGCTATGAAGAGTGATTCAGAAAACACCCTGAAATCTGCCAGCATACATCTTTGCACACAGGTGCCTTCTACTTGCAGACCTTGTCCAGAATGGGTTGACTCATCTGTCTTTGAGACAGCCATACCTCCCCTACCTCCCTACTTGTCTCCTCTCTTCCTCATATCAGCTAGCCCGCCTCAATGAAAAACCCAACCCATTCCAGGAAAGGACTTGCTTCTCAGAACAAGAGAGACAGGCCCACACCCTCCCAAAAAGCTCTTAGCTTCTGTCCATCTCCAACATTTAACGTAAGGATTGTTCATAGAATGAAGTGAAGTGCCATAAAGCCTTGCAAAAAGACAAAGACACTAAAATTTTAAGAGGGGAGTAAAATCTGTTTATTGGCTCCAATAAAGAAAACCTGCTGACTAGTGAGTTTAGAGGCCTATGTTGACATTGTTCCAGGATTGTTTTTTGGCTGTGTGCTTTTGTTTGTTTTTTAAATAATGCTTTTTGGGGAGTTGACTCCAGTCATTCAATTCATGTTTTCACATGAAAACAACCACCTAATAACCCCTTATGATAAAAAGGCTATTGATTGAGTTTGGGCATTTCTGGAATCACAGAACCCTAGAATGTCAGGACTACAAAGGTCTCAGAGACCATCTAGTATAATCTCTATATGACAGCTGAAGAAACTGAAGCCCAAATCAATCAATCCTCAAGTATTTACTAATCATCTACTGAAAGCCAGCCACAGGCTAGATGCTGGGGATACAAAGACTAAAACAAATGAATAATATTTAGCCTTTATACAGTGTTTGTGAAGCATGTCATATAGGTAACTTCATCTGATCCTCACAAAAATCTTGAGGCCAGTCAACTAAGCATCTTCTGTTTTCCAGGCACTGTGCTAAATGCTGAAGATCAAAGAAAGGCAAAATGTGGTCTCTGATCTTGAGAAGCTTACAATCTAATGGGAAAGAAAACAAATCAGTCGGTCATTTTTCAGTCACATCTAATTCTTCATGACGCCATTTGGGGTTTTCTTGGCAAAGATACTGGAGTGGTTTGCCATTTCCCTCTCTAGCTCATTTTCAGATGAGGAAACTCAGGCCAACAGGGTTAGGTGACTTGCCCAGGGTCACACAGCTAGTAAGTAAGTATCTGTGGCCAGATTTTAATCAGGGAATATGAGCCTTTCTAACTTTCTGACTCCAGGCCTGGCAGTACAAAACTATCTTCAGGAAAAATAGGAAATAATTAGCAGTGGAAAGATGCTAGAATTAAGAGGAGTTGGAAAACACCTCTTATAAAAACGTAAGATTTTAACTGGGACTTGAAGGAAGCCAGAAATGAGGGGGCAGAGCATTTAAAGCATGGAGGACAGCCAGGGAAAGTGCCAGGAGTCAAGAGATGAAGTGTCTTGTTCATGGAGAAGCAAAGAGGCCAATGTCACTGGATCAAAGAGTATATGGAAGTCCACAAAGACAGAGAGAGGGCGGTTATGAAGGGCTTTGAAGGCCAAACTTGGTCTTGGAGGTGATAGGAAACCATAGAAATTTATTGATTATGAGGGTGGTTGTATCTACACTTTTGGAAAAATCACTAGAGCAGCTAATGGAGGATAGAATAGAATAGGGAAACACTTATGGAAGGCAGATCAACCAGCAAGTCATTTCACTAGTCTAGGCATGAGGCAATGAAAGCCTGCCCCAGAGTGGTGGTAGTATCAGAAGAGAGAAGGGAGAAATTTTAAGAGATGTTGCAAATGTAAAATCAATAGACCTCTGCAACAGATTAGATATTGGGGAGGGGGGGTGTTAAGAGATAGTAAAGAGTTGAGGATGACACCTAGAATTTGGTGTCATGCAGATCTGGGAGAATGATGATGTAACATTACAGTAACAAGAAAGTTCAAAGGGGGAATTGGGTTTAAGAGGGAAGATAATGAATTAAGTTCTGTCCATGCTGAAGATGGACAGATATCTATTGGATATTCAGTTCTAGACATGTGAAAGGCATTTGGAGACATGAGACTAGAAGTCAGCAGAGAGGTTGGGGCTAGATAGCTAGATATCAGAATTATAAGCACTGAGATGATAATTAATTCCATGAAGCTGATGAGATCATCAAGTGAGGTAATATGGAGAAGAGGAAAAGAGGGCCCAAGACAGAGCATTTTAGACACCCACAATTAGAAGGCATAACCTGGATCCAGCAAAGGAAATAGAGGAGCAGGTAGATGGGTAGGAAGAGAATCAGGAGAGAGTGGTCTCTCAAAAACCTAGACAGAAGATAGTATCGAGGGGAAGGGGATGATCAACAGTGTTAAAGGCTGCAGGGAGGTCAAGAATGAAGATTGAGAAAAGGCCATTGGTTTTGGCAATTAGGAAATCATCAGTAACTTTGGAAAGAGTAGTTTTGGTGGAATGATGAAGTCAGAAGCTATATCGTAAAGGGTTAAGAAGAGATCAAGAGGAAAGGAAGTGAAGGCATCTAAGTGTAGATGACTTTCTTAAGGAGTTTGGCTATGAAGAACAGAAGAGATATGACAATAGTTAGCAGGGATGGAAGGATCAGGTGGAAATTATTTGAGGATGGAGGAGTCATGGGCATGTTTGTAGGCAGCACAGAAGGGGCTGGTAAACAAGGAGAGTTTGAAGATAATTAAGAGACTAGAGATGGAAGAGGGAACAACCTGTTGGAGGAGATGAGATAGAGTGAGATCACTTGTGCAGGCAGAGGAATTTGCCTTGGCAAGGAGTGGGGCCACCTTATCATATGAAACACGAGTGAAAGAGGAGATTGTGGCAAAAGGCAACCAAGTCATATAAGATGAAAAAGAGGAGAGAGAGTTCTCAGTGAATGGCCTCAATTTTTCAGTAAAATATGAGGCAAGGTTCTCAACTGAGAGGGTGAGGGAAGGAAAGTTATGGGAGGTTTGAGAAGGGATGAAAATGTTTGGAAAAACCACTGTTAAAAGTGAGATAGTGAGTTGATAAAAGAACTTTAGAAGGATTGCCTGGCAGTAGTGACAGTTCATTTGAGGTTGTGTAATATAAATTTGTAATGGAACCAGTCAGAATATTTGTGATATTTTCTTCACTCTCATTTAACATTACATGTGTTGGAGGCAGGTGCTATTATTGTACCCATTTTTCAAATGAGGAAACAGAAGCTGATATAGTGATATATTATCTAGGGTCAAACGTCTAGAATAGAGATGGGCAAACTTTTTAAAGAGGGAGCCAAAGGAAAGTAAATGCTCATCTGTCAGTCTGTTTCTAAGACAACTCTTTCGAAGTTTCATTGTCTTGTATTGTATCCTACTCATTGTATTCATCAGATTAGGAATGTCCAGTGGCTGGCCAGATAAAACATTTCAGGGGGCTGCATCTGGCCCACTGGCTGTAGTTTGCCCATCACTGATCTAGAAAGTATCTGAGGCAAGATTTTAATTCAGGTCTCCTGAATCCAAATTCAACACTCTATACATTGAGCCACCTTGTTAAAGACCTTATTTACTCTTAAAAAGTTCACATTCTTTTGAAGGATATATGATAACCCTAGAACACTAAGGGAAGAAGTAGTCAGCTACGTTCTGGTGACCCAGCCAGACACTAGCAGTAGGATTTGGGGAATTAGTCCTGGGAAAGAATGCTAGGCTCTGGTTTTATGGAATGTGCTGGGGGATGAGATCTAACTAGAATGTAATATTAAAAGATATAGAGCAGTGATTCCCAAAGTGGGCTCCACCACCCCCTGGTGGGTGCTACAGCAATCCAGGGGGATTGGTGATGGCCACAGGTGCATTTATCTTTCCTATTAATTGCTATTAAAATTTTTTAAAAATTAATTTCCAGAGGACTAAGTAATATTTTTTCTGGAAAGGGGGCAGTAGGCCAAAAAAGTTTGGGAACCACTGATATAGAGGAAGAAGAAAAAATGTGGAGTGATTTACAATTCACATACAAATCAGATTTTAAACTCTTTGAGGACAATAATTCCATCTTATCCATTTCTATATCCCCCCCGTTTTGAAAAAAAAAAAAGGACTGAAAAGGGCCAATTCTTTTTTTTAATGATTGGTTAAATGTATCACCTCTTTTCATTCCCTTTTATTGACTCACGCCTGGGTACTTAGATTGCATGATGGATAGAGTGCCAGGTCTAGAGTCAGGAAGACTCATTTTGAGTTCAAATCTCACTTCAAGTGATTACTATCTGTATGACCCAGAGCAAGTGATTTAACCTTGTTTGCCTCAGTTCCTCATCGAAAAAATGAGATGGAGAAGGAAATGGCAAACCACTCCATATGTCTGCCAAGAAAACTTCAAAAATGAGGTCATAGAGTTGGATACAACTAAAACTACTGAACAACAACAAATCTTCACTCTCTCCTTTCACAACCCACTTTCCAGATAGCATAAATATCAGTAATTTACAACTTAACTGTGAATGTTTTTCCTTGTTTTCTCTCTCCACAAGAGATTTTGTATGTAGTATGTCTCGTCTCATTATAGGAAAAAGGGGAAATGGACTTTGGTCCAAGAGAAAGGGATTCTGAACATCCAGCAAGATATGGGAGAGATTTGGGGAAAAGGGGAGGAAAAGGACCTTCTTGATGCCTCTGAAGTCATTTCAAGAAGGCAAGCCACCCACTTCATTTGTCCACAGAGTCAGACTTGGGAGTAAATACCTACTGGATGTTCAGTACATACTTATTTATGGATTTTGTTGAGTGGCTGATTGATTACCATTGTTTTCTTATAAAATATTCCCAAGGAAACACCTCCTAAGCCTGAAGTCACAGCTATATTTTGTGACAGAGTTTAGCATTCTGCTAATACCTAAAAGGTCAAGATGACTTCCTTTGAGACATGGTCATTTTAAAATTAGCCTGAACAAACCATCTGAACAGAGCCCAGACACAAATCTCACAGGCCCTCAATAAGGATAGATTATGTGTTCTTGGAGTCCTTCTCCAGCTCTAATTTTGCCAGTTCTCTATCAAGTGTTCCTGGCATCAAGGCTGCTCTTAAGATGACACATCTGTCATTTGATGGCATTTTTACCTAAATCTGAAAAAAGCCAGTCGATTGTGTGTGATGTGACCAGCAGGAGCCACAGTCACTAAAAGTCACTTGCATAGTCCATGAAAGAGCTATGTTTCACTATGAGTCACCACCCAGGTCCAGATATAGCAGATCCCATGATGATGGGACTGATATAAGTAGAACTCAGCAACTCCACTCTTGGAAGAGAGTGCCTAGTGCCAAAAAAAAGTTCAGGAAACCACCCCATAGTTCAAGGCAACTGGAGAAAATAAAAGTGATATTTTTATAATGTTTAGAAAAATATATCATGTAATAAATTATCATTATAGATTTCAAGTTGGAAGGGGCCTTAGAGATCCTCCAGGCCAGTGCTATTAAATCAGAAATGGAGACCACCAAAACCTATACGAGGACCCCTGTATGACACATATTAATTTGGAAAAGTACTTATTAATACTACCTTCTGTTGAATTTTTTATAATTTTGTCAAATATTTTTCAATTGCATTTTTATCCCTTTGGGGCCCAGCTCAGGAGAATGGTAGGTCACCCACCAGCTCCTCATTAGACCAATCTCCATGTTTTAGAGATGGGACCTGATACAAGTAATTTGTTTGAAGTCTCACAGATAGTAAGAGGCAGAGTCAAAATCTGAACCAAGATCCTCTGGTCCCAATTCTAGCATCCATTCTACTGCCACCTTCAGCATCTAATGGCATCTAGGGGCAGGGCTAAAACTCATATAAAATAGGTTTACTGCAGACTTCTTGTACCTGTCAGTTTTGTTTGGAGGAAGAAAGCATCAGAATGCATAAATTTTATCTGGTAAATTGATACTTAGAAAATGTTATTACTTCATCCATGAGGGACCTCCCTCTATCACTGAAACCCTCTTCTGGTTGCATGAGTGGCTGTGCCTGAAAAACTAATCACCTCATAGCTAGCCTCCCAGCATTGAGCCTTTCCAAATTCAGGTAGGCTTGTCATTGAGTGACAGACTCATTGAAAGTCTTGTCTCAACTGCTTGAACACATGGATTGAGGTGGACATGATTGGGGATGTAGACTCGAAACTACCACACCAATGCAACTATCAACAATTTGGAAATAGGTCTTGATCAATGACACATGTTAAAACCAGTGGAAATGTGCATCGGCCATGGGTGGGGGGAGAGCAGGGGGTTGAAGGGGAAAGTAGGAGCATGAATCATGTAACCATGTTAAAAATGAATATTAATAAATGTTTTAAAAAAAAGAAAAGTTAAAAAAAAAGAAAGTCTTGTCTCTTAGTCTACCTGTATTCAAAACTTGGTACTACATCCCAGAGCTTGCATTTTCTTGGCATAACCTACAAGGATCAAAGATCGTCTTCATACTATGAAAAAGCGTTAGAGTAGGACTTTCCCTTCTGTATTTATGTTATTAAAATAGTACTCTAATGTGGGAGGCAACCTAATGTAGAGAGAACCAAAGACCTAATTACTCTGCGTTTGACCCACCATCCCTACTCACCACTTCTATCTCCAGTGAGACACTAATTAGTTGTGAGGCCCTCAATAGATAATTTAACTTCAGTGAACCTCATTCTCCTACAGCTAGGAATAAATAATAACTAATAGTTATAATAGCTAGCACTTGTATATATATGTGCCTACCATGTTCCAGTTACTATGCTAAACATTTTACAAATATTTCATTCTCACAACACTGGAAGTTAAAAGCTATTATGATCCCATTTTATGGTTGAGGAGACTGAGCCAGACAGGCTAGATGACTTGTCTAAGGTCACAAAGCTAGTAAGTACCTGAGGCTGGATTTGAACTCAGTTCTTCCCGACCCCAGGACTCTATTCATTATGCCACCTAGCTACCTAAATTACTCATTTTAATAGTATCTATTTCAAAGACTAGGAGACTCTTTGCTTTGCAAAACTTAAAGCATTATTAAAATATGCAATTACTCTTTGCCCACCTTCAAGTAATGCTGCATTCAGTAACATCTAAAGAAATTGTTGTTTGTCCTTCATTTCCAAAGAAGACTCGTGCATGAATTTAAGTGAGACAGAGTTGCACGAAATCATCAGCCTCATTCTCTCTCCCAGTCATCAAAGTCCAGTGGTAACAAAAAGTCATTTTTGATATCTTCATTGTCTGACCAAGCTCTAAGTCGGTGATGGCAAACCTATGACACACATGTCAGCACTGACACATGTAGCCATTTTTGATGACACACAGCCTCATGCGGCCGCATACAGAGAAGCATGGGGCCGCGTGCCAAGGATGAAAAATTTGCTGTAGCGTAATATAGACACTCTGTGCACTATAGATGACAATTCTACCTATATTCATTTACCTATTTTGGTTTATTAAATACAATTATGTATTACAATTATACATTTTTGTTATTTAAACTATAAATATTGTGAAATTATGGGTTTTTTCTCAAAGTGACACACCACCCAAGTTATGCTCGGTTTTTTGGCGAATTTTGACACACCAAGCTCAAAAGTTTGCCTATCACTGCTCTAGGTGCTCTCTAGCACCTGCTTCAGCTGCCCTCACAGTCACTGGACCAAATTGTTCCTATCTGCCCACTTCACTGGGGAAAGTCTTCACATGCTTGGGGTAGACATTCTCCTAACTCTCCAATGGGTTTATGGCCCTTTGGTTATACTCAACCTGGCTGAGCCTTTCTGTAGAGCTGGTTTTACCAGACTATGGCCATTATGTATGCTACAGCTTTGTGGAGCCACAGGTGAGAGTTAGGTGACAGGCAGATATCAAAGGTGAATGAGCACCTCTGAAAAGGATTTAGCAAGCCCTCACACCAGAGGTACTAGTCCTCCCTGAATACCTGATATACTCCTTATAAAGATATACAGTAGATTCAGATCACGTCTTCCAAGAGCTTCAAGTCCAGTATTTAAGAAGGTGAACAAGGAGTGAACCATCCTGAAATAGGTTCATAGTTCTAAAGTTGGAAGTGGTCTCAGAGCACCACTAGTTCAACCCTCTTATTTTACATATTAGCAAATAAAGGTCTATGGAATTTAATTTATATAAGCAAGGCAGTAAGCATAAGAGGTGAAATTTGAATCCAGCTCTTTCCACTGTACTTTAGAGACACCACAAGTCATTTTTACTGTCCACATGTTCTAGAGGAGTTGGTGGTTTTCTCACTTCTGTATCCTGACCATTACAGTAAAAACCAGTGGAACCATAGCTGTCACTGTCATGAGTTAGAAGGGAACAAATCACACAATGAGAGGGGAGTCATAGTTAACCTTTACCAGTAGAGAGGAAAGAACAAAAGACTTACACTGCATTTCCATCCGTAGCATCTGACACCTTGATGAGTAACAGGCTGTTGGGTTTTAATTTTCCAAGCACGCCCTTCTGTGTCTCAGCACAAGGACTCACTAACAAAGCATTCCATTCTGGGAACAAGAGCCCCTACTGTTATTTTCTCCACCTGATAACCAAAGAGCCTGATCACTATTGATGAACCCCATCAGCTCATTCAAAAGGAACTCAAGGCCACAGCTGTAATATGCATCATCTTTCTTGGTTCAAAGTGCTTGCTGGTACTTCTCCTAGGAGTCTAAGCATTTCCCAACAGCATCTTTTTTTTTTTAATTTAAAAAACCCTTATCTTCTCTCTTAGAATCAATACTATATATTGATTCTAAAGCAGAAAAGTGGTATGGGAAAGGCAGTAAAGGTTAAGTGACTTGCCCAGGGTCACACAGCTAGAATGTATCTGAACCCAACCTCCCATCTCCAGGTATGGCTCTCTATCCACAGAGCCAGCCACCTAGCTGCCCCCCAACAGCATCTTTTGACAGATGAGAAAAGTGAGGCAAATAGAGTATAGTGACTTCCCCAGGGTCACACAGCTAAGAAGTGACTAAGGTCAGATTTGAACTCAGGAAAATGAGCCTTCCTGATTCCAGGCCTAGCATTCTATCTACTATACCATCTAGCTGCCCATAGCTGCAAATTATAGTACTTGTTTCATATGTGAGAAGACTGAAGCCCAGGGAGGGGAGGTAACTTGCCCAGTATCATACTACAGAAAACAGAATTTGTTGCTAATTGACAGTTGAAGGATAGAGACAGTAAGTGCTACAAATTCAGAGGAAAAAGGAGTCACTATGGCCTAGGTAGAGCTGGGAAAGTCTTCATGACATAAGAAAGACTTCCAGAGTCATAACTGGACTGTGTCAGCTGGGACTATGCCCCAAAAGGTAAATTTGAGGGACAAAATTCGGAGGACTTTGACAGCACTTAAAGTCCTTCAATATGCAGAGGTTTATTCTTGCCCTGCCCTAGCCTACCCTGCTCCCCATTCCAAGCTTCACCAACAGTGGCTTTGTACCAATCAATAAGCATTTAGTTAGTGCCCACTATGGACTAGGCACTGTACTAGTACTGAAGATAAAAAGATAAAATGAAATATTTCCTGTTCTCCAGAAAATTACATTCTAATAAATGACTATATGGATATATGCAAAACACAAAGTCACTTTGGGAAGGAAGGAATTAGTAGCTGTGGAAACCAAGAAAAAAATCATTCAAAAACTCACTAGTGTCTTGGATTCTCAGTCCCCCTCCCCATGTTCCTATATATACCCCTACCACCACCAATAGCCCCCTCAACTGCCATTTATCCTCACTTTGAAATTTTCCATTTATTGTTCTGGTGTCTATTCTCCATGTCCCCAAAGTACTTACCAGTACTCTGTGCTAGATGCATCAAAGGTGCTCCATCAATGTTTGATGAATAAACTTTGTGTCTGTTGTACCTCTAAATTGAATACTGTTAATTAGTAGCCCCCCCATTTGCCCAGCAGTAACTGCTGGGAACATGTTGTTTCCCTCTTATCTTTAAGATTTAATTTCCAGATTTTATAGGATTCTCCACGGTCATCGCATCACAGAGTTAGACTAGCAATGGGCCTTAGAGAGATCAGCTAGTTCAAGGTTTCCCAATCTGGGGTTCATATACTTGTTTTTAAAAATATTTTATAACTATTTCAATATAATTGATTTTCTTTGCTAACTTTATTTTATTTTATCCATTAAAAACATTATTCTGAAAAGGGGACCACAGGCTTCATTGAACTGCCAAAAAAACTCATTTATGTACACACAAAAGAATTTAGAAGTTCTTTACATGTTTGTTAAAAAAAAAAAAAGAATTCTTGATCTAATCTAGTTACTTAATTTTACAGATGAAGAAAGTGAGACCCAGAGAGTTTAAGTGATTTTCCCAGTTTGCCCAGGCAAAATGTAGCAGAGCCAGGAGTCAAATCCATGTCCACAATTTTAAAGTCAGTCCATTATCCATTCCATTCTCTCCTAGCCAGTATATGAATTTAAAATTTAAAAAGGCATGAGTCAAACCAATAAGAGTCCCCCATGATGACTTTTCTGAGGTATCTCCCCCTTGTTTGTGAGGACTAAATAAATCTAGTCGGATTAAGAGAGATCCCAAGCCCTGTGGAATTTTCCTTCTTTGAGATTAGAAGCGAAAGCCAAAGAATCTACTCCAGAGTCCACAACAAGGCCAGAACCATACCTTTTAAGTTAGTGCATTCTCTCATCCACCTCAATAAATCACTGTCTCCTTGACAAATGGCTCCACTATAAGATTTTCAAGTCACTCTGCACTTGTAGAAGAGATTTAACTTCCCCCTCCCCTGCCCAACAACGAAAAAAAAAAATTCTGAAAGGTGTCAAGTCGACTGGTCTACATGCTAATGGGAAGGACTGATGGCCTCTTCATTTCCTAACAGAGAGATACAAAAACACTTCTGGATTAGGTTGACTTTGTTCAGTTGGAGTTGAAGACAGATGAGATCATGTCTGTAAAGTTCTTTGAAATCTTCAGAGAAAGTTAAATACTTTCCAACCTCGTTACTCATTCTAGCCTTGCAGGTAGACACAAACATTTTTGTCCAATTCATCTTCCCCTCGGTAGCTGCCCACAGCCAGATGTATGAAATCAGTAGACTTAAAGCTTTTCTAGCATAAATTATGATCCATTCTTGACTAGTGAGTGACTTCAAGACTTTGTTTTTTACAAGGCCACACAGAGAGCAAATGACAAAATGAATGTTAGTGTAAAAACATTTAATAAATACATAATATGTACTAATGGCTGGAGGACAAATGTATGAATAGTCCCTACCTTCATGAAACTTATACTCTAATAGGAAGAAAACAACATACATCGAAGAATGGTGTTCAGGGGTGGTTACTTTGTTTTAGAAAGTTACTGGGATGATGAATGGGATCATAAGGGTCATAAAAGTCACAACTCATCTAGAAACAATGGTAGAATGGATTAGATCATGGTTCCATACCTGGGGGAGTACCAGTCATTGGGGATGACATTGTGGCATGCATCTATAATCCTTGTTACTGGGTGGCTGAGACTGGTGGATTCCATGAGTCTGAGTTCAGACCAACTTGGCGAGATCCCTGGAGGAAGAGGCCATTATAATGTTGGAGGAAGGATGAACTAACCCAGATGAGAAACAGAACAGGTCATTACATGTAATTGGGAAAAGAAAATATCTTTGAATAAAATAAAAAAGAAACAAACAAAGTAGGTCATACTTCCCATGACAGTCAGTAGTGAGATCCCAGTCTGTGAGTGGCTCTTCCACTTCCAACCTAAGTAAGATAGGGAGACCTAGCCTCAAAAAAGAATAAATGACACAGGGAAGAAGATGCTAAAATTGAAAAGAATATATACAGGACATTTAGCCTGGTCATGGAAACAATGGCCAGATAGTAGATATTGAAGTGAAACATGTCAAGAATCTTCTTCAAAGAGTGATCCAGGACAAGAAGTCACTAAGGACTGGAGAGTCCCAGACAGAAGTTCCAGAGACAAAAGCATTAAAACTTCCAGGGCATAGTTTTTGATTTAAGTGGAGGTTAGCAAGGCTATTGTGAAGATGGTCAACAAATAGAGAGAGACATATTTGAACTCTAGGCCTTTTTAATTACCTTTCAATTACACCAAGCCAAAAGGTCACATGAAGAGCAATAAGTCACCATCACCAACTCTTACAAAGTTAAGAATCTCTGAGGCAAAGGCTCTGGCCACATCTGATTTCGGCCAGAGTCACAGAATCTCCCAACCAACCAAGCATTACCCAAAAAGCCTGGCTCAAGTATAGAATTATGAAGCAAGATTGAGGGAAAATGTACCTGCCTTGTGGCTCTCCATTGCTGGCTTTTGAGAGTCTGCCCCAAAAGGACAAATTCCAAATGGCTTTCTCTTCCATACATTTGATTCAGCAAACAAGAAGCTGGATATTAAATAAATTTTTGAAAAATCAGCCTTTTAATTTCAAAATTCCCAGACCAGAGCAAATCAGGAAATTATTTAGTAGTTAACAACTCCTTCTTAGGCACTCCTCATATTCTTGTTACCACTTGGGTTCTCTTAGAGCAGTGAGTACCATATTGTTTATTCACCCTTGGAGCTAAGGCAGGCAGGCAGTCTCCAGAGGTCAATATAAGTGTTCTCTTCACTGATGACATATCATTTATCCCAAGGTGTCAGTATTAAAGTTTAAGGTCCTTAAAACCACTAAGAGTCACTAAAATTTCAGCAACCTATTCTCCAGGCAGGTAAACCACCAGACTATGTTTAAATAAGAACTCGTCTGAAAAAAAAATTGGGGGTTTTAATGGACTACAAGCTCAATACAACAAATAGTGTGATGTGGTAACCAATAAAGCAAATATATAGGGCAGCTAGATTTCAGTCCTGGAACTGGAGTCAGGAAAATTTGTCTTCCTGTGTTCAAATCTGACCCCAAATACTTACTACCTGTGTGACACTGGGCAAGTCATTTAACCCTGTTTGCCTCCGTTTCTCACATGTAAAGTGAACTGAGGAAGAATGGACAAACCTGTCCAGGATCTTGCCACAAAATCCCCAAAATGAGGTCACAAAGAATTACATATGACTGAAATGAGTGAACAACAATAAAAGATAATCTGACTTGGGAAGCCTTCAGCATTATCCTTAAAAAGAAACAACGTGCCCTCTCATTTAAAAAAAAAAATAGCCTCAGGAAAGAATATTTGTGATATGTAGACACACTACTTTACTCTTAGCATTTTTTCTCGCACCCTTTGCACTGTCCTTCCTGAGTCCCCAGGATTCTACGTTCTCCCAGGGAGGTAAAATTAATACCATCCCAGGCAGGAAGTATTCCTGTTTCCAGACACACACATGCACCCAACATAGGCACACCTTCTGTTTAAGTCATCCTGAGCTCAGGGAGTCTGCTCTTTCACTGCCTCTGGCCATTTTGAGAAGGTGCCTCTGCATATTTTTTCTCCTTGAAATTCATTAGAATAAGATATTTTAAAAGATACTCAACATTCTTAAATAGCTTATTTGTCTCCGACAGCTAATTGGCATTTTCCTTCTGCCCTTATGTTCCCAGGGCCCCCCAGAGAATTAGCTACCCAAGGAAGGGCACAGAAAACCAACCTGTAAGGCTGCTGTATTAAAAGGCTCCTTCCTAAAGTTGCATTTATATTTTTAAGCCCTTATGTTTTTCTCTTAGAAAATAGTTACCATATGCATATTTCATTATTTCTATAAAAAATCAAGAGTTGGATAGGACCTATATCATGATTTGACAGATAAAACAGAAATATAGGGTTAAGTGAGAGGCAGCATAATGTATGTGGCAGAAAGCACCCGGGCTTTGGGGTCCCATGGCCTGGGTTCTAGTCCTAGATAGGTCATTTATGAGTTGTGTGTCTGTGGGTAAGTCTCTTTCTTTTGAGTATCAGCTGCCATTGCCTAGCCCTTAGCACTCTTCTGCCTTGGAATCAATGCATAATATTAATACTAAGATAAAAGGTAAGTTTCAATTGTTTCTAAGACTGTAGGAAGATAAGACAGAAGGTTAGAGGGGTTTGAGGTTGTTGTTTTTTTTAAATAGAGGCAGTGTATATAGAGGATAGAGAAGAGACCTCAGAATAAGAATGACCTAGATCCAGTTCACACCTTGGATACATACTGCTTGTATGACCCTGGGAAAGTCACTTATCCCCTCAGGTCCTCGGTTAAGTCCATGTCTTTTCTACATCTATGAGATGTAGAAACTGGCCATCTGCATTGGCAAAAGTAGATTCCTTTCAGGGGAGCTTCTCCTTTCCATAAAATCAAAAATCTAGACCCCACTTTTAAAAAATGAGGATAGCATTGTATGCCTTGCCTCACGAGGTTTCTATGAGGTGTTTTATAAGCCTTAAATTTCTATTTAAATGTGAGTTATTGTTATGAAGAGTCATAGACAAGCCACTTTAATTCCCTCATCCTAGACAATGTAGGGTAGTGGAAAGAGTCCTGGATTTAGCGCCAGATGATCTGGGGTCAAACCCTAGCTGTGCCACTTACTACATTACCACATTGCGTGGCCAAGTTGTATACAGGTCATATACAGGTATATAGCTCTCAGCTTCAATTTCTCAATTGTAAAAGGGGGTAATAATGTTTCTAATATCTACCTCAAAGAGCTGCTCTGAAAGGAAGGGAACAAGTGCCTGGTCTGTACCAGTTTTACCAATATCATCTCATTCGATCCTCACAACAACTCTGGGAGAGAATATAGTATTATTATTCCCATTTTACAGTTCATGGAACTGAGACACACAGAAGTTAAGTGTCTTCCCCAAAGGTCCACACAGTTAAGAAGTATCTGAAGCTAGATTTGAATTCGGATTCTCCTGACTTCAGGCCAGATTTTCTATTCACTTTGCTACCTAGCTAGAGAAACATAGAAAGTAAAACTTAAAAGTACTATGAAAACACAAGTCATTATTACCTGAACCACTCATTCTCCCAGGTGGTTGTTGTAAAGATAAAGGAGATGGATAACAATGTGGAAGCTTTTTGTCACTGTAAAGCATCCCGTAAATACGTGTTGTTGGCATGATTTCAGTCCAGCCAATCACCAGCTGTACAAGCAAACAGTAGTGTGATCAGAATAATCGATTCTTCAAGATATCTGTCTGCCCTGCCGCCATGTCCACAGATCTCCCTGACTGGCTGGAAAGGGAATCATTTCAGGATCATTCTGTGTATCTGCTCTGCCCTGCCTGGGTAGGACCCCCTGCCCCATTCCTTCTTCCTATGGCTTCTCCGGTCTCAGCCGGGTCTGAAATCACACACATTCAGATACTGTGCTTTTAATTGTGTTTAAATAGAGACTTGTTCCAACCCATCAAGCAACAGAAACAAAGGTGTTCAAGGAAGAAATAAAAGAGGTTCTTTCATTTCCTTGTCAAGCAGAGAACAACATGAAAGCATTTTACAGGGTTTAGTTCTTGGGTTGAGGCTTTTGTTTTGTGGGCTTTTTTTGTGTGTCTTTTTTTTTGTTATAAGTGCAAATCAGCATCCAAGCCCAAACCTTAGGATTGCACAGAAATTTAATTAGAGTGTTGAATGCTTTACATAAATTTGTTTCTTTCTGTGGTTTTCTTAAGAAGTGTCAGAATCACCCATCTGCCTAGAATATAATTGTAGTGGGTGAGTGGGAAGGAAAGGAGAGTAAGTTCTCTAAACTCATTTCAAAACCCATGGCCCCAAGGGCAGCTGCTGTCAGTGACCACAGAAGGCCTTGAAAAGACAGAGATGTCCTGTCGGTGGGAGACCAGGGATGGAAAAGCGGGTACTCTGGGCAAAACCCCACTGCTATTAAGCCTTGGGATATTCATTCCAGTGGTTGTACCACCATCCTAGTCCCAATTCAGGAATTTCTAGGTACCAGGGAAAGTTGGTTTGAAGAAACAAAAAAACTGCAATTCCTTATTATTTCCTGCCAACAGGGAGTAAGGAAAATATTTATAATGTATCTCCCAGTGCCTGGTATGGTGCTCTGAAAATCAATTCGACAAGTATTTATCCTGGACTTGCTATGTACAAGGAACTGTACCCGCCTCTGGGGATACAAAGATAACAAAAACAAGTCCCTTCTCTCAAGGGCAGCTGAGTGAAACAGTGGATAGAGCACCAGGCCAGGCATCAGGGAGACTTATCTCCCTGAATTCAAATCTGGTCTCAGACACTACCTGTGTGACCCTGGGCAATTCACTTAACCCTGCTTGCCTCGGTTTACCCATCTGTAAAAAAACAAGCTGGAGAGGAAAATAGCAAACCACACCAGTATCTTTGCCAAGAAAATCCCAAAAGAGTTAGATGCAACCAAAATTACTGAACAACAAAAGGTTGTTTATATTCTGCTGGAGAGTACAACATCTATTTGAACACTAGTAGGTGTTTAATAAATGTTTGGGGAAAGAATGAAAGAAAAACAGCTTGGAGGGAGCAAGGGAGAGGGAAACTATATTAGAAACTCATTTCTAGGGAGCAGCTCAGTGGACTGAAAGCCAGGCCTAGAGGTCCTGGGTTCAAGTCTGACTTCAGATACTTCCTAGGTGTGCAATCGATCCTGGACAATTCATTTAACTCCCATTGCCTAGCCCTTACCACTCTTCTGCCTTGGAACCAATACACAGTATTGATTCAAACACAGAAAGTAATAAAGGTTTGGGGAAAAAAGAAGTTCATTTCTATAGCACTTCATAGCTCACAAAGTGCTTTATCTATTTTCTCATCTGATACTCATGCCAACCTACTTAATCAAATGTGGCAAAGTGTACTATCTCTAACAGAAGAGGAAATGGACTCAGGCAACTAAAATAATTTACCTAAAATCCCATAGTTAGCAAGTGGCAAACTCAGGACTTCAATCAATCCATCTGATACAAATACAGTGATTCAATCAAAAAACATTTATTAAATACCCACTATGTGTCAGACATTGTACTAAGCCCTAGAGGTACGAAAAAAGCCAAAGACAGCCCTTGCCCACGAGGAGCTCAGAATCTAACAGGGAAAGACAATGCATAAAAAGATGCTGCAAAGCATGTAAGGAGGGGAAAATTTGTTCAATTCTGGGGCATGATGAAATCTGAGGAGTGCAACCAGACGGGAAATGATGAGATGGCTACCCTGGGCACCCTCCTTAAATAGAGAATCTGGGAGAAGCTCTCCATTGTCCAATCTCCAGCCTTGACAACTTGAGGTAACTAACAAGGGCTCCCAGGGATAACAAGGAGGTATGTAATTCAGAATTGATGTGATCTTGCAGGGTGGTGAGAATCCAGAGAATATAATGAGGTCAAGAGAAATGCAAATGGACAAGAAATGATGAAAAAATGCAGAAATACAAAAGCAAGATTGCCCTTTCCTCAAGGAGCTTACATTCTACTAGTCCACCTAAGTCTTCTAACTCCTAATCCATTTCTTTTTTCCCATTATTCCTTTATGTTGAAATAGTGATATATGTCTTAACAATGTGCCAATGAGCATTTTAAAAATAAGAGCAGGGGGCAGCTGGGTAGCTCAGTGGATTGAAAACCAGGCCTAGAGATGGGAGGTCCTAGGTTCAAATCTAGCCTCAGACACTTCCCAGCTGTGTGACCCTGGGCAAGTCACTTGACCCCCATTGCCTACCCTTACCACTCTTCTGCCTTGGAGCCAATACACAGTATTGACTCCAAGATGGAAGGTAAGGGTTTAAAAAGAAAAATAAAAGCAGACCAGAGTATTTAATCTGCATCTAGCACAGCCCAAACTCCCACCTTTAATTAGAAAAACAAAACAAATTCTAACTGTAGGTCTACTTATCATCCTCAAACAAATTAAAGAAAGAACCCTGGCTCCCACATAATTAATTGAGCACTGGATTTGGAGTGAGAAAATGTCAGTTCAAATCTTAATTCTTCTACTTTCTAATTGTGCTACCTTAGGCAAGTCATGCTACCTCAATTTCCTGTAAAAGCAGATGATTAGACTATATAATCTCTAAAGTCTCTTCTGGCCCTAGTGGGGAAAAACAGGAACCAAAATCATTTCAAAACATCTTGATGGACTAACAATGTAGAAATCCCTCCCAACTCCATGGTAACCTAATAGTAGAAAGCCTTCGACCAGTCCTGAAAGAGAAATAAACTATAATCAACTAGGCAAGGGCACAGTCAATCAGACCAGTCCCATCCACACTATACTAACAACTATTCGTTCTTGGATATGATACCCTGCAGTTTTGCCTAAAGAGAGCCCAGAGACCATAATGAAGTCCAGAGGAATGCAGGTGGGAGGGAAATGATGAGAAAATACAGAAACACAGAAGCAACATAGTTTCTCCTCTCAAAGAGTTAACATAGGTTCTTTACAATTGTAAAAGTATTTGGACATGTCCCTTGTGTCCTCCCCTAGAACTGGGAATGTTTTCCTATTCTAATAATAAACCTGCCTATTGCATTCCAACTACATCCCTTTTCTCCCTTTGCTGTCCCACACACCTCCTTTCTTTATCCCTTCTTCTCCTATGAAATGCTTTTCTTATCTCTCCTAAGGTGCCTTAGAATGATACTGATTAATTGTGTTGTGGGGAAAGCATTTTGTAAACCTTAAAACATTAGAGAAACTTATTGAAAGAGATAATCAAGGTACTTGCTAAAAGGTACCATAGAAAATGAAGTAATATTAAAAAAAAATTACAAGTTTCTCTGATAAAGGCCTCACTTCTCAAATATATGCTGAGAATAAAACTAAGTAAAATTTATAAAAATAAGAACCATTCCCCAATTGATAAATGGTCAAAGGATATAAATAGGCCATTTTCAGAAGAAGAAATCAAAGCTATTTATGTTGTTGTTCAGTCATGTCTGACTTTTCATTACTTATGGGCATATGCCAAGACTATCCATTAGATCTTTTCAGCAAAGATCCTGAAGTGGTTTGCCACTTCCTTCTCTAGTGGATTAAAGCAAACAGAGATTCAGTGACTTGCTTAGGGTCTCATAGCTAGTTAAGAGTCTGAGACCAGATTTGAACTTGGGGGGAAAAAAGAGCCTTCCTGATTTCAAGCCTGGCACTCTATCTACTGAACCATCTTCAATCATATGAAAAAAAATTCTCTAAATCATTATTGATTAGAGAAATGCAAACCAAAAATATTCTGAGTTACTACTTCACAGCTATCAGAAACAACAAATGCTAGAGGGGGACAAAATTAGGTACACTAATGAACTACAGGTGGAATAGTAAACTGGTCCAACCATTCTGGAGAACAATTTTGAACTATTCCTAAAAAACAGAGGTCAAAGAAAAAGGAAAAGGGCCTAAATAGAAATATATACATATAGAGATATGCATTTTTAGTAGCAAAACAAAAGTAGAAGTATTTGAAGTCTAGCTTGAGTGGTTTTGAAGACTGTGACATATAGCATCCAGAAAAAGCCAACACAATCTCACACTGCATTAATAAAGGTGGTATCCAGACAAGAGAGGTAATTAGTAAGTGACCTCTTCAAGGCCTTGACATTCTTCCCCAACAGTACCAGAAGCTCTTCCTTCCCGAGTGATGAGGTCCTTTCTGTCATCTTGTACTAAAGCTTTTGCACAAACACTCATCATCATCTGAGAAATTTGTTATGAAGGATACCAACAGTCAGTGTTTGAAGGGTTGCGAGAAGATAAGCATACTCTGATACATTGTTGGTGGAACTTTAAAATGGTGCAGCCATTTTGGAAAGTAGTTTGAATTATAAAAATAAGGGGATTAAATATTTTATACTTTTTGAACCAAAGACCCCATTACTGAACATAACCAAGGAAGCCATTGATAAAAATAAAAGGTCCCCTTTTACTCCAAAATAATTACAGCAACACTTTTTGTTATATATTTGGAAACAAAATAGATGTCTATCAGTTGGGAAATAGCTAAACAAATTGCAGTATATGAACATAAGGCAATACTACTACTGTAAAAAATGATGCATATAAGGGTAGTTAGATGGCTCAGTGGATTGAGAGCCAGGCCTAGAGACAAGAGAACCTGGGTTCAAATCTGGCCTGAAACACTAACTGAGGGACACTGGGCAAATCATTTGGCTCCAATTTCCTAGCCCTTACTATTCTTCTGCCTTGAAACCAATGCTTCGTATTGATTCTAAGGTGTAAGATAAGGGTCAAAAAAAAAAGATTCATATAATAAATACAGAGAAGCATGGAAAGAGCTGTAGGAACTGATGTAAAGTAAAGTAAGGAGAGCCAAGAAAGCAATATACACAAAAACTACAACAATGTAAATGGAAAAAAAAAAACAACACACCCAAAAAAATCCAAAATAAATATAAAAATATAAAAAAATTATAAAGATCAAGTGGAGCTTGAATGAAGGGATATGAGAAGATATCTCCAACCTAACCCATCATATAGGTGGGAGATGTACAGATTCTATATATTGTACATGTTTTCAGACTTTCTCAATGTATATTGATCAGTTGCTCTGACTTTTTCTTCTCTCTTAAAACAAATATTATTTGTCATATGGGATAGCTCTCCAGGGAGGAAGGGAAAGAATACATGGGATACTATGGTAATGTAACAGAAAGAAATAATTTAAAATTTTATTTCAAAAAACTTGTTATGGAGGTTTTAAAAAATATCTACTCAGTCAGAAGTTCTGAAATTTGCCCTTTCCCTTTGGTCTTTCTGGGAATGTGAGAGTTGCTGATGACTCCACACAGCACACCCCCTCTCCAGTGTGGGAGAGAGGGTTTGGTTTCAGAAACTTCTCCAGAGTTTGTTTACTTGAATTACAGAGAATTTTTTTTAACCTCACTGGAAAGTCATTATGACAGAGCAGCAATTTTACAAAATATGTACATTATAAGTGATATGCTTTTGGAAACACCTCCCATGCAAGCAGGCAGCATAAATCAAATTGTGTCATAAAATGGAAATTGCAGCGACAAATTACACATTAGTACCATGGTGCCTGAAATATGTGACGACGGTGATGCTGGATAATGGGCAGGATGACAAACCGAAAAGGTATGCATTGAACATAAAAGATAATCGTTTCTCTACCCAGATATACAAACTGTCCTCTTCATAGTTCAATGGAAAAAAAGCACTGGCTTTTGAATCTAGAAACTGGATTCAAATCTCCCCTCTCTTATTTATTTCCTGGGTATCTTTAGGCAGATAACAATCCCTATAGCCCTCGGTTCCCTCATCTATAAAACAACGGCTTCTGGTCTATGATCCTATGAGAATTCTTCAATCAAAAATGGTACAGAGGCATCAGACTTTCTAGTCATGACAGAGTTTTATTGGGCAGTTAGTATTTTCTTCTGACCCATAACTGTTTTTCCAGGTGCACATCAGAAAAGATAGGTATTGGGAAGTTTACTGGGTCTGAAATTTGGGAAGTTTAGAGGAAAGGAGTTGGAAAGGGGCAATATAGGGGAATGAAAGGATGTTTGAACATTGGGAGTAGTTGAGATGATGTCAGGCCTTCCATGTGAAGATTTCCTTTCCTTTAGAATATAAAACTTAGGGGCAACTGGGTGGCTCAGTGGATAGAGAGCTAGGCCTGGGTTTGGATTGTCCTGGCTTAAAATCTGGCCTCAGTTACTTAAGTCGTGTCACTTAACTCCCATTGCTTTATGCCTTGGAACCAATACACAGTATTGATTCTAAGAGGATTCTAAGGTGAGATAAGAGAGAAGGGACATGGCCCTTAACTATTTCCAGGACCCTATTAGCACAAAGAAATGGAATGCCCAGTGAAGAAAATGATAGTCCTACTGTCCCATGGCATTTCAGACCCATTTGAAGTATTATGTTTAATGCTGTGTTTTAGGGAGAGTCATGACAACTAGAAACATACAAGAAGAGCAAAGAGGATGTCAAGGAGCCTGAAGATCATGCCATACAAGTACTGGTTAGAAGGATTGAGGACATTTACTATAGATAAGACTTCAGGGGAACATATTAACCAATTTCAAGTATTTGATGGATCATCATACAAAAGAAGGATTAGATTCATTCAGCTTAGTCACAGAATTAGAACCAATGAGGATAAATTTAAATGGTTTTAAAAAAAAAAAAAGAATATAAGACTGAGCTCAAATAAGGTGGTCCTCTACTAGGCACTGGAGATAAGATAGGAAGAGACTCATATTCAGGTTGGCAAGAGAAGAATTAACCCACAGGCTAAAGGTTCTGTCCAGGTCCTACCAAGGGCAATAGAATCACAGATTTAGAGCTTGAGCTTGCAAGGAGCTTAAAGGTCATTAAGTCCATCCTCCACCTCTTACTTAAGTGTCCATTGAATGTTCCAGACAGGTAATAAGCAGCAATAAGAGTAGAGAGGGATCATAAAGACTGTTTACTCTTGATAATACATGTATAATTCAGTAGAATTGCTTCTCAACTCCAGGAGCAGGGAAGGAGGAGGAGAGGGAGACAACTTGAATCATATAACCATGGAGGGGGGAAAAAGACTTTATTCTTTGTTCAGTTGTGCCAACTTATTGTAACCTCATTTTGGGGTTCCTTGGGCAGAGGTAATTGGAGTGGTTTGCCATTTCCTTCTCCAGCTTATTTTACAGATGAGGAAACTAAGGCTAACAGGGTTGTGACTTGCCTAGGGTAACACAGTCAGAAAGTATCTGAGGTCAGATTTGATCCCAAGTCTCCCTAAATCCAGGGCAGACACTCTACCTATTGTTCCACCTAACTGCCATGTTTAATCTTTACTCAGGAACAAAAAACACCCAAGGATTTTTTGCTGTTTAATTCAATTCTTGTACCTTCTATCTAAGACACTATGCTATACACTAGGAACACAAAGACAAAAATGAAAACAGTCTTGGCCCTCCAAGAACTCACATTTTACTGGGAGGAAATAGCATGTGCACAGATAAGAAAGTTCAAAAAATAATTTTTTGGAAACCACTCACCATCCAGGGGAAGGATCCAAAAAGGCCTGGTGTAGGAGGTAGCACTTAAGCTGAGGTCTGAAGAAAACTAAGTATTCTAAGAGGCAGAGATGAGGAGGAAGAGCCTTCTAGACATTGGGGACAGGTTGTGCAAAGATGCAGGTGGGGGGGCGGAATGCTGTGGACAATGAATGACAAAAACAGGGCGATGTGGTCAAAGCATACAGTTAATGTAGTAGTGTCTATGGGACCCAAGTCATCACATCCTATGAATATTTTCTGTCTAATTCTGCTACATTTGCATAAAATTAGCCAAATGCCCTGTTTCTTCAGGCCCCATCAGTCTAGCCTACTCTCATTTCTTTCCCTACTCTTCCAGGATGTTTCTGACATCCCACTCCAGGTTATTTTTGGTTCCAGCATTTCCATCTCTGAGTGGTCTAGTGACCCCATTTGTCACAGTCTTTAGATTCTGTCAGACCAGGTCTTTTCTCACATTGGTCCTACATTCTTGACCTGGGTTTTTGCCTTCTCTTTTCTTCTTAATCCAGGTCGCCTCACAAGAGACATCATTCAGTGAAAATTAAGGGTTAAGAAAAATAATCTTTGTAGGCATTTCTCATTACATTTTAATTATATTTTATAGTTAAGCAGTTAGGATGGGCTCGAGCTTAAGAGCTAATCAGAGAGTCAGGCATGGAGTCTCCTATCCAGGGAAGCCCTCACAGGACCAACCAGGCCTACAATCACACAGAAACAAGAGTCTCCAATGACTTCCATTCACAAAATCTTAACACCTAGGGGCACACGGCATGAAGTCTCTATTATACAGCAGGCTTCATGGTTGCAAAGAGAAAAATGAGGCTGTCACTCAAAAAAGATTCTTGTTTTGGCCTGTAACTAACACCTCAGATTTTGGATTCCAGGATGTTTGTGAAGAGTCATATGTTTTCAAGTTTCACAAATGTTATTATTGTCGCTTCTAAAGGTGCCTCTTTCACATCTCTGAAGAGCCTTTATTTTGGCTACTCTGCCTGTCTCCTACCCCGATGAGAGTTGTCTTTCCAATTGCATATGTCTCTACTTGACTGTCCTATCATTATCCCAAACTCAACAGTTTTTTAAAAACCTCATCTTCTCCCCATAAACCCCCCAAAACTGGCTCTACTTTTACAAATTATCCTTTTGTGTCAGTGATATGACTTTTCAGTGCCCAGTTTAGCAACCATCTAGTCATCTTTTACTCTTCCGTCTCCTTTATCCTCATATCTAATTTGTCACCAGATCCCCTTCTTTCTTGCTTTAAAATCGCTTTCAAATTTTCTTCCTTTCTATGGATTCCCACTGACAGCATCTTAACTTAAGTCCTCATTGCCTCAAAACTGCAATAGCTCCTAGTGAATTTCCTGCTTCCAATCTCATCCCACTCAAGACACCAGACTAACCTTCCTAAAATACCCTCTCATGTTATTCCTCTCTCAAAAACCTGCAAAAACTCTCTATTGTACATGGCACCAATTTCACATTCATCTGCTTGGCTCTGAAAACTTCCACAACCTGGCCCCTTTCTGAACCACCAATATTGTTTCCTCACTATTCCCCAATATATACCCTCCTGTCCAAGTAGTCCTTCTATGGGCCTTTGCTCACGATTTTCCTCCAGCATGGAATGCTCACCGCTTTCTCTGGATATCACATTTTAGGAAGGATATTGATAAGCTGGAAAAAGTTCCAGAAAAGGGTATGTAGGATGTTGAAGGACCTCAAGCTCATTCCAGATGAAAATCCTAGAAGGAACTGTGAATACTTAGCTTAGAGAAGAGCCTTGAAGTAATGGGAGGTTGATTAAAGAGGGCAGGAACATGATAGCTGTCTTCAGGTACTTGACAGGTTCTTTCACTTATAAGAGGGATTAAATTCATTCTGCTTGGCCTTTTAGGAGCAGACCTGGGAACAATGGACAAACATTGAAAAGAGATGAATTTAAACTTGATGTCAGGAGAAATATTATAACAGTTGTTTCAAAGTAAATAGAGCTACCTCAAGAGGTAGGGAGTTCCCCCATGTTGGAGATCTTTATTCAAGCCTTATATGATCACTTACTGAATATATTAGAGAGGAGAGAGTTCTTCTTCATACACTAGTTGAACTAGACGGTCACTGAGGTCCCTTCCGACTGTGAAATTATGATTCTGTGAATTCCTACTTATCCTTCAAAGCCCAGCCCATTTGTTACTTCTTCCATGATGCTTTTCCTAACTACTCCAATTTCTCTGACTTCAGCACAACATTTTTAGTCCGTGTCAGTGAATGAGCATCTATTAAATGCCTACTGTGTACCGGGTACTGTGCTAAGTGCCTAGATAATCTTTTAGCATCAAATAACTTCCTAATTGACTTATGTGTGTTTATTTTACCCTCCTATGTTGCAATCATCTTAATCGCAGGAAGTTGGTCAGCCCTAAAGGGGAAACTTTAAAGATAACAATTAACTTCTGTACTCCAGCTATGTTAGGATTTCAGTGATTATCTAGGGATTTTTAAAATATAATTGTTGCTTCTCTTGCATGGGATCCAAAGGCCAAATACAATTAACTCTACCCTTTGCCAGGATCCATGGATAAGTCTTAGGGGTTGGGGCTTGCTGAAAGCCAGAGTGTTACCTAGTAGTTTTTGTACTGAGACAAGTAGAATAGTCAAGAATAAGGAAGAAAGAGGGAAGAAGACAGGTTCATCCAGGGCATAGGCAAAGGGAAAGGAAGCATGCTCCCAGATAATCACAAAGTTTCTAAATTGCTGATGGGAAGAAGTTACATTCCAGGATTTGGGTGCCTTCTAAATTTTCTACCCTGGGACAACACTCTAGTTACCCTGCCCTAGTTATTGATCTAATGAAAGTAGTACTGTTTCCTTCTATGGGCCTAAGAAAGGTGCTGCTATCAAATCTCTCAGTGACCCAGAGTGAAAATAAAGGACGGCATTTTAAAGAATTCAAGAGAAAATTGGGAAAAAAACAGACTAAATAAGCCCCATATAACTGTTCTTCGGGGGTGAAAGACTGTGTCAGCCAAAACAGGGAGAAGATGGAAGACTTATCTGTTTATTTTGATAAATGTAAATGAATTCTATTACTTGTCAAAATGTTATCAAGACCCCAATGAAATGAGCTCCTTTTTTTTTCTTTTTTTTTTCCAGGGGAAAGCAAGTGTGGGGAAAGGGGAGGGAAAGACAGAAATGCTCAAGACAGATTGCTTTGATTTGAAATGAAAACAAACAACTTTAAAAAAAAAGATTTTCATTATTTTGGAGACCTTGGCATTCTTGCAGATACATTCATGAATTAATCATTAAAATCCTGAAACGTGGAATAAATCATGCGGGTTTTCAATGCCAGCACACTATAAAGGGGGCCGTGAACAGTTATTAAGATACAGCACTCCAAGCTGGTTTGTGGAATCTTTCTTTTCCTTGGAACGCAGTGAATGAAAGGTGTGTGACAAGCAAGGCTCTGTGATCCAGAGAAAGGAGGCTGTTTGCAAGCTGGCTCTAATAGTGTGTCACCGAGTATTAGCAGTATTTAATATCTGTTAATAGAATGGCTTATATGTATAGTAAGCAGCAGGATCAAAGGCGTGCCATGCAGCTTTTAAATTATTAGCACTAATTAGGCAAATCAAAGAGGAGAGGAAGAAAAAGACCAAAGAACATATTAGGAATAAAGCATAGGAACATCTACCTGCCTGGCTATGTCAAGATTAAGTTTCCAAACAACCAATTAGTGGAGGAGACCTTTCCAGAGCAGCAAGCCACATAGAGAAGGGGGACTGCTTCATTACAGTGGCTCCCTAATTAAAATGTAAAGGTTGCTGATCATTGCATAATTAAATAACGTGGCACAAGGCGTCAACTGGCTCCGGCCAAGCCGCTAGGCCTCACATCATTAAAGCCTTCGTTGCATAAATGAGTCCAGAGACTGCAGCATTTCCTCATGTCAGAATCCAGAGCAATCCTTGGTCATTACGAAGCTAATAGCCTCCAAAGGGGGCTGTTATATATAAAGTGTTGAGGGTGTTTTTCTCCCCTAGCCTTCCTTCGTCTCTTCTCAAAATGACTCCGATTTTCTTTATATCCAGTTTTCTTACTAATTAGTCTGAAAAAGGGAATGGGAGGAGGGGAAAAAAAAGACTAGCAAGGCTAATTAACTCCCAGCCACTGTAATCTAAATATAAAGTTACTGAAGCAAAGACTGTCCCCTGTGAATCTAGCCTTTAAGGTTTTTTTCTCCCCCCGCACCTTTCTTTTCTCCTTTCTATGAGTAAAAATTCTCTCCTCAGGAATTCATTTATTAGTTAACCCTCAGGTTTTCTAAGAGAGACATAAGCCATTGTGCAGGATACCCCCTTCTGTTTGGGGGGATTTCTCTGCAAGTGCTAAGTAAAGGGTTTATCCAAGGTCCAGACAAGGCAAGCAAGATTTCTCATGGCAAATGATGAGTATTCTGTCTACAGTAGCATTGATAAGTTTCTTAGCTTCTGGGAAGGCATTCCAGGAAAACTCTATCTCTTTCACAGGCAATCACGAATAACATCTTTTAAGTTCTATCCTAAAACTGGCACAAATTCTCTCTCTCTCTCTCTCTCTCTCTCTCTCTCTCTCTCTCTCTCTCTCTCTCTCTCTCTCTCTCTCTCTCCCTCTCTCTCCTTTACTCTATCTCCATATTTCTCTTTCACTTTCTCACCTCCCTTTCTGTCTTCCTCTGTCTGTCTCTGTTGCTCTATCTTTATCTCTATCTCTCACTTCTCTCCCCTTCATTACCCATTCATTTTCTCTCTTTTTCTACTTCTTTTTTTTCTTCTCTCATTCTTCTGTCTTCTACTCTGTACCTCAATAAAAGGCAAAAAACAAATAAACAAACAAAACCACAAAACTTTCAGCCAATTTGTAACTCTGCTCTGTCCATGGCACCCTTACTAGCTCTATAACCATAGGCAAGTCACTTAAGCTCTCTTTGCCTCTGTTTCTTCAACTGTAATATTCAGACCATAACAGTATTTACCCTCCAGGTTGTGAAGAACCATTGAAATATCATTTATAAAGTCCTTACAAAGCATAGTATCTGGCACACAGGAGGCACTATGTTGTTGTTCAGTTATTTCAGTCATGTCCACATCTTCATGACCCCATTTGGGGTTTTCTTGGCTAAGATACTAGAGGGGGTTTGCCATTTCCTTCTCCAGCTCATTTTCCAGGTGAGGAAACTGAGGCAAAGAGGGTTAAGTGACTTGCCCAGGGTCACATAGTTAGTAAGTGTCTGAGGCCAGATTTGAATGCAGAAAGATAAATCTTTCCACTCTAGGGCCAGCGCTCTAGGCACTATAGTGTCACCTAGGTTCCCTGACACTATATAAATCTTCATTATTATTATTATTATTGTACTCAAACGTCCTCCCTTCCCCAAGGGCTGTTCATCCCTAACATCCAGCTTACATTTTTCCATGAAGCTTTTCTCCACCAATACATCTCATGCAGATCTGCCTTAGCTCCCAACTCCTATAGTCCTTATTAGCTGCTCCCCACAGTCTTGGCTGTGCTTATGTGCTCTCTCCCATTACTTTCTAGTCCTTTCTGGCACGATGGCCATGTCTTCTCCTCCAGAGTGCTTGACCATTGCCCTAGGCCAACAGCGATGATTTTGAGAAATACCACAGTGTAACAGGAGTGTGGAGACCTGGACTTAGGAGACATGGCTTCCCATACCTCTGACTCTGGGGAAATGGTGCAAGGTCTCTGAGCCTCAGATTCATCATCTGTAAAATAAAACTAGTAATACCTGAAGTTCCTACCATAAAGGGATGAGGATCAGAAAGGCCACTTGCTACTTGGGTAATCTTGGCCAAGAGACTTAATTTATCTAGCTTTTAGTGTCCTTGCCTTTAAAATGAAGGGATTACACTGGATGCCCAGTAAATCCCCTTCCAGTTCTAATGTTTGATTCCATTATTAACCAAATTAAGTACCTCCTATGTACCCAAAACTTATGCCCATTAATAAGAAGCTTAGAGGACAACTAAGTAGATTGAGAGCCAAGTCCATAGAGGAGAGTTCCTGGGTTCAAATCTGGCTTCACACACTTCCTAGCTTTGTGACCCTGGGCAAGTCACTTAACCCCCATTGCCTAGCCCTTACTGCCCTTCTACCTTAGAACCAATACACAGTATTGATTCTACTATGGAAGGTAAGGGTTTAAATAAATACATAATTTTAAGTGAGGTTTTTTATGTACCCTTAAGTCCCTTAAGCCTTGTTTGCTTCAGTTTCCTCATCTGCAAAATGAATTTCAGAAGGAAATGGCAATATCTTTATCCAATATCTTTGCCAAGAAACCCCCAAATGTATTCACAGAGAGCCAAACATGATTGAAACAATTCAGCGACAATAAAAGGTGCCTATGATGAGCCAGGAACTTTTATAAATATAATCTTATTTGAGCCTCCCAACAACATTGTGAGGCAAGTGCTATTCTTATCCCCATTATACAGTTGAAGAAAATGAGGCAGAAAGAAGTTAGATGACTTGCCTAGGGCCACACAGCTAGTAAGTAACTGAAACAGAATTTGAACTGAGGTTTTCCTAGCTCCAGGCCCAGCTCTCTCTCCACTACCTAGCTGCCTCTAATGAGGCAGTTCTTAAAGTGCTATATATCAGTATCAGTTCTTGTCATTTTCTTGTATCCTCCCAGTATTGGGTGGAGGGTTTGTCAACGGTTTGATCAGACAGGCTAGTGTTTGATCAAAGAAGCTGATTGACTCTGACATGCTCCTATGCCATGTTACAGTCCTTGGTGAGTTGGGTAAGCCTGGGCATCTGATGTTCTCACTCGGTCTTTGTGATTTCATCGACTCCCCAAAAAGTCCCCAAAGCTCCCCCAAAGTGAGTTTCAGTTTCAAGTCTTACCTTTGAGTTTCCCACTGCCTCCCTAGCACACATCTCAGGGTTATTTTTAGGTCTCTTCTTCATTGCCGGTCTATTAAGCACATGTGGTCGGTGTAAAGTATCTGCCTACCTGGGGAAGGCCATGGCTCTAAAGAAAAGCAACATTCGGGAGGCCCCTAGGAGCTGTCCTTTCCTTCAGGTTACAGGAGGATAACTGGTCCCTGTGTGGCTGCCATACAGTAGCTGATTACATCTGTGAACATGCTTGCTGGTGGCATCCAAGAAGCGATTACGGAGGCAAGAGTCCAAACCTGATTGCACCCTAGTATAGTCACAGGTGTGCTAATCTTTCACTCTGCCCATATCATGGGGTCACAGTCTCTCTTTAGACTACTTACCATGTTCCTGGAATATTTAGTGGGCATGAAATCTAAGGTGCCCTTTCCATCTAATTAGATTATGTCCTGGAAGACTGACCACAGGCTGCTCTAATAATCCCTGCCTTCAAGATTTAGCATTTAGGTTTAAGTATTTGGGAGGAAATTTTTCTATTCTCGAAAAGCAAGAGGGAAAGAGATCATGGGGTATCATAATGAATCCTCTACAAGCTTGAAAGACAGATGTAATGATGCTTTGCCTCTCAAAGGGTTTTCTCAGATGTGGCTCAGAAAGATGAGTTTGTATTACCCACCTTCCTATAAGCACAAGATCTGTTCAGACTCCTAGGTTGACCAATATATTTGTACTATTTCTTTCTTAGCTACAGACTTCTTCCAAAGGCAAGGAACTCATTTAATTCACAATCTAGGGGCTAGGAAGATGTAAACATGTATTACTGAAACATGCAGGGTCACTTCCAGATCTCTTACCCGAAGTATCGACATAAAGATCCTTCTCCCACATGTTCGGAGCAGCCAATGGCAGTGATGACAGGAGCAACATTCTGTGTGTTGTGAGCAATGAGGGAGGTACACACCTCTGGCTGGCTCTCAGCATTGTACATGTTGTACAAATGCACTATATTTGCAGGGGAAGGATTTGGAGTAAAAGGCAATAAAGCTATTATATTTAAACTAAAGCAAAATTTGAACAGGTAGCCTATGGGAGAAGAAGAAGAGTAGAAGTAAATGTGCTTCTCAAGTCTCCAAGCTTCCTGAGTTTGGGAAAGTAAGAAAATGGCATGATGGATGCTGAGTACATTATAAAGTTTAGAGTATTCCCACAGCCAGAGGATTCTAAATATAACCCCACAATTACTGGTGAATGGCTGTAATAAACTACTTTTTTTTTTTGGTGTCTGAAAAATGGCTACCTCTACATAGTAGATAAAGAGCCAAACTCTAAACCAGAAAAAATGATTTCAAATTCCACCTTTTCTCTAAACCTAAAAAAGAAAGAAAGAAAGAAAGCCTTTTCTCCATACCTAAAATATGTGTTGAGTTCTTGTTAAGCATTATTATAATAAGGTTCACAATAAATAGAGTTCTGGTATAACAGTCATTTTTAGTAGTGTCCAACTCTTTGTGACCTCATTTGGGGTTTTCTTAGCAAAGCTACTAGTGCTCTGCCATTTCCTTCTCCAGTTTATTTTATAGATGAGGAAACTGAGGCAAACAGGGTTAAGTGACTGCCCAGGATCACATAGCTAATAAATGTCTGAGGTCAGATTTGAACTGAGCACAGTGCCTAGAGTCAGAAAGACCTATCTATTATGCTACCTAGCTGCCCTCTGGTATAATTATTCTTTTAGCAAATACACCAGAATTTATATATCCTGTGAATTGTCCCCTTCAAAATAGCCAGCTTGGAAGATTTCAAACTCATTCCAATGGTGTTACCATCAATACAAAATAGATTTGGGAATTACTCAATTGTAGTTCCTCTTTGGGGATTATCTTCAGAGTCTGCTGCATTCTTCTGAAAATTCTCAGTAATAGAAAATTTTCCTCTATTGAAAGAGTATTTGATTTGGAAACAGCCAAAAATCATTTGGAGCCACATCTGTTGAATAAGTTGTATAAATAGACTGGGTTATACCATTTAGGGAGCCAAAATTAGGTGTGATTATAAAGTAGTAAAACTAACATTCTCGTGGGGCTCCTAAACAGACTGAAAAGGCCATTACCAGGAGAGGAGTTCCAAAAATGTCTGGGCACTGGCTGCATCATTCTAATAAGTGAACACCCTCCAAAGGTGACTGCTTTGAAAGGGACAACATTCTTTTGGATATACACATTCTAGTGTGTTTGTTCACACTGAAAAAACCAAATTGATAAGGAACATCAGATAATGACATGCAGTTGGATGGATAATCCACTGAGATGATCCATTTGTGTGTGTGTGTGTGTGTGTGTGTGTGTGTGTTTATATCATGGTGTTTGGTGGCTCGTAGCCAAATGGTATCATCCAAAGAACCCTGGTATTGGGGTCTGCTAGATGGCTCAGTGGATTGAGAGCCAGGCCAAGAAATGAGAGGCCCTGGATTCAAATGTGGCCTCAGATATTTCCTAGCTGTGTGACCCTGGACAAGTCATTTAACCCCCATTGCCTAGCCCTTACTGCCCTTCTATCTTAGAACCAACACACAGTATTAATTCTACCATGGAAGGTAAGGGTTTAAATAAATAAATAATTTGTTTAAAAAAAGAACACTGATATTAAAAAGGTGAGTTTTCATCTTAGTAAGAAGTCAGTAAGAAGCTTCTCTCTTTTCTTCTTGTTGAATTTTGCACTCAGGTTATTATCCATCTTCAGTGTCTGTCACACATATATGTATTTACATACACATGTATGTCTATGAGATTGATATGTACATATACCCATAGACACTATATACATATACACATGTATTGTGTGTGCACCTTGGATAGAAAACTAAAGATGGACAATAACTCAAGTCCAGAATCTACAAGAAGAAAAAAGAAGACTAGACTGCATTTGGGAAAGTACTCCATGGCCACAGCTTCTCACCAAGATGAAAATCTCTCTTTTTAAGACTAGTATTCTTTGGATGATACAATTTGGCTGCAAGCCATAAAACACCATGATAGCTAAAGAATCAAAGTTCCAGATAATCCAAAGGGAAATGGGGAGAAACATGGTAGGTGTAAATAGATTGTGGCACATCACAAACTGTGACCTGAGGATAAGAAGAGGATAAAAGATATCCAATAAGATGGAATGGTCAGAAGTGGAAGTGAGCCAGTTATATAGCAAATGTGAGGGATAACTAATGAACAGCCCAAGAACTGCATTGATAACTATGTAATGTCAAAAAAACCTAGAGAAAAGCCTCCAGGTCACTGAATGGGTATCCCCATGGGATATTTTTGTGAAGGTATGCACAAGAGTGATCCACATTCTTGAAAAAGGAATGGTTGAGCTGCAACCTGCACCACTTGAGGGAATACCCACATCCATTAATTCATAGATCCATTGAAGTTATGAAATGCCAAAGTAGGAGGGTATGTTTCTTGCAAATTGCTGCTATAAGTTCTTGGCTTGGCCAGGCTTTAGAGTTTATCATAGCCTTTCCCCTCATCCCTCCATTTCACTTCAAGAACATCTCTTTCATTGTTACTTGTCAGTAGCTCTCTTGGTCTTTGGGTTGCTCCTTTTATTTTATTTTATTTTATTTTTAGCCATTAAGCTTAATGCCCTTGTATTTAATGAAGTCCCTGGGAAAGGTCCCTTATTGCTGCTGAGATGGAGGGGAAGTGGGGTGTAAATCTCAATTCCACCATGTCAGATTCAGATCTATTCACTGTTGTAAACACTGAGGATCTTGGCTCAGCCTCATGCCCTGGTTCAAGCTCTAGCCCTTATCCAGTAGTAACCAATCCCTTCCCTTTCAGCCTACAAGCTCTTCTTACTCCTGTACACATTCATCCATCTCAGCTCCTCACCCCTTCAAGGGAACAGAGTTGGGGATGGGGGGAAAGTTTTAAAGGAACATCCCTATTACTGTTATCTTAACTCCCAAATTCTTATCATTGATCATCTCCCCTCCTACAGTGATTTGGAATAGAAGCAGCAACTTATCAGACTCTTCAGACCTTCCCAACCCCCACCAATGCCTGCCTCGCAGCCTGAAGCTGGTATATCCAAAGATTGAAAAGAATAAGATGAGTTAAAAATGCAGGCTGGGGAATAGTACTGTTCGCTGGATTAGCAGTTTGTTGAACAATGGTGCCCAAAGAATGTTGATTAATGGATCGATGTCAGCATAGACAAAGTTATCTAGTGGTATGTCAAACAGCTCTGTCCTTGGCCCTGTCCTATCCAATATTTTTATCAATGACTTGGATGAAGACATAGATGGCAAGCTTATCAAATTTGCAGATGACACAAAGTCGAGAGGAATCACTAATACAATAGCTGACCCAATCAAACTTCAAATTTATCTCAACCATCTGGAATAATAGAACAAAGCCAGCAAGATTAAGTTCAGCAGGGGCAAACGTAAATCCTGCATTTAGGTTCAACAAATCAATGGCACAAGTCCAGAATTGTGGAGACCTGGCTTGAAAGTAATTCATGTGAAAAACACCTGAGGGTTTTAGTTGACCAAAGCAATAGGAGCCAGCAGTGTGATAGGGCTGCTGAAAAAGCTAAAACAATCTTAGTCTACATTAGTAGAAATTCTGTGTTTGAATCACCATATCATATCCCACCACGGATAAGGCCAGTGATTCAGTTGAAAATGCAAAAGGTCCATGGGGGCAGCTGGGTAGCTCAGTGGATTGAGAGCCAGGCCTAGAGACAGGAGGTCCTAGGTTCAAATTTGGCCTCAGATACTTCCCAGCTGTGTGACCCTGGGCAAGTCACTTGACCCCCATTACCTACCCTTACCACTCTTCTCCCTTGGAGCCAATACACAGTATTGCCTCCAAGATGGAAGGTAAGGGTTTTGTTAAAAAAAAAAAAAATGCAAATGGTCCAAAGCAAAAACTGAGCAAGACTACACCAAGAGGTCAGACTGGATTGATACCAGAATTTTGTAAGGGTACCAGAATCAAAGACACTGACCTGAGTAGGCAATCAGTTGAGAGGACAGAGATTTGGAAGGAGAGTTTAGTGGCTACTTGAATTCTCCACCTACTGCCTACGCTGACATCTGGGCCCATGCTATATACCACAATCTGTGCTGCAGTGGTGAGACCACACTTAGGGTATAATTCTCAATTCTGGGTACCAATCAAGAAATGGGACTACATCCAAAAGGAGTGATCGGGATAATGGAGCAACTGGAAATAACATCACATGAAGAATATTTAAGGGACCTGGAATTGTTTCTCCTGAAGAGGAAGAGGTCCTAGAGGCCATGATGACTGCTTTCAGAAATTATCATCTCAGTCACATGGAAATGGGAGTAGATTTGTTTCATATTAGAGAATCATAGAAACCTAGAATGTTAGAGTAAGAGAGGGGCCTCAGAGAAAAGTGAATAAGAATCATGAAAAAGACTTAGGAGTGAATTTTAAAATGTAATGATAATTTATGCATTGCAATTAACTCATTTTAATGTAAATATTTAACTAAGCAAGTTCAATCAGTTTTATTAAGGTTGAATAGTAAGTTATAAATAAAACATTTTTAATGGAAAGGACCTTGGCAGTCACCTCAGGCAAGTCAAACATCTTCTGAAACTATAGTAACAAGCCACCTAACTCTTGATAACATCATCTGTTAACAGGTAAAATAAAAATACTCCAGGGGGCAGTTGAGTGGCTCAGTGGATTGAGAGCCAGGCCTAGAGATGGGAGGTCCTGGGTTCAAAACTGGCCTCAGCCACTTCCCAGCCGTGTGACCCTGGGCAAGTCACTTGACCCCCATTGCCTACCCTTACCACTCTTCTGCCTTGGAGCTGATATACAGTATTGATTCCAAGATGGAAGGTAAAGGTTTTAAAAAAAAAAACTGGCCTCAGACACTTACTAGCTGTGTGACCCTGGGCAAATCACTTAACCCCCATTGCCTAGTCTTTATCATTCTTCTGTCTTAGAACCAATATTGGTTCTAAGACAGAAGGTAAGAGTTTAAAAAAATATTCCTATCACTTTGTGACCTGCCATAACTTTTTTGCTACCCATTAGTTACCCAGATGGTGATATCCTGAAGTTCTTCCCCATCCTTCTCTCTCCCATCAAACTTACCTATGGAGTATCCCATTGCCAGTCATCAAGGAAGAGTTGCCTGGGAATTCTGTGTTGCTGGATGGTGGTAATATTGTAACAATTGATTACAGTCAACATAGAAAAATAAACAAGAGAACTGGACAAGGAATCAGAAGACCTGAGTTCTAGTGCTGACTTCCCCATTAACTTGATGTGTGACCTTAGGTGAGTCTTATGAGCTTAGCATCACCATACAATCAATACTTAAGAAAAACCTACTGGAAATTAAGGGTGATACAGAGAATGCAAAGTTGAGACTGCAAAGTTTAGATAAGATGTGACATCTCTCTTTTATTTCTTTATATACAAAATTAATAAGCCAGGCTAGAAGAGCTCTAACATTCTACGGTCCTTTTTATTTTCTGATAAAGGTATTTTATTTTATCAATTGCATTTAATAACAATTTTCCACACATGTTCTGAAGTTATATGATCAAACATTCTAAGGGTTCTAATGCATTTATGTCTCCCAGGAAACATAATGTTTTAACCCAGTTAAGGGCTTTCTTAAAGGAACTTGTGCCTCAGTTTCCCTTCTATAAAACAGGGAGAATGATTCATTCTCACACAAACTGTCTCACGGAATTGCTTAGAGGATCAAATGGGATAATGTGTAAAGTACTTTGCAAGCTGTAAAGTTCTACACAAGGTCAGCTATTATTTTATTAATAACTAATAATTGGTATTATTAATCATAATAAATACACGTTGAAGACTGTAAGATATTATTCAAACACGAGGGTTTTCTATTAATATGAAAAATGTGAAAAACTACAACTTTGTGAATAAGTAATAGTAAAATCCTTTACATTTTTAATATTGTACCCCCATGCTCAAAGATATTTTCTCATTATATCCTTGCAACAACTCACCAAATTATTCATTCCATGTACTGGAGAGTCTGTTACCAAAATGTGCGTTTTAAGGGGTGATTCTAAAGGTGAGAGTGTCAGCTCCCTCTGGCAAGCAAGTAGGAAAGAGACTTCTGCCCAGGGGGTGCTTTTGGCATTCCTTAAATCATACCCAAACAAACAGCCACTCACTCTGTTTATGCATAAGGCTAGCCCTGCTCTGTGTAAGCCCTGGCTAAAGAGTAAGTAATAAATCTACACATAGACTCGTGTATACCTATCACATATTCACTAGGAGCCAAGGGTTGGTTTGAAAGAAATTGTTTTTGGACTGTGACAGCTGTGACATGGTTCATCATAAGTTAGGTTGAGGCAGGTTCGTGCAATGGTGAGAGCAGAGATGTCAAATGTTCCCAAGTGCTGGAGGAATTAAATTTAAATTAGATTTAATAAAATAAATAAAAAGCCAATAGAATAGATACAAAAAATTTGTTTGGTAGTTTTCTAAGTCAATATGCACCCTGGAAAGAGGATGGTTTAGTTGGTCCCCATTTGGGTTTCACATCACTGGCTAGAATAGTGGACTTTGGAAGGAGTTCAAATCAGGCTCATTAGTTGTGTGATCCTGAGGAAGTCATTTAATCTCTCTGGGCCTCAAGTTCCTCACCTATAAAGGACTCAATGACTTCTAAGGTCCCTTCCAATTCAAAATATCTGACCCTTTGAGCCTAATAATTATAATGAAACATCCAGCAATGTATTAAAGGACTGATTTGCAGCTATGGGAATTCTCTCTACCTTGCACGGGTCATTTCTGTGACTTACAATGTCCAAGAGTTGCTAGGGGTGGTAAGATGAGCAGCAACTTGACCTGTGGTCACATAGCTAGTATGTTTCAGAGGCAGGACTTGCACCGAAGACTTGCCATCTTTAAAAGAGAGCCTTCTATTGTCCATACTGCCACTGCCTCATGGCACTGTGAGATGGAGAAATGATAAGATCCTTTCTATCCCCAAATCTATGATCTTAAGATCTTAGGAATGAGTTATTTGGAAGAATAATATTAAAACTAAAAGGAATGAGGCAGTTAAGTGACTCAGTGGATTGAGAGCCAGTTCTAAATATGGAAGGTCCTAGGTTCAAATCTGACCTCAAATACTTTCTAGCTGTGTGACCCTGGGCAAGTCACTTAACCCCCAAGCCCAGCCCTTATTGCTCTTCTGCTTTGGGACCAATATACAGTATTGATTCTAAATTGAAAGGTAAGAATTTTAATTAATAAATAAATAACAGTGCAACCCAAAGTAGTCTATTCTATTGTTTGACAGTCCTAACCGTTAGAATGGTGAAGCCAACATCTCATAGCTTATAAGCATAGATATAGCACATTAAGGGACCTTATAAGTCATTAAATCCAATCCCTTCATTTTAAAGGTGAAGAAACAAAAGTCAAAGATGTTAAAGTAACTTGCCCAAGGTCACAGAGGTGACAAGAGTTGGGATCTGAGTACAACTTCTCAGATTCCAAATCCAGAGAGGCTACGGGAAACGTCCATTGGCTCTGTTTTAACATATTTTTATCAGTGAGTTGGATGGAGATATGAATGGCAGATCATATTAAAATGTACAATATCAGATGTACAGATGAAACACAATTTGGAGGGTGAATTAATATTTTGCTTAGAAAGATGAGGCTGCAGAAAGATCTCAGAAGGACAGGCCAAAGGTGATAATGAAACATATTGGAAATAAATGTAAAAATTCTGACCTTGGGTTTAAAAAAAAACAACTCATATATATAGAATGAGGAAAACACAGACAGGCAATAAATAGTTCATTTGAAAAGAACCAATGGGCTTTGGCATGCAACAAACAATATGAGTCCACAAAGTGTGATGCGTCAGTCAAATAACGATAACTACAATTTATAAAAAGCTTTCAAGTTAATAAAAACATTTTAAATGTGTTATCTCATTTGATACTACCTCACAACAACTTTGTGAAGCTGGTGCCATTATTGTCCTAATTTTTACAAATGAAGAAACTGAGGCTGAAGAGTTTAAGTGACTTGATCAGGATCATATACCTAGAAAGTGTCTGATGCAAGAGTTGAACTCAAGTCTTTTTATCCTTCAAGTCCAGCACTTTATCCACTACGTCACAATGCCTCTCAAATGGGGCTAATTGGAACTTATGCTGCATTGATAAACATAGTATGGTGTCCAGAATGAAAAAAAAATGGATGTTACTACTGTACCCAGCCCTGGTCAGAACACACATGGAGTACACAATCAGTTCTGGGGGCCACATTTAAAGAGCCATATTGATAAGTTTATATGCATATATCCAGAAATTTGTCCAAAGACTCGTGAGGTGACCAGTTTTTTTTAATCTGGAGATGTTTAGCCCAGAGAGGAAGAGACTTAAGAGAAATGGAATTGCTGTCTTCAAATATTTAAAGGGTTGTCAAGTAGAAGAGAAATTAGCCCTCTTTTCTTTAGCCCCAGAAAGCAAACCTAAGATCAGTGAGAAGAAGTTACAGGAAATTCAGTTTAGCTCCATTTGGCTTCACCTTCCTAACAATTAGAACTGTCAAACAATAGAACAGACTACCTCCAGTTACACTAACATACACCAGAGGTTTTAAATGGAGGCTGGATGACCATTTGTTGATATTGTTATCAAAAGGATTCCTGACTGAGGGAAGAGTTAAATTAAATGACCTAAGAAGTCCCTTCCAGTTCTAAAAGTATGATTCTAAATGGTAAAGGGAAGACTGGAACCCAATTCTCTTGATTCAGACCCAATATTTATATCAAATAACTATTTTATTTGTTATAAAACCAAATAGTCATGGGCTTAAAAATTAGCCAATCAAACCATGTATAGGTTTATATTCAATTTTATTCTGTTTAAGACATTTCCTAAGAATCAATTCCTCAACAAGCAGCATTTATTAAACATTTAAAATGTGCCAGGTATTATCCTAGGTCAGTGATGGCAAACATTTTAGAGACTGAGTTGCCATGCCCTGCCCCACCCCAGAGACCAAGTGCCACCTTTACACCCCCAAGAAAGTGCTCCCATTGGGCTGCTGGGCAGAGGGGCAGATGAAGTGAGGAATGTCCTCAGGTGCATGGAGGTGGGGAGGGGAATGGAAACAGTCCCTCTGACTATCTAGTAACAAACTCTAGTGGATGACTGCAAATGTGTCCTCTCTGGTATGTGTGCCATAGGTTTGCCACCATACTTCTAGACTGTATGGATGCAGAGACAGAATTGATGCTGTCCCCGCCCTCACAGAGCTTGCATTCTATTGAGGGAGTCTATGCACATACATATAAGTAGTTATAAAACTCATACAAAGGAGTCAGCTAGGTGGCTCAGTGGATTCCGAGCCAAGTCTAGAGATGAGAGGTCCTGGGTTCAACTCTGGCCTCAGACACTTCCTAGTTGTGAGACTCTGGGCAAGCCACTTAACCCCCATTGCCTAGCCCTCACCATTCTTCTGCCTTGGAACCAATACACAGTATTGATTCTAAGACAGAAGGTAAGGGTTTAAAAAAAAAAAAGCTTATACAAAAATGCAAAGACATATAAGGTTTTATTCCTACCCTCAAGAAGTTCACTGTCTAGTTGGGTACATGGCATATTATCCAGCATGAGAAAGCAGATAACTGAGTGCTGGATTTGGTGAAATGGCTGTCTATAAGGTATGGCAAAAAAGAGATCAGGGATGCTCTGGCAAACAGAGCTAAAAGTCTTCCTCTGAATAATAGTCAACGTCCTTTTCTCCAAAGGCTGGTTGTCACAGCAGTCATATTTGGTTTTCCTCCAGGGATATGGATCCTGGAGCAGCTAGCTCCTGAAGCAGAGAAGTCCATCAGAAGAATTAAATGGGGAGCGATCAGGATAGATAAAAAATGGTCAGCTGCTCCTTGTTGTTTTTCTGTCACTTTGATTCAGGAGTTTAAGCTCTAAGAGGTATCATAGTGGGAGGTCTGAGGAAAAGGGGACGGCTGAGAAGCGAGAAGCTACTCTAATTGGGTGATTCACAATATTTGCCAGTATGATAAAAAAGCAGGATTGTCAAAGAGTAGAGTACTTCTCCCCCCAAAAAAAGTGATACAGCCTTTCCAGGGATGTCTAAATAGGGAAGATGAGAAAATTATTTTTTTCTCACTGCTCATAACCCAAGTAGTTTAACACTTACAAGGACATTTTTTGCTGCTACTTATTACTGGTTGGATGCCCAAAGAAGCCTCACTTCTCACCAGAGTTTTGTGTGCTGAAAGCATCAGAGGAAAAAGTCAAAATATCTGGGCTTTTTAGTCCCTTCCATTAATTGGCTGTGTGACTTTGGACTATCACCTGACTCCTTTAAGCCTCATCTTTAGAGAAATAGCTTGGGAGACTGGTTTAGAGCCTTCCTGGGAGACAAGGGTTCATGTCTTGCCTCTGATACACACTGATTGTGACCCAGTGAGTTGATGAACACACTTGTGCCCATGAAACTTTCTGCCACTGTAAGATGCAAAGGAGTTGCCAATCTGCATTGGTAAACTGTTTTCTGATCAGTATTAAGATCTGGAGCTAAGAATGCAGAAAGACTTCAAAGACCATCATTCCAACTTAACTTATTTCTTAGATAAGGAAACTGAAGAGCAAGGAAGTGAAATACAGGTGGGGTGGTGGATAGAGAGCAAGCCCGGTGTTAGGAAGACTCATCTTCATAAACTCAAATCCAACCTCAGACACTTACTAGTTGTATGACCCTGGGAAAGTTGCTTAATCTTGTTTGCCTCCATTTCCTCATCTGGAAAATGATCTGGAGAAGGAAATGGCAAACCACTCCAGGATCTCTGCCTAGAAAACTCCAAATGGAATCAACAAAGAATTGCACATGCCTGGAAATAGCTGAACATCAATGAAGTGATTTACCCAAGGTCCCATAAATAGAGTCGCAGGTAGGATTTAAACACAAATCCTTTTGCCTCCAGAGTCACAATTTTTCCATAAGGATGAAATCACATGCTTAGTCAAGGCAGGAAGCAGGGAACAAAATATTTCCTATTTATATCATAGGGTTGATGTAGAGACAATAGCAGTTATCTCTGATTGGAGAGTGAGCATTTTAAAGTTTTCAAACCCTTCCTTCCCCTTCTCTCATTTCACTAGACATGTGATTTCATTCTTCTAGGGAAATTCTGTGTAGTAAAAAGTATACAGCAAGGAGTCAGAAATCCAGATAAGGGAACATCAGGTTAAAGGCAGAAAAATGTCAGAGGTAGGTGAAGATAATCAAAAAATTCAAGTCAGACAGGTAGATAGTTCAAAGCATCAGTCATCAAAGTGCCATGTCTCATAGTAAACTTGGGAGGTGGTTGCTATTACTTTTCCCATTTTACAGATGAGGAAACTGAGGTAGATAGAGGCTAAATGACTTACACAGGGTTACACAGCTAGTATCTGAGACTGGATTAAAACTCAGGTCTTCTTGATTGCAAGCCCTGTGCTCTCTCCATTACTTTCCCTATCTGACTGTATAATAATCATAGTTGCACTAATAGAATGCAAGCTCTTTAAAGGAAAGGACTGTCTCACTTATGTATTTGTATCCCCAGTGCCTAATATTGGTACCAAATATATAATTTGCAGGCTTACTTTGAGGGAAGTTTTTTTGTAAACTGAAAAGCACTATATAAATGTGATTTCTTATCATAAAGGAGAGTCTATTTCAGTTAGGGACCTTTGATATACTCCTTGTTAGAGAAAGAATTGGTTCCTGGGTCTGCATCTATTGCTAAAGTTAGGTAATTGGCTATATCTAGCTGTCAATAGGCAAAAAAGCAATAGAGGAATGTGACCTATGTTTGTAGAAGAACCACAGATAATCTTCTATAGATTTACCTGTTCCAGATTAAAAGTAGCATTAGTAAGAATTAGGGACTGGTTTCAGAAAGACTTGAGAAGACTTATATAAACTGATGAAAAATGAAATGAGCAGAATCAGGAAAACATTGTATAATATATATTGTAAAAATGATCAACTGTCAAAAACACTGATCAACCCAATGACTTACCATAATTCCAAAGGACTCATAATGAAAAATGTTCTTCACCTCCAGAGAGAGAACTGATGGTCTCAGTGTGCAGATTTAAGATTTTGCTTTCTTTTTTCTTCCTTAGTTGTCACCCCCACCCCAAACATGGCTAATGAGGCAATGAGTTTTGTATTTTTTGCCTTTTTTTTTAAACCCTTGTACTTCGGTGTATTGTCTCATAGGTGGAAGATTGGTAAGGGTGGGCAATGGGGGTCAAGTGACTTGCCCAGGGTCACACAGCTGGGAAGTGGCTGAGGCCGGGTTTGAACCTAGGACCTCCTGTCTCTAGGCCTGACTCTCACTCCACTGAGCTACCCAGCTGCCCCTTTCTTGCCTTTTTGATGAGTGGAGGAGCTTCTGGGAAATGGGAGAGAATCTGGAATTGAAAATAAAATAAAATTTGATAAGAAAAAATAGAAAGATTGATCTAAGTTGGAATTAAAATAAGTTCCTCAGGATACTGATTCAAGCAGTGCAGTTTGCCCTCTGACTCCCTCCCCCAATACCCCATCCAAATAGAATACTGGGAAAAATGATGCCCCAAACTATAATTCTGATTTTTTTTAGCACATAACTAGATTGTGGGAATTAAATGATTGTGCCAGGCTTTTTGCAAATGGATACCTGGCTCCTGGGGAATTAAGTTTTTATCTCCTGAAAATTTTCCCCAATTTAGGATTTCTCATGTCTGTAAAGGATCAAATTAATTCTGCCCTCCTCACCTGAAGGAGTCCTAAGGAGAATGAGACAGAGGAGCTGAATTTTTAATATTTGCCCAAGGGTATCAAAGGGTATCTAAAGTAGCTCTGTATTAACTCCACATGTGAGTCTAGACATTGTAGGACTGTCAAGAACCAGAGAGGCAATCTCTTCCATTCCCCTGCCTCCAGACAGACCCAGAACTATCTAGTACCAAAGAAGATGAAAATTTACCTAATTTTTCTAAATCTTCCAAAGAGGAATTTCCATAGCTTCTTATTAGTGCCCATTTTCTGGGTTTAACAACTTAATCACTGACAATCCTACCTTGTAGTTAGATTAAATAGTTCATGCTCCAATATAAGCCCTGGCAGGAGCGGGGGGAAGGGGGTGAAATATACTTGCATCTCATTTGTGGCTATTCTTGATAGTTAGATGGTGACCTTCTTAGGAAGATATTTTATATGGACTAATGATGCTTATGAGTTTGGGGGGAAAGTTTTCTTTCTCAAGCCTGTTCCATTAAACCAGACCCAACTGAACTGAGGTACTTTTTCATTGCCCAATTTCATCAAATAAAGTCCTGGTGAAGCAAAGAAGGAATGTCATTCAATAGCAGAGATAAAACCCTGTAGGACTTAATTGGCTTCTATGTCCATTTAGAAAATAAAAAATAAGCATGGTTCGCAATGTTTTACATCTACAAAAAAAAAAACAGAGCTGCCTGCTTATTGTGTATTTCTAAAAATTAGAGGCAAAATATGTCAAAGAATTGAAATGTTCACTTATTTCCTGAAAGTAGAAAAGAAGCTAATAATAGATGAGCAGAATGCTACAATATAAATATGATTCAGGAATTTGGAGAATGAATAATCTCAAGCAACTATGCTTTTGTTATTGGAGACAATTATTCACTTTGTATGTAAAAGCTAATTTGACTAATATACTTTGCTGATAGACTGTATAACAGACAACTCATTAGATTTCAAAAGGCAATGAAGCAAGCATCACACCTCCTCTCTTATTATAAACTATTACTGGCATTCATTTGGTTCACAAGTCAACGTTTTCATCTTTACTTCCTGCCTACTACCTTGAGTTTATTTGCCATTGAGCTGCTGATGTACATTCCTAGGGAAATTACATTCAGCCTAAGCCTATGGCTATGAAATGTTAAAAAAAATGAAAATAAAAAATCAGAATCAGAAAAAAAGGATTTTCTTTTTAAAAATTAATAAGTGGATGACAAAATATTTATTAAATGCTTAATTTGTGCCAAGCCTTGATGATATGGAGGGTGAAGTTAAAAATGAAGTCCCCAGTACCTGAGTTTTACATTTATTTGCACATCACTAATATCAAGCATCTCAATTTATCCCAAACTGAACAGAGGTTCCTGGTATTTGCAAAAGAGACTCCAAATGATAAATTACTTTTTATTGTTCTGAGTCAAAGGTTAAACTTATTATTGCTCACCACAGGCCAACCTTAACCTCAGGATTAATGCCATAAACAAAAAGAAAAGTGCAGTTAGTTTGGGAGGGGTGGAACTGGGGTAGTGTCTCTAAAGAATTACTGAAGGGAAATGATGACCCCTACTGTTACAAAATATGTACATCCTTAGGAGGAAGGAAAAAAGCTGGTTGGGAAAACCAGAAAGGCGTGGATTTTTGAGCAAACTCGTATTCATTACTGTGATGCATGCTGAGGGTGAGAGCCTGCTTTCACCCTCCTAATGAAATTAGAGGAGCAGCTAAGACCAGAGAATGAAAATGCATGGATTCTGGGGAGGGGGTTGCCTTTGTGTTTTGCAAAAGTCCAGGAAACTCTGAAATGTAGATGAAACATACCCAGTGAAATGTGTGAAGTTCCCAAATCAGGCCCTTCATACAGACAGGCTTCTCAAATCCCATGGTCAATAATATTGATTAACCTGTCTGTCAGGAGCTTGCATTGTGGGGAGGCAGCAGACCACCCATTACTGAACAAAATACCCTGCTCCAGATCTCAAAGAGCACAGTTCAATTCCCAGCTTAGCTGCTCAGGTCTGGGATCATAGTTGCAGCTGTAATGAGTTTCTTGATGGGCAGGTATGAGAGAAGGGTCATTATTTGAAGTGCCTTTTGACAGGAGTCTAGTTTTCTGAGGAAAACTCAAGCCCTGTTGAGCTGGTTTCTGAGTAACTAAATCTTGTTGAAACAAATGTTGAATCAACAAATAGAGGAGGTGGATGGAAGTTGGTCATCACCTTCTGCTGCTCAGAGATATAACCAGGCCCCGGCATTCAGAACCTTCAAATAAGAAGAATCTGTAGAACAATTAGAATCATAGATCTACCACCACAAGGAACCTGAGAAGCCAATTAAGTCCAATTCCCCTCTCCCTTGCATTTCACATAGAAGGAAATTGAGACCTAGGGGAGTTTAATGAATTGCCCAATAGCACATAGCTAGTTAAATAGCAGAGGTCAAATTTGAACTCAGATCTTCTGACTCCAGACTTCCTTATTCTTTCTAGAGTACCACACTGCCCCCTGAGGTGACAATCCCTAAAGAAGACCTCTTAGCCAGTGAATGGCAATACCGAGGACTGACGTTACTTGAATTAAAAAAGGACCATAAATTCTTACTTATTCTAAGACCATTTACGACCAGTTTATCCCTTTTACTCTTCTAAGATTCTCCAACAATGAATTTATGCAGAGTTAGAAGTTTCAGAAGTAAAAAATAATAACCCAAGTATTTAAAGAAAAAGCACTCTGAGCCAGAAAGGCAATCCTTTGTCCTGACTTGCCAGTTCACCAGTGGCATACCCTGCTTCATTTGTATGAGCAAAGGATCCCCCTCGTGTCTAGCACTTTCACAGTCCATCCAATGCTAGAAGAAACAAGGAAGAAAAGTCTCTTTATGATTCTGGGAAAAATTCCTCTGTACCTTAGCTCCATCCCTTTGGTGGGCAGCAGTGCTCATCTCACTGATGTAGGGGGGTGATTGGCATGCATACATCCAGTTAGATCCTTGGCTCAGTCCCTGCCTGCTGGGGAAAGTCCATCCACTTTCTCTCATGCTTTACTTTCATGGAGTTACACTATCAGAGCACAGTAAAATCAATCATATAAGAATGGCTTGATTACATTTATTTCTTTTATTCATAAACAGAGAAACAAAAGGAATAAGATCAAATATATTTTAATATTTAATATAATAGTTAATGTAATATCTATATTATATTAAATGTACATTAAATTATATAATATAATATACATTTAATATAATATAGATATTACATTATATTAAATTTGTGTAAATTTAATATAATATAGATATTACATTATATTAAATTTATATACATTTAATATAATATACATTTAATATAATGTAGATATTACATTAAATATCATATTAAATATTAAATATAATATATTAAATATAACATAATATAAATTTAATATAATACTATCAAATATATCACTACATAGATCATATGCTTAAATGAAAACAGGCATCCTAAAAATAGTTTGTAGGCATACCACAAATCCAGAAATTCCAGGGACATAGTCGAGGTGCTTAGAATTAAGATTTCCTCATCAACTACTTCTACCAGAAGCTAGCAAGGATCCCCCATCAGCTTTTCCATCACACCTTCTTAGACAGTCAGGATGGGCATAGAGAATTCTACAAGAAAGAAGTGAGGAAGGAGTACATTCCAGGCAAGGAAGGGGACTGTACGAAGGCATGGACATAAGAGGTGGCAATGGAGGGAGAACATGATACAGAAAGATACATGGAAAGAGCTTTAGAGCAAGAGTTCTTAACCTAGGATCCATAAACTTCTAAAAAATATTTTGTATTTCAATATACTTCCCTTCTACATATTTTATTTTACTCATTTAAAAATATTATTCTTATAAGAGGTCAATAGGTTCCACCAGACTGCCAGTTCGTGACACATAACAAAAAAAGAACTACTGAATTAGCATACATAGGTGTAGATCCTGGCTTTGATATTTACTTGCTTTGTGACCTTAAGAAAGTCTTTAAATTTCTTCAAGCCTCATTTTGCTCATCTATAAAATAGGAGTAATAGTTAAACTACCTATAGCTTGGGATTGTTATAAAATAAATGTTTTATAAGCCTTAAAGTAATATGTAAATATAACCTATTTTTAATGTCATAGGAAGTGACTCTGGGCTCTTGAAGGTCAGGACAGTAGAATATAAGTTCTAGCTGTTTTCATAATGCTAGAAAGGCTTTGATTACTGATTATTAATGGTTAGAGTAAAAAGGAGAGCAATTAAATGGGGGGAGGGGCAGAATCTATCAAATTACTTGGATAAAGGTTCCAAATCTAAGATATGCCTACAAGTAATGCATATGTGTATATGAGAGAGAAAAAACAAAAGCCATTCTCTAATAGATAAGTGGCAAAAGATATGAATAAACAATTCATAAAAAAATGAAACTAGTAACAACCATTTAAAGAATACTCCAAATTACTACTAATAAGAGAAATTCAAATCAAAACAACCTTGAGGTTTTATCTCACATTCAACAAATTGGCTGAGATGACAAAAGATGAGAAACAATCATTGTTGAAAGCATTATGAAGACAGATATACTAGTACATTATTGATGGATATATGAATTAGTACAACCAATTTGGAAAACAATTTGGAACTATGTAAATAAGGTGACAGAAATGGCAATACCCTTTGACCTAGAGTTTCCACCGCTAAATATATGCCCCAAGAAGGTCATTAATAAAAAGAAAGCCACGCTAAACAGCAAAATATTTATAACAGCAGTTTTTGTAGTAGCAAAGAACTGGAAGGGGGAAAAAAGTAGTTGCCCATCAATTGCAGGATGGCTAAACAAATTATAGCACAAAAATATAATGAAATATTTGTGCTGTAGGAAATGACAAATATGATGAACATAGAGGAGCACAGAAATATATGAAATGATTAAGAATAAAGTCAGCAAATTTAAGAAAGAAATATATGTAATGACTGCAGTAAGGTAAATGGAAAGAATCGCCTTAAAATAATAAAAAATGATTTTTTAAAAATTACAAAAGACAGGGGGCAGCTAGGTAGCTCAGTGGGTTAAGAGCCAGGCCTAGAGACAGGAGGTCCTAGGTTCAAATCTGGCCTCAGACACTTCCCAGCTGTGTGACCCTGGGCAAGTCACTTGACCCCCATTGCTTACCCTTACCACTCTGCTGCCTTGGAACCAATACACAGTATTGACTCCAAGACAGAAGGTAAGGGTTTTTAAAAAAATTACAAAAGAGACATATGGCCCCAAAGAAGAGGTGTGAAAAGACACTTCCCCTCACTCCTTTGCAGAGATGAGATGTCCACAGGTTTGGAATGTTATATGTATTCCAAACCTTTTGATATAATAGTTTTACTGACATTTTCTCTTCCTACTCTTTTTCTTTTAAAAACCTATTCTTTCTTATGTAAGATTGCTCTCTAGGAGGTGAGGAGGGATATATAGGGAAATTCAGACTACATAAAAAAAATATGTCAATTATATATTTTTGAATAGAAAAGATCATTCAAAATTTCAATAATAATTACATCTCCTCATCAATGATAGTGGAACTACCACAGCTGAATATTATAATTTATGTGTCACAAAAGTAAGCCAAAAATGGGACTAAAGAAAAATAAGAAAAGCAGTTAGACTATATACAAAGAATATATAGAAGAGGAGCCTATGATAGAGATGACACAAATTCGATGGCATTCAGTCCGATATCCAAGATATCTGAGAGAGAAGAAGAGATCAAACAACTGGAAAAAATAATGAATGTTATTACAATGGAAAAATGATAAACAATAATACATCTACTACTACCAAGCCAAAGCCTATTTTCTCATGTCTACAAAATCTGAGAATAATCTATAAATCTATTAAGAACATCCTTAATAAGTATATGAGAAGGGAGCAGGTGGTCTTTCACAAATAAAAGATCACATCTTTCTAATCACACAATCTAAAAAGCTCATTATTAAAAATAATATCAGGGGTTTTATATGAGGGAAGGGGAGAAGGAAAGAAGCATTTATTAAGTAACTGTTATGTGCTAGGCACTGTGCTAAGTGCTTTATAAATATTATCTCATTTATATGATAAAAGGATGTTGTTATGGATCCTAAGCCAGGGATTGTGGGTTCAAGTCCCATCTGGGGTGCCAGACTATAATGGGAAAACCAAGGGAGTTAACTAAAATATTATTTTGTGGGCTCAGTGGGGTGTGAGGGAGACAGGAATGACAGAAGGCAGGACCAAACAAGGTAGGAAGACTGGGTTTAACTGCTAAGGAGATTATCTGTTAAACAAGTGGCAGTTAGACCCTAACTGCCACTCTGCACCATCTAGACAAGGCCTATGAAAACTAGCAGGCTAATGGCAAGAGACTTTACAACAATTTTAATTAAGGAAACTATGGTAAAGGATGGGAATAGGGGTTTCTACAGTTTCAGACTAAGGGCAAACCACAGGGTCAGGGGAGAGACTTATCTACACTCAACTGAGACTTAAGCAAGTCAGGGCCCAGAGAATAGCAGGACTGAAGTAGGAGTCCTCACAGCAGAGTCCAGAGATGTTATCAGGATGCCAGGAGCCAACACCTTCAGAACTGATGATCCAAAGTAGCCAGGTAGGGAGAGGAGACTGCAAGCTGTCCACCAGATCACAGGCCACTTCCCTACTCAGTGTTGTCTTGCAAGATTGATGTCTTCTGCTTTCAACCTTCACCACTCTCTAAGATCCCAGGGAATCAGGGTACAACTCCACTAGTTCTGAGGTCTCCCAGGGTCAGTTACAGCTTGTCCCAACCACCATGGAGTCCGTCTCAGAGAGAGAGCAAGCAAGCCCACCTCCTGCTTCCCCATTCCATTTGGAATTCTCCATCCCTTCCTGTTAGGTCTCCTAACTAATAACTAAATAATCTTCCTCACAGACCACTCAAAAGACATTGCTTAGGGGCAGCTGGGTAGCTCAGTGGATTGAGAGCCAGGCCTAGAGACAGAAGGTCCTAGGTTCAAATCTGGCCTCAGACACTTCCCAGCTGTGTGACCCTGGGCAGGTCACTTGACCCCCATTGCCCACCCTTACCACTCTTCCACCAAGAAGCCAAAACACAGAAGTTAAGGGTTTAAAAGTAAAATTTTTAAAAAATTTTAAAAAAAGACATTGCTTAAGGGACAGCTGGGTGACTCAGTGGATTGAAAGTGAGGTCTAGAAACAGGAGAGAACCCAGGAGGTCCTGGGTTCAAATCTGACCTCAGATACTTCCTAGATGTGTGACCCTGGGCAAGTCACTTAACCCCCATTGCCTAGCCCTTAAAACTCTTCTACCTTGGAATGAATACACAATATTGATTCTAAGATGAAAGGTAAGGTTTTTCATTGGGTTTTTTTTTAAGACATAGCTTTAGAGGCAGCTAGGTAACTCAGTGGATAGAATACTAGGCCTGAAGATAAGAGGCCCTGAGTTCAAATCTGACCTTAGACACTTTCTACCTGTGTGACCCTAGAGAAATCCCTTTCTTCTGTTTTGGAACCAATATCCATTCTAAGACAGCAGTCAAGGGTTTTGGTAGGAAAAGGTAATGATTAAAAATATAGTGGAGTTCTGCAAGTTAAAAACAAATTATCAATGAAGTGACCTAAAAGACATCAGAGAAATAGAGAGAAATATTATCAGGTTAGGAAGGGGAACCAGTTGGGAGGAAAATAATGACTAGCATGTAACAAAAGTCCTACAGAAATAAAAAACAATAATAGATTACAATCTGTACCATATTATAGAGTGTCCACCTTAAGGAGATAACAGATTTACCAAAGTATTTAAGTATGATTTTTATTTTAACTTCTTTTGTCAAATACCAGTATTTTAATAGGATTAAGAAAAAAGAATGAGAAAATCAAACATGTAAATTGAAACCAACTTATTGACAAGTCCCAAGAGATTATAAATGAGTACACATGTGTATATAATTTCCCTTATTTACAGATAATTTGCCCCTCAACAAAAGATGAGTATGTTTACTTTAATATAGTAGCACCCAAAGCATGCATTACATGAAATTATTGGCATTGTTATTATCTTTAACTATGTAGTTATTCTTTTAGTTTTTCTTTCTAAATCTTGCATCATTTCATAAAATTCTCATAGTTCTTTGAATTCTTCATTCATTGTTACTCATTTTCCATTCATTTTATACAATTTACTCTGTCATTATGCAATTGATAAAAATCTATTTTTTCCAGATTTTTGCTATTACAAATAATTATCTTAGAAACATTTTTATACAAATAGGTCTCTTTCCCTAGAAATAATCTTCCTTGTGGGGCAATAGAGAAGGTACATAGACCCACCTAGTCTCTACCAAATTATCTTCCAAATAGCTAAGATATAACATCTCAAAACTAATTCTGAATCAGCATAACCCACAAAAACACAGGGTGAAATAATTTTTCATCCCAAAATAACTTGGCAATCTGGCATGGAAATCTGTTGCACCAGGGTGGAAGTGGAACACAAAGCAGTTCACCAAGGTAGACCTCAACACAGCAAGAGCCCTTAGGGAATGGCTGAATTAACAGAAAAGACTTCTGGAGATCTCAGCTACAAAAGGGAAGGGGGTGTCAGACAACTGCACAGAAAGAGATTATAGGAGTCCTTTCGCTGGCTCTGGTTGCAAGATTCTTGTCATATTGCCCACACAGAGATCCAAGTAGCAGTCCTGGGTCGTGATCTCAGGGTGAGGAAAAGCACTAGCACATACCAGTGAGTATGGCTGCAGTGATCAGGGGACCCTGGTCACAGTTCCAAGGAGAAAAAGAGTGTTTGGGATTGCTTATAGATAAGCATAGGCCAAGAGAATATTAAACACACCGTTTTTAGGTCATATGACCTTGGAAAAACTGAAAACTTACAGATCCCCAGAGATAACTCTGAAGGTAGCTACACAAAAACCCTAAAGCTGGAACAGTGTTCGTTTCACCAGAGGAAAAGGGTACCTACCTGTAACTGTTTTTTAAGTTAAAAGAGCAGAAAAAGACTAGAAAGTGAGCAAAAAAAAAAAAAAAAAGAAAAAGAAACTCAACACTGAAAGTTATTTTGGTAACAGGGAAGACCAAACTGTAAGCTCAGAAGAAAACAACAAAGTCAATACTGCTGCCTTCAAAAAATGTGAATTGGTATCAAGCCTAACAGTATTAATGGAGAAGCTCAAAAAGGATTTTTTTAACCAAATAAGAGAAGTAGAAGGAAAATTGGGAAAAGAAATAAGAGTGATACAGGAGAATTATGAAAAAAGAGTAAACATCTTGGTAAAAGAGGCACAAAAAATACTAAAGAAAATAATACCTTATGAAACAGAATAGGCTAATTAGTACAAAAATACAAAAAGTACAAAAAAAAATATTAAAGAGAAGAACTCCTTAAAAACAGAATTGGCCAAATGGAAAAAGATATACAAAAACTCACTGATGAGAAGAAATTTTTAAAAAGTATAATAGGTCAAATAGAAAAGGAGGTACAAAAGTTCACTCAAGGAAATCATAATTTAAAAAATAGAATTAGATGAGTGGAAGCTGATGACTCCATGAGACATCAAGAAACAATCAAAAAAAGTCAGAGAATGAAAAAATAGAATGTGAAATATCTCATTGGAAAAACAACAGATCCATAAAATAAATCCAGGAGAGATAACCTAAGAATTATTGTACTATCTGAAAGCCATGATCAAAAAAGGGGCCTAGACATCATCTTTTAAGAAATTATCAAAGAAAACTGCCCTGATATCTTAGAACCAGAAGATAAAATAGAAACTGAAAGAATACATCAATCACCTCCTGAAAGATATCCAAAAAGGGAAACTCCCAGGAATATTATATCCAAATTCCAGAACCCCCAGGTCAAGGAGAAAATATTAAAAGTAGCCAAAAAGAAACAATCAAATACTGTGGAACCACAATTTGAAAAAGCACAAGAAAAATCCTAGAAATATTACAGTCAAATTCTAGAGCTCCTAGACCAAATAAAAAATACTTCAAGCAGTCATAAAAACAAACAAACAAACAAAAAACAAATCAAATATCACGGAACCACAATCAGGATTATACAGGATTTAGCAGCTTCCACTTTAAATGATTGCCAAGCCTGGAATGTGATATTCTAGATAGCAAAAGAGCTAGGATTGTAATTTAGAATCACCTACACAGTGAAACTCACCAAAAGACTTCAGGAGGGAAAAAATGGGTATTTAATAAAATTGAGAACTTTCAAGATTTCCTAAGGAAAAGACCAACGTCATAGAAAATATGACATTCAAAAAGACTAAAGAGAAGCTTAAGAAGATAAATAGGAAAAATATATAAGGATTCAATAAGGTTAGATTGTCAAACTGTGTATTTTCTTATATGAAATCATACTTATAACTCTTATGAACTTTATCAATATTAGGACAAATAGGACTTTCCATAGATAGTGTGAATGTGAATTGTCTGTAATGGGAAGATTAAACAAAACAAAATTAAGAGAAAAGAAAGAATACTGCACTAGCAGAAGAGAGAAGGGAAAAGACAGAATGAGATTAATTATCTCACATAAAAGAGACTTAAAAGAACTATTACCTAGGAGGGGAAGATCAGGCAGAGAGTGGTGGGCAATGCTTGAACTTTACACTCATTGGATTTGGCTCAAAGAGGGAATAATGCACACACTCCGTTAGCTACAGAAATCCATACACCATAAAGGGAAGTTAAAAGGAATGGAAAACTTTGATCCAGCCATACCATTGTTGGGTTTGTACCCCAAAGAGATCATAGATAAACAGACTTGCACAAAAATATTTATAGCCGCACTTTTCGTGGTGGTAAAAAACTGGAAAATGAGGGTATGCCCTTCAATTGGGGAATGGCTGAACAAAATGTGGTATGTGCTGGTGATGGAATACTATTGCGCTCATAGGAATAATAAACTAGAGGAATTCCATGTGAACTGGAAAGACCTCCAGGAACTGATGCAGAGCAAAATGAGCAGAGCCAGAAGAACATTGTACACAGAGACTGATACACTATGGTAAAATCGAATGTAATGGATTTCTATACTAGCAGCAATGCAATGATCCATAACAATTCTGAGGGACTTATGGAAAAGAACCCTACCCACATTCAGAGGAAGAACTACAGGAGTGGAAACACAGAAGAAAAGCAACTGCTTGAACACATGGGTTGAGGTGGACATGATTGGGGATGTAGACTCGAAACTACCACACCAATACAACTATCAACAATTTGGAAATAGGTCTTGATCAATGACACATGTTAAAACCAGTAGAAATGCATATCAGCCATGGGAGGGGATGAGGTCGGCGGGGGGGGGGGGGTGAAGGGGAAAGTAAGAGCATAAATCATGTAACCATGTTAACTTTTCTAAAAAATAAATATTAATAAATGTTAAAAAAAAAAGGAATGGGGAAAAATAGAAGTCTGGGGATTTATAAAAGGGAAGACAGATAGAGGGAAGACAGTGGACAGAAGCAAAAAACTTGTGAAGGACAAGGTAAAAGAAAGGGTAGAGAAAAATAAGCAGAAGAAAGGTAAGATGGAGGGAAATACACAAGTAATTATCATAACTAAATGTGAATGGGACCAACTTAAAACATAAAATGGAAGCAAATGACAGATTAGAATAAAAACAAGAATCCTACAATATGTTGTTTACAAAAAACACATCTTAAACCCAGAGACACACAGAGTAAAAGTAAAGGACTGTGGCAGAATCTATTATGCTTCAGCTGATGTAAAAAAAGCAGGGGTTACAATCATGATCTCAGACATAGATAAAATAAAAATAGATCTAATTAAAAGAGATAAGGAAGGAAATTGTATCTTACCAAAGAGCATCATGGATAAAGAAGTAATGTCAATACTGTAAGGGTTAAATTAGGAATTTTGACAAAATAAGAGAACAGCTTTTAATCATTTAAGTTTTAATGAGTATATAGTAGAGTTGTAAATTAATATTATCCCTTTAATCCAGAGAAAAGAAAACTTCTAGAAACTTTGAACAAATAACAATTTAATTTAATTAAAATAGAGATAATAAAAGAATATAGTAAAGGAGGGAAAGATAGAAAAGATGAAAGTGAGAGTATGAATCTTATGCCCTATAAATATACCTAAAATTTCTAATATTACCTAAAATTTCTAATAACTACCTCTGTCTTCTGAAGACAGCTTCTTCTTGCCTGGCAAACATCAGGCCTATCTAACCTATACTATCTATAAATGATTCACTAACTACCTAACTCCCTAAAATAATAGACAGCTACCATTCACTCCTTCAATCAGTTTTCTATAGCAGCCCAACTGTCAGTAGCCAACTGACAGCAGACCCTTGCCTATGAGACAGACCCCTCACTCTCTAGAGATCCCAGAGGCAAAAAGCCCTTTAAAGGCTAAAGCCAAAAGCCATCCCTGTAAGCTCTAGCCTGCCTTTATATTCCAGCAACTAAACGCCAACCACACCACCAGCAACCAACCACCAATGACCAACTCATGCCCAGCAGCCACCTTTCCCACAACTCCCAGCCCTGTCAGCAACTGATACCAACTGTCAGCAACTGACTATCCTGTCAGCAACTGACAGCCTGCAACTGACGCTGGTTAAGCAGGGGGCTCCCTGATTCCAACTTCCTGTCACTAATCCCTACAAAATCTATGGTAAGCAGACCTCCAGGTCCCCCGTTAAATTAAAAAAATTAAAGAATTCCTTTTTACAATACTAAACACATATGCACCGAGTTGTATAGCAAGTTGTATATGAGGTCAAGGAGATGAATAGAATTTTAGAAAAATTAGATATGATAAACCTTTGGAGAAAGTTAAATGGGAACAGAAAAGAATATGCCTTTTTTCAGTGTTACATGGCACCAACCAAAAAATTGACAATGTATTAGGGCATAAAAACCTCATAAACAAATGCAGAAAAGCAGAAATATTAAGTGTATTCTTTTTGGATCATAATGCAATAAAAACTACACTCAACAAAGGTTCTAATTCTAAAGAATAAGTGACTCAAAGACAAATCATAGAAACAATCTATTTTATTGAGAAGAATGACAAAAATGAGACAATAGAACAAAATTTAGGAGATGCAGCTAAAGCAGTGATTAGAAAAAAATTTATATTTCTAATCACTTACATAAGAAAAGGAGAGAAAGAACATATTAATTAATTTGGCATACAACTAAAAAACAAGAAAAAGAACAAATTAAAATTCCCAATTAGACATCAAATTGGAAATCCCAAAAATCAAAAGTGGGATTAATAAAATTGAAAGTACAAAAATAATTTAACTAATAAGCAAAACTGGTGACTGGTTTTATTGGGGGGGGGTGCAACAATAAAATAAATAAGCCATTGGTTACTTTGACTTTTTTAAAAAAGAAAAGAAAAAAACCAAATTGCAAGTATCAAAAATGAAAAGGGTGAATGCACCACCAAAGAAGAAGAAATTTAAGTAATTATTAGGAGCTATTTTACTCAGTCGTATGCCAACAAATCTGAAAATCTAAATGAGATTGGCGCATATTTAAAAATATATAAATTGACAAGAGAGGAAATAGAATATAAAACAATCCCATGTTGGAAAAAGAAATTTAAAATTTAAAAGGAATATGTTTGTATTGCCTTTATGTTATTGATCATGAACCAAGTGATCACATATAATCCTTTAGAATCTAAAGTTCAGATAATTAACTGCAGTTATGATTTTTGGAAAGAGTTAGGCCCATTTATTAAACTGTGTAAGGGATATCAATTATAATAGTAGAATATTGGCCATAGGATTGGAAGGGATATAATTTGGTGTATTAGAATATTATAGCAATTAGTGATATTGAAGATTCTGCTGGAGGAATAAAGGCTTTAGGTCTGTGTAGTTGTCTAGGGAAACTGAAACCCATGCAGATGGGGCTGGATTCATTGGGAATGGTGAATGTATAGCAGGTTTGATGAGATCATATGAAAACAACCTTGGCATATCCAGGTGTTGTTTGATCCTTTGAAGATTTATGCCAACTATAGGATTCCTAGAGTATTATGACTAAGAAAAGTTACTTTGACCTAAGTAGTATGATAGTTCTGGAGGATTAATTAATTTTTTTCATCTTAACCTTGTACTTTGTACTATGACTTTGTATCAAATGTTTCAAATCTTTGTTACCAAACACTATAGTAGGTTTCTTAACATACTATGTACCTTTTACCTTGCTAATGACTTATGCTAATTAACTATTGAAAACCTATAAAACATTTTGTTAAACATGTGAGGGGAGTCTTTGCCACAGGCTGGGCATGGTGATATTTCTAGCTTTAATCTACCACAATTAAAGTTTGGATCTTCAGCCCAGAATGATGGCCCAGAGATTTCTTTATTTCTTACAAATGAATTACCTAAGAAAAAATCCCCAGAACCAGATGGATTCACAAATGAATTCTACCAAACATTTAAAGAACAGCTAATCCCGATATTAAGCAAATTATTTGGGAAAATACCTGAAGAAGGCATCCTTTCAAATGCCTTTCATAACACCAATATGGTACTAATGCTTAAACCAGGAAGAACAAAAACAGAAAGAAAACTAAAGACCAATCTCACTAATGAATATCAATACAAAAAAATTTAAATAAAATACTAGCAAGGTGATTATAGCAATATATCATGAAGATCATACACTATGACCAGGTGGGATTTATACTAGGATTGCAGGACTGGTTCAAAATTAGGAAAACTATCAGCATAACTGACTCTATCAATAGAAAAACCAACAGAAATCATATGATTACCTCAATAAATACAGAAAAAACCTTTCACAAAATACATCAATTCCTTTTCAAAACATGAGTGAGCACAGGAATTAATGAAGTTTTCCTTCCATAAAATGGCAAATAGTATATATCTAAAACCATCAGCAAGCAATAAGATGAAGGGTTCTGAAGCAAGAATGCCCATTATCCAACTATTACTTAATATTATACTAAAAGTACTAGCTCTACCAATAAGGGGGTAGAAAGGAATTGGTGAAATTGGAATAGGCAACAAAGATAAAAAAAAATATCACTTTTTCCAGCCAATATGATGATATACTTAGAAAATCCTAAAGATTCAATTAAAAAATTAGAAATAATTAACAACTTTAACAAAATTGCTGGATATAAAATAAATCCACATAAATCATCAGCATTTCTTTATATTACAAAGGCTAACAACAAAAGATAGAAAAAGAAATTCCATTTATATGTAAAAAGTAATTCTTTATTCCTTTTTTACGTTAATGGGGGACCTAGAGGTCCTCTTCCCATAGAGATATGTAGGGATTAACCAGCCCCCACAGTGACAGGAAGGAGAAACCATAGAGACAGAGGTAGAAAAAGGATATAAGGGGTTGGCAGTTCCTGACAGTTAGGGCTGGCAGTTATGGGGAAGTTGGCTGCTGGGAGTGTGTTGGGTTGGTGGTTGGTTGTCATTTAGTTGCTGGAAGATAAAGGCAGGCCTGAGCTTACTGAGAGGGCTTTTTGGTTTTGGGGGTTTTGGCTTTTGGTTTGGGCTGTTAGGTTTTTTTTCTTTTCTTGAACATTAGAGGTGGCTGGTCTTCACTGACAGACCTAATTGGGGTTGGATTAAACATTGATTGGGTTGGAACTTTGTGAAGTGATTGCTATTAGGGGTAGTTATAGGCAGTTATAGGTAGATATAGGCAGTTTTAGGTAGTAATTACAGGATAACTAGTATAGACATTAGGAAATTTTCTTTCTCGACCTCTTTCCTATATTTCTCTCATTTACATATTCATTTTACTATATTCTTTTACTATCTCTATTACTTAAACTAAATTGTTAATCGTTAAAAGCTGCTAGAAGTTTTCTTTTCTCTGACTTAAAGGGATAATATTAATTTACAACTCTACTATATTCTCATTAAAACTTAAATTATTAAAAGCTTCTCTCTTATGTTTTGTCAAAACTCCTAATTTAGGCCTTACATATATTAACTGTAGATCATATAAAACATTTGGGTGTCTATCTGCCAAGACAAACCCAGGAATTATATGAACACAATTAAAAAACATTTTTCACAAAAATAAAATCAGTTCTAAACAATTGTAAAAATATTAGTTGTTCATAAGTTGGACGTTATATTAAATTTAAAAGGCATTACACAGAAGAGACTAATACAATGAAGATTAGAAGAAAAGCAGAAAGGGGGGAAAAGTTTTATTGTAAATATCTCTGATAAAAACCTTATTTCTCACACTTCCCAGCTGTGTGACCCTGGGAAAGTCACTTAATCCCCTTTGCCCACCCTTACCACTCTTCCACCTAGGAGCCAATACACAAAAGTTAAGGGTTTAAAAAAAAAAAAAACTTATTTCTCAAATATAGAGAACTCAAGCAAATTTATAAGAATACAAATCATTCCCCAATTGTTAAATGGTCAAAGGATATAAACAGGGAATTTTCAGATGATATCAAGCATATATATATATATATATACATATATATAAAATCAAATTTAAAAATTCTCTAAATTTCTCTTGGTTAGAGAAATGAAAATTAAAATAACCCTCAGGGAGGGTGGAGTTAAGGTAGCAGAGTAGCTGCACAGAAAGCTAGAACTATGCTAAGAATCCTCTCAAATGAATGTTAAAATAGTTCCTTAAAATAAATACTGGAGTCACAGAGCAAACAAAGGGATAGAGTGAAGTAACTCTCCTATAGAAAACAACTTGTAGGCAGAGAGAGGGGAGCCAGATGTAAAACCACACATAGAAGACTGCAAGCTGTCCACCCCCACCTAGTGCTCCAGGTTCTAAACCTAGACACAAGCCATCTTTGACACCCCAGGATCCTGCCTAAATCAATAGCAGAGCATCCTACACCCACCCCTTGAAGTTCCAAGCCCTGACCCAAGCCTGTTGTGAGGCCCCAAGTCTGTGGGGCCTGGCTGGTTCAATCCTGAAGTGAGACACCAAGATCCATCACAGGGCAGTTCACTGGGCTGGTATAAACGCAGAATGGGATTTTAAGCTTCTTCCCAAGCCAGCAATGAAGACCCAAACATGAGGCCAACCCCAACCTCTGCCTGGCTAGTACTAGCCTAAGGGGAGGTCCTGATACCTGCCCAAGTCTGAACTGTGGCCCCAAGCTCCAAGGCAAGGTAGCTTACAGGACCGCAAGCTCTGCAAGCCTTTAGCAACCCATAGAGGAGATTAAAACAACAGTGGTGAAACTTGCAGAAAACCATAACTAGACCTGGTAGCATCAAAGAAAAATGGAAATTTAAGAGTTTATGCTCCACCCTGAGGAAAGAGCCCACCTTTAAAATCAAAGTAAAAGTGGGGCAGCTATGTGGTTCAGTGGATTGAGAATCAGGCCTAGAGATGGGAGGTCCTAGGTTCAAATCTGGCCTCAGATACTTCCTAGCTGTGTGACCCTGGACAAGTCACTTATACCCCATTGCCTAGTCCTTACCACTCTTCTGCCTTGGAATCAAAGCACAATATTGATTTCAAGACAGAAAGTAGGGTTTAAAAAATAAAATAAAAGTTTAAAAATAAAAAAGACTGGTAAAATGAGCAAACAGCAAAAAAATTAAAAAATTGAAACAAAACCTGACCATGGAAAATGTTTATGGAAACAAAGACGAGCCAAGCATAGACTCAGTAAAGGAAAGTGAAATAAAAGCAGCCATGTGCAAAATGGGAACTGGTCCCAGGCTCTGGAAGAGCTCAAAACAGAATTCAAAAATCAAATAAGAGAGGAAGAAGAAAAACAGGGAAGAGAAATGAAAGTAATTCAAAAAGAAAGTAATAGTTTAAAAAGCAGAATTATGAAATGGGAAAAGGAGGCACAAAAATCCAATGAAGACAAAAGTTTTCTTAAAAAGAGAATTGATCAAATGGATAAGGAAATTCAAAAACTCACAGAAGAAAATTGTTTGTTAAAAATTAGAATTGGGCAAAAAGAAGCTTATGACTTCATGAGGCATGTAACAATAAAGGAGCCAGTCAGGGAATGTTTGAGAGAAGGGAGATAGAGAAAGTCTATATTGTGAGTCTCTCTTCCAGCTCTTCCCTGGGGCCAAATATACACTGGGAGACTTTAAGGGGATGTTGCCCCAAAGCTAGGTGACCTGGATGGTCGTGTTGCCCCTCAGGAGTCAGGAGTGAGGCTTCCCTATAAGAGGAAGTATGTGGAATAAGGAAAGGATTCACATAAACCTCCCCCCAATCAGTTAAATTCACAGCAGGTGGTCTGCCTTCAAGATGGAGGCAGCCAGACCAAGCTGTGGTTCCCCTCTCCCTCTTTGTCTCTCAGGCACTCTGGAATGGTATCTGACTGATGAATGGCTTTTGTTATTTGCAATCCAGGGATTGGGGGAAGGGGGGAAGGGCAGAGGGATTTGGGGGTGCCCTCTTCTCTATTTCTATGGGGTTTGTCACAGGAGGGAACCTTTGGGGTTCCCACTTCTAAGCTTCTTCCCCTACCCCCTCTCCTTCTGTTTCTATTTCAATCCTTTTCTGTTTCTCACCTTTTCTATAATTGTAAGTTTTGACTGAAAGGGGTTCTCTTAGCAAGGTTGGGTAATGGGAGAAGGAGACTAAGAGATCACTCCCAAAACGGAGTCCAAAAACTTACTTGCTCAATTGTTGAAGTCTTGATGAATGAGATGCAAAAAAATGGCTTTGATCAGGGAATCAGGGTTTCAATTTCCCAAAGAAAGATCCTTAGGAAGCCCTGAGGACTGGATCCTAGCTGGGATGTCCTCCTCCTTTCTCCTCCCAGTCCTCTGCCTGAAGACCTCTCCTCTCCCTCTCTTCTCTGAAGAATCTCCCAGAATCCTCTCCAGTCTCAACTGTCAACAACTGCCTTCTCTGGCTTCTTTTGTCCCATCCCCCTTGCACAAATCCCATCCTTATGAGCATCAAGAAGCAATAAGACAAGATCAAAAAAATGAATGAAATATGAAACATCACATTTAAAAATAATAATAATAATTGACCTGGAAAATAGATCCAAGAGAGACAATCTAAGAATTATTGGACTACCTGAAAGTCATTATAAAAAAGAAAAGCCTAGATGTCATATTAAAAGTAATTATCAAAGAAAACTGTCCTGATATTCTTCAACAAGAGGTATAAGAGAAGTTGAAAGAATCCACAGATCACATTCTGAAATAAATCCCCAAATGACAACTCCTAGGAATATCATAGCCAAATTCAAGAGCCCTAAGATCAAGGAAAAAATACTATAAGCAGCCAGAAACAATTTAAATATTATGGAACCATAGTCAGGATTACACAGGATTTAGAAGCTTCTATTTTAAAGGATAAGAAGGCTTGGAAAATGATATTCTGGAAGGTGAGGAATCTAGGTTTACAATCAGAAATCACTTATCCATCAAAACAAACTATATTCTTTGGGGGAAGGGGGGGTAGTCATTTAATAAAATAAAAGATTTCCAAGCATTCCTGATGAAAAGACCAGACCTAAACTGAAATTCTAATGTCCAAATATAAGATTTAAGAGAAACATAAAAAGGTAAATAAGAAAGAGAAAAATTAAGGGATTCAACAAGATTGAACCATTTATATTCTTACATGGAAAGATATTTATAACTCAAATCTTTTATCATTAGTAGAGCAGTTAGAAAGAGTAAACATTGAGGGTATGGGAGTAAGCTGTTTAGGTTGACATGATATACAAAAAAAAGTCAAGGGGGTGAAAAAGAGATTTGCACTGAAAGAAAAGGGAAGAGGGAGGTAAAATGGGGTAAATTATATCACCTTAAGAGGCACCAAAAAAAACTATTACAATGGAGGGAAGGATGAGGGTGGTGACAGGCAATGCTTAAACATCACTCTCATTGGAGTTGGCTCAGAGAGAGAATAACAACCTGACTCATTGGGGTATAGAATCCTATCTTACCCTACAGAGAAATAGGAGAACAATAAGAAGGAGGAGGTGGGGATGGCACCAATATAAAGAAGGTGGATGGGGGGAGCATTAAAAGCAAAACACTTGTGTGGAGGGACAGAGTGAAAGGGAAAAGTGCAGGATCTAAAGGGAAAAATAAGATGGAGGTGAATACACAGATGGTAATCATAACTGTGAATTTAAATGGGATCAACTCACCAGAAGATGGAAGTGGATACTAAGAGTGGATTAAAAATCATAATCCTATGATATATTGTTTATAAGAAACACACTTGAAGCAGGTTTTGGCACTGTGAAAGGGAATTCTTTGTTCTCTTTGTCAATTCTGAGTTTATAGTTGTGAAAATCCTTTATTCTCTTTGCCTAGTTGGAGTTGACACTTTGGTTAATATTAACTTAAGTACCCCTACTTAGTACATCACTAGACTGAAGACAGTATTAACTCTCCTTTGTCTACCTTTTAAATTGAATCAACAAAAGATTGAACACCATACTTAGTGCTAGGTGAGCAGCCAGCAAGATACTTGGAGAGCTTCACCCTTTTTTTTAACTCAATCAGTCAGAAACTTGTGAATTCTTTTAAGAAGTTCACACAAGAGTTCACACCCTCAGAAACTGTTCAACCAGGAAACTGTGAACTTTTTTGATGAGAAATTGACCTTCAGAAGGTGAGAAGTCAATCCCACAGACACTGCCCCCTGGACAGTGCTAGCCAATTTGGAAACTATGATTGGCCCCTGTAAAGAGGGAAGGAGACAAGAAATCACCATAAAAGTAAGCCCAAACTCCCTCAGAGCAGATTGTCTTTGAGAAGATAGTCTGAAGAGATTGTCTTCTGGAGATAGTCTTCTAACTGGGGAGAGTCTTCGAGGGAGCTTTGCTGGAGACTGTGGCTTGGATTGTGGGCTTGGAGCTCAGCTTCATCTTAGACTCTGATTCCTGGACTACTTCATTGGGTGAGTGAAAGGCTGACTACTTTCCTAGTTTCCTAAAGAGACTAACTTCCATCTTGGAGGAGGCCATGTGGTTACTCACTACCAGCCCTCCTGGCTGAGAACTAGTATAGGTATTTTCTCTAATCTCTTTCACATTTCCCTACTTTATTGTTTCCCCTCTATTTTGGTAAATAAATTTCTGACTCAAGATATAATAAACATTGGCAACCACATAATTTCATAAAATTATTGTCCAACCATTAATTTTCACTTTTACAGCATACACAGAGTAAAGGTAAGGGGATAGAGCAGAATCAATTGGACTTCAACTGAAGTAAAAAAAGTAGAAACAGCAACCATGATCTCAGACAAAGCTAACGCAAAAATAGATCTAATTAAAAGAAATAAAGAAAGATGACATAAACTACTATAGATAATGAAGTAATACTAATACTTAACATATGTGATAATGAAATTAAATCTGCCCTGCCCATCTTTAGATTTAATCACCAAAGGTGAGAATATCCCCACTTAATTCACAAGTTGGGAGTCTGTGACCCACGTATGCTAGAGTGAGTGAGGAATCAAAATTTACTGACTGCCTCCTGGGTAGTCCTAAGAAAAGTGTCTGTTGTGATTGGACAGGTAAACTAAGAGGAAGGCATAGGGAGTGATGCAAAAGAAGTCCATTTAAAAGGGAGTGACAACTTCCTGTAAGGGAGTTCTTGTTTGTTTCCTGGAGTTGGAAGATGAGTTGGAGACGCTGCTTGCTGGACCTGAGACCTTGGAGAAAATCATTTTAGGAATTGATATTTATTCAGTTCCTTGGTGACCACACCTTTAAATAGTATATTCAACCAAAAAACCTCTTTTCCCTCTTACATATATATGCAGCAAATGGTGTAGCCTTTAAATTTTAAAGGAACTTAAGGAGGAAATAGCCAGTAAAAGTATACTAGTGGGTGGCCTCAAACTTCCTCTCAGAACTAGATAAATCTAAACAAAAAAGAAGTAAAGAAAGTGAATGAAGTTTTAGAAAAGCTAGATTTAATAAATCTCTAGAGAAAAATGAATGAGGATAAGAAGGAATATACCTTCTTTTCAGCAGTTCATGATATGTAAAGAAAAATTGACATAGTAGGACATAAAAACATCATAATTGGGAAAGCTAGGTGGCTCAGTGGATTGAGAGCCAGGTCTAGAGACAGGAGGTCCTGGGTTAAAATCTTACTTTGGACACTTGCTAGCTGTGTGACCTTTGGCAGGTCACTTAATCCCCATTGCCTAGAGCTTACCACTCTTCTGCCTTAGACCCAATATACAGTATTAATTCTAGGACAGAAGGTAAGGGTTTAAAAATAAACTTCACAACCAAATGCAGAAAAGCAGAAATAATACATGCATCCTTTTCAGATCATAATGCAATAAAAATTATAACAATAAGGGTTCATGGAAAAAGCAATTAAAAATCACTAGAAATTAAATAATCTAATTCTAAAAAGGAGTGGGTCAAAGAACAAATCATAGAAACAGTCACTGATTTCATTAAAGAGAATGACAATGAGGGGACAACATTCAAACAAACATTCATGGGATATATCCAAAGCAATACTTGAGAGAAAATTTCCGTCTCTGAATACTTATATCAAAAAGAGAGAGAGAGAGAGAGAGAGAGAGAGAGAGAGAGAGAGAGAGAGAGAGAGAGAAAATAGGTCAATGAAGTGGACATGCGACTAAAAAAAACTAAAGAATAAATTAAAAATCTCCAATTAAAGACTAAATTGGAAATCCTAAAAATCAAAGGAGAAATTAATAAAATTGAAAGTAATAGAACTATTGAACTAACAAATAAAACTGGGAGTTGGTTTTATTTTTTTGTAAACCTTTAACTTCTGTGTATTGGCTCCTAAGTGGAAGAGTGGTAAGGGTGGGCAATGGGGGTCAAGTGACTTGCCTAGGGTCACACAGCTGGGAAGTGTCTGAGACCGGATTTGAACCTAGGACCTCCCATCTCCAGGCCTGACTCTCAATCCACTGAGCTACTCAGCTGCCCCCATGGGAGTTCGTTTTATGAAAGAACTAGAGCATTGGTTAATTTGATTTTTAAAAAAGGAAACAAGAAAGTCAAATTACCAGTATCCAAAAATTAAAAAGGGTGGAATTCGCCACCTTTTAAGAGGAAATTAAAACAATCATTAGGCAATATTTTGCCCAATTAAATAACAATAAATCTGACAATCTAGGTGGAGTGGATTAACATTTACAAAAATATAAACTGCCCAGATAAACAAAAGTGGAAATATAATACTTGATCCCATTTCAGAAAAAGAAATTGAATAAGCCATCAATAAACTCTCTAAGAAAAAATCCCCAGGGCCAGATGGATTCACAAATGAACTCTATCAAACATTTAATGAACAATTCATCCCAATTCTATATAAACTATTTGGCAAAGCAAGCAAAAAAGGAATCCTACCAAATTCTTTTTCTGACACAAATATGATGCTGATATCTAGGTCAGGAAGAGCAAAAGCAGAGAAAGAAAATTACAGACCAATTTCCATAATGAATATCGATACAAAAATCTTAAATAAAATGCTAGCAAAGAAATTACAGCAACATATCACAAGGTTTATTCACTATGACCAGATGAAATTCATACCAGAACGCAAGGCTGGCTTAATATTAGGAAAACTTTCAGTCTAATTGACTATATCAATAACCAAACTAACAGAAATCACACGATTATCTAAAAATATGCAGAGAAAGTCTTCAACAAAATACAACACTCGTTCCTATTAAAAATACTAGAAAACAAAAGAATAAGTGGGCCTTTCCTTAAAATAATGTGTAGTATCTATCTAAAATCATCAGTGTCATTTGAAATGAGGATGATTTGGAAGTCTTCCCAATAAGATCAGGGATGAAACAAGGATGCTCGTTATCACCACTATTTTTTAATAGTGTACTAGAAATGTTAGCGTTAGCAATAAGAGAAGAAAAAGAAATTGAAGGAGTTAAAGTAGGCAATGAAAAAACTAAATTATCACTCTTTGCAAATAGTATGATAGTATACTTCGAGAATCCTAGAGAATCAACTAAAAAACTAGTTGAAAATAATGAATAGAAGGCAGCTGGGTAGCTCAGTGGATTGAGGGTCAGGCCTAGAGGTGGGAGGTCCTAGGTTCAAATCCGGCCTCAGACACTTCCCAGCTGTGTGACCCTAGGCAAGTCACTTGACCCCCATTGCCTACCCTTACCACTCTTCCACCTAGGAGCCAATACACAGAAGTTAAGGGTTTTTAAAAAAATAAATAAATAAATAGTAGCTTTAGCAAAGTTGTAGGATACAAAATAAATCCACATAAATCATCAGCATTTCTATATATATTATCAACAAAGTCTAGTAGCAAGAGATTGAAAAAGAAATTCCATTTAAATTAACTCTAGACAATATAAAAATACTTGATAATCTATTTGCCAAGATAAACACAGGAATTATACAAACACAATTATAAAACACTTTTCACACAAATAAAGTTAGATCTAAACAATTTGAAAAGCATTTATTGTTTATGGGTAGGTAGTGCTAATATAATAAAAATGGCAATTCCACCTAAATTAATTTACTTAGAAAGTGCCATACCAATCAAACTATCAAAAAACTATTTTATAAAACTAGAAAAAATAATAACGAAATTCATCTGGAAAAACGAAAGATTGAGAATATCAAGGGAATTGATGAAAAAAAATGTGAAGGATTGTGGCCTAGCCTGGTACTGGTGAAGAAATAGAATGGTAGATCAATAGAATAGATTAGATACACAATATGCAGGAGTAAATTGCCTTAGGGTACGATAAACCCAAAGATCCCACTTTTGGGGTAAGAACTCACTATTTCAGAAAAACTGCTAGGAAAACTGAAAACAGTGTGGCAAAAACTAGGTACGGAGTAGACCAAAATCTCACATTTTATGTACCAAGATAAAGCCAAAAAGAGTATATGATTTAAACCTAAAGGGTGATACTATAAGTAAATTAGGAGAACATAGAATAGTTTACCAGTCAGATCTATGGAGAATTTATGACCAAACAAGAGATAAAGAACATTATAGGATGTAAAATAAATAAGTTTGAGTATATGAAGTTTAAAAGGTTTGTACAAACAAAGCCAATGTAACCATAATTAGAAGAGAAACAACAAATTGGGGGGGGGGGGAGTTTATAACAAATTTTTCTGATAAAGGTCTCATTTCTCAAAATCATAGAGATCAAAGTCAAATTTATAATATAAGCCATTCCCCAATTAACAAATGATGGAAGGATATGAATAAGCAGTTTTCAGATGAAGAAATCGAAGCTATCAATAATCATATGTTCTAAATCACTCTTGACTAGAGAAATGCAAATTAAAACAACTCTGAAGTACCTCTGTACAACTATCAGATGACCAATTTATTGCAAAATTGGAACTCAAATGCATTGCTGGTGGAGTTGTGAACTGATTCCAATCATTCTGGAAGGCAATTTGGAACTGTGCCCAAAGGGTTATAAAACAATGCATACCCTTTGATCCAATAATACCAATACCAGGTATTGTATCCCAAAGATATTTTTTGAAAGAGGAAAGAACCTGTTTGCACAAAAATACATAGCTCTTTTTGTGATGACAAAGAATTGGAAACTGAGGGATCCCATTAATTGGAGAATAGCTAAACAAGTTGTGGTATATTATTATAATGGAATACTACTGTGATGATATGGGTGATTTAAGAAAAACCTAGAAAGACCTACATGAACTGATGCAAAATGAAGTGAGCAGAACCAGGAGAACATTATACCCAGTAACAGCAATATTATATGATGAATACTTATAAATGACTTAACTATTCATAGCAGTACAGTGAGCCAAGAAAATCCTCAAGGTCTCATGATAAAAAATGCCATCCATCCAACTTCTTTTTCACAAAATGACCACTATAGAAAGATGTTTTATATTATTTAAAGTCTATATTGGATTGCTTGCCATCTCAGGGAGGGAATAGGAGAGGGAAGGAAGGTGATAAATCAGCTCAAACTTTAAATTTTAAAAAGACAGAAGATAAGAGGTTTTTTTAAAAAAAATACGTACATGTTTAGATTGTTCATTCATTTAAAATTCATTGTATATAATGTGAGATTTATGTTTATTTTCATTTTTTGCCAAACAATTACCTGGGTTTTCAAAAAAACTATATTGAAAAATAAATATTTTCCCTGATGTTTTATGATATCAGGGTTTTTCAAATATTTCAAAATTCCTATGTTTTTTACTCTTTCTGAGAGACTAGGTCAGCACTGATGCAGGAAGCCTGGGAATGCCCTTTTTCAGTAAGTAGTTCTGACTCTCTATTCACATGTATTAGGCTCAATTCTGGGGAAAACTGGCCTCTGAAGAAAAAAAATTAATTATTTCTTGTTTTTTCTGGATCTTTATGCCCACCATTATCATAGAACACTTCATAGAATTATTTTAAACTTAGGTTTGGCTTATGTCTAAAGTTTTCCTCAAAGGAGATTAAAAGGATATTAAATTTACAATGTAGACAAAGTGTATTTCTGCCTCCTCAAAAAAGAAAAACTTGAAATTTGAAAGACTTATAAATACAACTGGCAAAGACAATATAAAAATAGTAACCTATAATTCCTATTATACTCTCCCCAGATGCTAATGCTTAAAACATCAAACGATTAGTAGGGCTGCTATATAGCCATTTTACCTTAATCTCTTCTCTGTATTGTCTGATCAGCAAATTCAAGATCCATGTCTTTTAACTAGTCAAAGCATGACTTGAACTCATCCTCTTTTTATTCTAAAATTTTATTTTAAAAAACTCATCCATCTTTTATTCTAAAAACATTATTATAAGTCCAGAGCATAACTCCCTAGTGTAACTAGCATCAATTGAGGGAATTCAAAGTACCTGAACTCTCAATTTCAATAAGGTTACCACCAAAGTTAGAAACATCCATACTAAGATTACTGTTCAGTCACCTATGTTGAAGAAAAAAAAAACACAGTACAAAAGAACCTTAAAATCTAGGTTCAAATCCACACATATTACAGATTTGTACATCACCAAGCGTGAATATCACCATACTTGCCATTCCACAAATAGGAACTCCAACAGAAAGGCTGACAGAAAAGCTGAAAGAAAAAAAGTACAAGAGCAGAATGTTTTCCCCCATTTAAAAATCTATTAGAGGCAGCCAGGTAGTTGATAGAGAACCAGGCCTAGAGACGAGGTCCTGAGTTCAAATCTCACCTCAAATGCTTCCTTAGATCTGTGACCCTGGTCAAGTCACTTAATCCCAATTGCCTAACCCTTAGTGCTTTTCTATCCTGGAACTGATTCTTGCTATCAATTCTAATATGAAAGGTAAGAGGTTAAACCTTTTTATTTTTTTAAATAAAGTCTATTGAGTGATGACTCTTTTTAACTCAATAGTCAGTTCTCTTTTAGCTACAACCCCCCACCCTTGATGCCATCACAAGAAACAAGGGTTTACTGCATATTTTTAGCAGTTTAGCAGTAGGCCTGTTTGCTTTCCCTTTCTACTGTTGTTTATTTGCAATATGCATTCCTTAATTTAACAATTTGTAAATTTTGTAGTTTTGTGTGTAAGCACTGGTTTATTTTACATTCTCTACAATTTTATTTCTTTGTTATCATTGTTAGTTTACCCTCTTCAAATTTTTTGGTAGTTTAGTTTTATTCTTTCTGCTTTTTCATTAACCTAGCTAATGGATTATGAATGTTATTGTTCTCTTTTTGTTTTGCTGAGTTGTTTTAGGGTGCTTTTTTCTTTCAATTCTACTTATTTCTTACTTGAGCTTAGAGATTTCTTCTTTCATGATTTCTTGAGTGTACTGACTTTTAAATTTTTTTCACTAAATATTCAGGTCAATCCTGTTTTTTCTCTTTTGTTTATGTTTTGAAGGAAATGAATTTGCCCTTTTGAAATGTTTAACAGTAATCTATCAATTTTGGTATTTCATATTTTTATTATTTAAATAATTTTTAACGTAATCATCCTTAAGATTATAAAATCCTTAAAGTCAGGGACCCATTTCCTTTTTTCCCTTTCTATTCTCCCATAATATCTAGCATACAATAAGTGATCCATCCTTCTCATCAATTAGTTAGCTGGATTAGATGGATTAGGAGTCCCTTTCCTTCCATTATGGCAAATTCCAAAATAATCATAACCTCTTTCTTCAATGTTCAGAGTTTGCCCCATGTAAATCAGCCATCTCTGCTACAGATCACCAGAGTCGGATACAATATCCTAGAAATAGGCAACCGAGAGTAGCAAAAGAATCCCCATCCTCCCAAATAGCACCACCTCTGCCCTTTGAAGACTGCAATTCTCTGGAGTTTAGTAATCCAGAACTGTTACTCAAGTAAAGATATCTCCTGATCTGGGTCATCACATTCCTCCCAGTCCAAAAGCTGCTATTCCCAAGAACTATGCTCTTGGATAGAGCACTGACAGGAAATCCAAAATGAATCCAAACTTTCTTCACATCTCCAAGATTTTTAAAAATAAGGGATATTATCCTAAAAACTGGGAACATAAATAAGGAATCTAAAAACCAAATAAATGACTTTTGAAGTCTACTGTCTCTAGAACTAGCTTCTTATATCATTTAAGATTTTCAGAGAGTTGTAGAAATAAGCAATTCTGGTGAGGTTGAATTAGCCAATAGGAGCTATCTCATGGAATACAATCAGTTGTCATTCTTTCTGTTGTACTAAGAACTTTAAGTTAGTTTGATTCTGTCCATGTCATTGATTTCTGCCTCTGAAAGGATTTTGCCTTTTGATAGGACATGAGTGATCCTTTAGTCACTCTCAACCTCATGACAGTAGAAGTGAGGTAGAGTGCTATATTAACTATTAGAAGATACAGCTTCTGGACTTCTGGTTAAGATGGCAGCAGAGTAAGGAGCAGCTGCTCGATCTCTCCTAACCAAAGCATACAGAACTCCTCAAGGGGACATAAAAACGAATCCAGACGAACGAAGGGACCCCACAACAGGGCGCAGCATTGAAGGTACGTGGAATCAGGGCATTTCCACGCTATAAAGGGGTGAAACAGCTCTCACTAAAACATGAGAGGAAGAAGCCTCTCGCCCACCCCACACACCACGCACAGCGCCAAGGCCAACGCACATGAGTGAAAGCAGAATGGGGGCACCCATTAAGTCACTGGCAGCTCCAGGGCTTGTACCTGAGAGCTGCAAGACATAGGACCCCAAGTGGCTAAAGAACGCGCATGGACTTCCCTGAGCGCTGGCGCGAGAGAAGACATTGCCCTAGGTGAGGACAAGGATCTTGAGCACAGGCTTGGACCTCGAGTGGGGACCCTGTGCAGACGGGAGCGCTGCTGTAGAAGCAGCCCCTGAGACTGCTGAAGGAGCCTCGGGCAGAGGGGCAGACCGGGGACGACTAGGAGGCTTGACCCTGAGGACAAGGAGACCTGAGCCCTCCTCGGGAGCCTAGAAAGAGCGGACAGACCCTGAGTGTGAAGACAAAGCTGAGAAGGGGCAGGGCTAACAATGGCAAGCTGAGAACCCCTGAAGAAAAAGATTATCAAGAAAAACTCTGGAACACTCGACAACTTTTACACAGAGAAAATCCAGACAACAGAGGAGGACAAACAAGTATCCAAACCTTCCCAAAACAATGAAAACTGGTCACAAGCTCTGGAAGAGTTCAAAAATGAGATGTTGAGGAAGATGGAAGAGATCTGGCAAGAAAATAACAGTTTAAAAGGCAGAATTTTGCAATTGGAAAGTGAGGCTCAGAAATCAAATGAACTGATAAGCAAATTGAACACCAGAAATGACCAGATTGAAAAGGAAAACCAAAAGATTATAGCTGAAAACCAGGCCCTTAAGGCTAGAATTGAGCAATTAGAAGCCAATGATCTCTCAAGACAACAAGAACAAATAAAACAAAGTCAAAAGAATGATAAAATAGAAGGAAACATGAAATATCTCAATGAGAAAGTGACAGACCAAGAAAACCAGTCTAGAAGAGATAATTTGAGAATCATTGGTCTTCCAGAAAAAAGCAGAAATTAATAGAAACTTGGACTCCATACTTAAAGAAATTATTCAGCAAAATTGTCCTGAAAGTTCTACAACAAGAGGGCAATATAGACATTGAAAGGATCCATAGATCACCCTCTACACTGGACCAAGAAAAGTCAACACCCAGGAATATAATAGCCAAATTCAAGAGCTATCAAGTAAAAGAAAAAAATCTTACAAGAAGCCAGAAAGAGACAATTCAAATATCAAGGAACACCAATCAGGATCACACAGGAGCTGGCAGCCTCCACGCTAAAAGACCGCAAGGCTTGGAATATGATATTCAGAAAGGCAAGAGAGCTGGGCCTTCAGCTATGGATCAACTACCCATCGAAACTGACTATAAACTTCCAGGGAAAAGTATGGGCATTCAACAAAATTGAAGATTTCCAAGTTTTTGCACAAAAGAGACCAGGACTAAATGGAAAGTTTGATATCCAACCACAAAAATCAAGAGAAACATGAAAAGGTAAATAAGAAACAGAGGGAAAAGAAAGAAAATTCATAATTTTTTAAATTTGACTCTTTAAGGGCTTAAATAAGATCTAATTATCTGTATTCCCATTTGAGAAATGCTATGTATAATTCTCTGTAGTGAATTCTTTTCACTATTATAATATTCACTATTATAGCAACCAGAAGAATAATTCATAGGGAGAAGACAGGATACTAAATGGTCTAAGATGACATGGGGGTGGGAAAGAAGGGGGGGGAAATAGTAGGGGACACCAAGAGAAATCTGAGTAAATAAGAAAAATAGGATATTCTATTGCACATAAAGAGAGCATGGGAAGGAGAGGGGATAAATACTATTATAAGAAGGAGAGGAAGAGAGCATTAAGAGGTAATATTTAAACCTTACTCTCAGTGTAATCAACCTGGAGAGGGAAGAATAGCTATATTATCCATTGGGATAAAAAACTCTATCTAACCCTAATGAGAAAGTCAGAAGGGATAAACCAAAGGGAGCAGGGGAGTGGGGAGGTCAAAAAAGAAAGGGGAGAAGAAGGGGGAGAGAATTCATTAGGCCTTTAAAAACAAAAAGAGGGGAATAACAAGGGAGGGGGAAGAAAGGGAAGTCAGTCAAGGGAGGGGATAAGGGATACCAGCTAAAAGCAAACCACTGGTTTAAAAGAAAATAGTGTAAGAAGAAGGGGTGGGTCAAGGGGAGGATACAAAAATGTCAGTGAATACACAACTGATAATTATAACTCTGAATGTGAATGGGATGAACTCGCTCATAAAATGGAAGCAAATAGAAGAGTGGATCAGAAACCAAAATTCTAACATATGTTGTCTACAAGAAACACATATGAGGCGGGTGGACATACACAAGTTTAAGGTTCAGGGCTTGAGCAAAATCTTTTGGGCGTCAAATGAGAAAAAGAAGGCAGGAGTGGCTATTATGATTTCTGACAAAGCCAAAGTAAAAATAGATATGATTAAAAAAGACAGGGAAGGTCATTACATCCTGATTAAAGGCAGTATAAACAATGAGGAAATAACACTGTTCAATATGTACACACCAAGTGGTACAGCACCCAAATTCATAAAGGAGAAAATGGCAGAGCTCAAGAAGGAAATAGATAGTAAAACCATAATAGTGGGAGATCTAAATATTCCTCTTTCAGATCTAGATAAATCAAACCAAAAAATAAATAAGAAGGAGGTAAGAGAGGTGAATGAAGTCCTAGAAAAATTAGATTTAATTGATATGTGGAGAAAAATAAATAGGGACAAAAAGGAATACACTTTCTTTTCAGCTGCACATGGTACATTCACAAAGATTAACCATGTAATAGGACATAGAATCATTGCAAACAAATGCAAAAGAGCAGAAATAATAAATGTAACCTTCTCAGATCATAATGCAATAAAAATAATAATTAGTAAGGAAACCTGGACAGGCAAATCAAAAACCAATTGGAAATTAAACAATATGATTCTCCAAAACCAATTTGTCAAAGAAGAAATCATAGAAACAATCAACAATCTCATTGAAGAGAATGACAATGATGAGACATCCTACCAAACTCTGTGGGATGCAGCCAAGGCAGTACTCAGGGGGAAATTTATATCCGTAAGTGCGTATATTAACAAATTAAGGAGGGCAGAGATTAATGAATTGGGTATGCAACTCAAAAAATTAGAAAGCAAGCAAATTAAAAACCCCCAGATGAAAACTAAATTAGAAATACTAAAAATTAAGGGAGAGATTAATAAAATCGAAAGTAAAAGAACTATTGAATTAATAAATAAGACTAGAAGCTGGTATTTTGAAAAAACAGATAAAATAGACAAAGTACTGGTCAATCTAATAAAAAAAGGAAAGAAGAAAAACAAATTGACAGTATCAAAGATGAAAAGGGAGACCTCACCTCTAATGAAGGGGAAATTAAGGCAATCTTTAAAAACTATTTCACCCAATTATATGGCAACAAATATAACAATTTAGGAGATATGGATGAATATTTACAAAAATATAAATTGCCTAGATTAACAGCAGAAGAAATAGAAGATACAGCTTCTGGCTCAGTCTCTTTTCCTTTGACTTTCTAAGCATCATCATAAAACTCCAAGACTTCCAGTTAGGAATGAGAAAAATCTGACTTTTCACCACCCCAGCATCATGATGGCTATGAGCACAATGACATCAAATGGAAATGTCCTGACTTGGCACAGTTCTGCATGCCTGTCATCTCCCTCCACTCAGAGACTGGTTCTCATGGATTCCTTGAGTTCAGGAGTTCTGAGTTATATTGGGGATAAAGACAATTGGAATACTTGGAACTAAAATAATGAGGCTCCAGGAGCAGAGGATCTAGGCAATTTAAAAAGAGACAATCTGGATCAGGTTGGGGAAAGAACTGATTCAAGCTTCCATAGCAAAAAGCATTGAGACTGAACCGATAGGTAACTATAGTACTTATAGTCTGGGTAAAATAGAAAGATTCAGTCTCAAAAATAAATAGATAATAGATCAATAAATACATAAGTAATTACTAAATAGATAAGTAAATAAATGAATAAACAAAAAGAGGGCTAAATCAACAAATAAATAACTAAATGAAGAAATTGATATAGACAGATAGACAGATAGACAGACAGATAACTAGAGCACATGTGCTGCTAGGCAAATATGAGCCTTGATTTGGGCTGCCTCTTTTCTTGTCATTTCTTTATTTTAGCAGAGAAAGTATCTTTCCTGAGATGGACAAGTACAGATTTGGAGTCAACTTTATGAATTCAAAATGTCTGTGTGCCTCATTAGGTTAGAGCTGAATAACAATAAGAGAGAGTTGCTAGCAACCACACTAACACTTATGGAAAGGAAGTCCTCCAACAAGATAATTGTCCCAAGTCTGGACATTTTCTCAGGAGACTTGTACCAGAAGTTGTTTGGACAGTGCAGTGCTGAGGTGAAATGTAAAATGTCTAATTAGCAATGCAGCATACTGCTCCATGTTTTGATGAAATGTAAATATCAGCCTCACAACAAATTTTAACTAATTAAATTACTGAAAACTGTTCAAATCATTCTGTTAATGATGGGAGTCTTATATTTAGCATTTCTCCCATTAATAGGAATAAATTACCTATCCTATAACTAATTCATATTGTATATAGAATCTATTTTGACTCCCCATTTGTGGAGGGAGAAAGAATGGAACTCTAGATATGAGCTAAACTATAAGTAAATTTGTCCCTGGGGTACTGAATTGGAGATTTGAAGAGAGAGAAAAGAAGGAGAAAAAGGAGCATAACTCTTCTAAATAGAAGCCAGGTTTCTCCAGAACTGAATCTGGTCCAAACCACATGTCTGAGTATAAAACAGAAAGTTGATCCAGTAGTAGTTCATCAAAGTTAGACAATATTCTTAACTCTATCATTTTTAATAAAGGAACTGTTGTATGAATAATTCCCAAATATCTACTCTAAATTCACAACTATATTCATATTATATTCCTAAGTAGGTGAAATTATTCCTCAATTATTTACATTTCACTTCCAAATGAATTATATATGATTATTACTTATTGTGGAACTTTGTAGTTTTTCCTTGGTTTATGTTCTGAGTTAACATTAAAATTACCCCGTATCGGGGGGCAGCTGGGTAGCTCAGTGGATTGAGAGTCAGGCCTAGAGACAGGAGGTCCTAGGTTCAAATCCGGCCTCAGACACTTCCCAGCTGTGTGACCCTGGGCAAGTCACTTGACCCCCCATTGCCCACCCTTACCACTCTTCCACTTAGGAGCCAATACACAGAAGTTAAGGGTTTTTTTAAAAAATTACCCAGTATACTATTTAATTTAGAATTTGAAGGAAACTTAGAGATGATCTAGTCCAACTATCTTATTGATGAGAAAACTGAGTCCCAGAGAAGGGAATTACCTTTCCCAAGATATTAAAGACAACAAGTGACAGAGGCAGTATTTGAAACTAGGTCTCTGACTTACAGTTAAGCCTTTTTTCTACTACATATAGTATGTCTCGTCCTGTACCAATTCCTACCACACTCCTCTTCAGAACCCAGAGACAAGTCTTCATCCTAAGCCTTGAGTCTCTATGGTCCTCTATTCCCTGGCACTAGTCAGCAAGGCTTGGGTGTTTTGCTGCCTTGGAATATTCCCATGAGGACCCAGGATCCCCACTCACTTGAAGTTAACTATATGAAAAATGCATCTATGCCAACTTCATAGAAACTTCACCAGTACTATCTCTCCATTATGCCTAATGACCAAACTTGAGATAGAATCCATTCATTCTTGGGAGGGTCATAGGGTACGGAAGCATGGAAGAGAAAGCAATTTTTCCCTTCATGAAAAGCAAGCACATACTGCAAAACACTCTGCTTCTATAAATATGCCTTTCTAAATGTTAAAGGGTTAGAGCAATTTCCAAAGGTCCTTACCTCAAAAGGGCCCTTGGCTGATATTTAATTGAACTGTTTTTGCTTTGAGAAGTGAAGGGAAAACTAGCATATAAGATGTGTAAATACCTTTTTGGTTGATGTCAAAAGAGAGGCTTTTAGTTAAAATCATGGAAAGAAAAATTTCCATTATTGAACAAAGGAAATGAACATAAAGACACCAGATTAAAGGATATGTTTTAAAGTAATGGGGAACCTTTTTAAACTATTTGTGTATTTTTTAACTCATTAGTTACTGAAGTTGCTTTTACTTATAAATCTAGTATTCTCTCTTCATTCATAATCCTTCAAAATTTAAATGAAATATAAACATTTCTACTGTATACTTAAAGTTTGACTTCTCTCAAAACATGCCCTGGAGCTCCTCCAAGATAATTTCTTTGAACAAGGGAGAACAGGTACAATAGAAAATAAGAGTTCACTAAGTGATAGAACTCTGAAAACATACAGGGTCATTTTATAATTTTAAATTTATAAAATCTCAGAACTGAGAAGTATCTCAAAGGTCATCTAATACAGCCAATACTTTTTACAAATTATTGATATTGTTTGTTTTGTACAACACCTTCATTTCCCAATATACCCCTACCATCTCTTTCTCCCAGAGAGTCATTCTCATAACAAGGAATAATAAAGGAAAGGAAAAAAATTCAAAACTAACCAATATCAACCAACCACAATATGACTTATAGTGTTCCATATCCATAAGCCCCACACTTCTGCAAAGAATGAAGAACAAAACATTATCATATCTCTTTCTGATTATTATAATTTTGCAGCATTCAGTTTCAATTTTATTATTGTTTTTGAATTTCATTTCTATTGCTATAATTATTGTGTATATTGTTTTTCTGATTCTTTTTATTTCATTTTGCTTATAAGTTCACATAAATCTTCTCATGCTTCTCTCTATTCTTCATAGCCATTGTTGCTTACAATGTTGTAATATTATATTCTATTACATTATATTTGTATGCCACCATTTAGTTAGCCATTCCCCCCATTTGATAAGCATCTGCATTATTTTCATTTCTTGCTACTAGAAAAAAATGACAATAAAGAGTTGGTGTATATGGGAATTTTTTTTGTCTTTGACCTCCTTTTGGTATATGCATAGTAATGGGTTCTTTGGTCCAAATGGTGTGGGCACAATCTAAATTTAAGAATCAAGTCAAATATCTTCTACAACATCATCAATAATTCAGTGACAGAAATAGGAATTCATTACTCCCTAAAGTGGTCCAATATGCTTTTGGATAGCTAAAATTATTAGAGAGTTTACAGTTTTCAAACTGAAACCTTTCTCTGTCATTTCAATTCAACAAACAGTAAGTATTGAACTAAGTACTGGAGATTTAAAGCAAACCAAACTTTGTAAAGGTATACATTCTTCTGGGAGGATATAATATATACATAAATAAATATATACAATGTAATATAAAGTGATTTCAAGAAGAAGTATGTGGTAATAACTGAAGGGAGAGGATCATAAAAGATCACAATCAATTAACAAGAATTTTAAGTACCTATTCTGTGCCAGGCAATGTGCTAGGTGCTGAGCATATAAAAGCAAAAATGAAATAGTCTCTACCCTCAAGGAGCTTGTAATTTATTGAAAGACATGATATGTGTATGCATAAATCTAAATAGAGATAGATTGATTGATAGACTGATAGTTTTGTGCATTAAACAAATACAAGGTAATATGGTGGTAGAGGTTATTAATAAATGGGATCATTAGAGAAGATAAACAAGGGATTCTAAGAGATAAAGATGAGGAAAGTGTGCATTCCAGATTTGGAGGGACGAGTTGTACAATTGAGGAAGGTAGGAAAGTAAATGTAATGTACAACTAGGACTAGTTTATAAGCCAACTGGAAAAGACTGGAAAAGAGAACACATGAAAGGGAATTATATGAAATAATAATAGAAAAGTATGTGAGAACCAGATTTTAAAAAGACTTTTTTAATCAGTTTAAGGCTCTTGTCTTACATCTTAAAAGCAATAAATATTCATTGAAGTTTTTGAGTGGAGACGATGACATGGTCAGATCTGTTTTTTGGAATTTCAATTTGGCAGTTGGGTAGAAAAATTGAAAAATGAAGAGACTAGAATTAGGGAGAACAATTAGGAAGCTATCATATAGCCCAGGTAGGAGGTGATGAGGCCCTGAATAAAAAGTAAAGGCTGTGGAAGGTGAAAGAAGGGATGGATATGAGAGATATCAAAGTAGAATGAATAAGATTTGGCAATTGATTGGATATGGGTATTGAGGCAGAAACAGAAATTAAAGATACCTAAGATTGCAAACATAGGTTAAGTAGAGAGATTCTGCAGTCATCAACAGAAATAAAGACATTTTTTTTTTTGGATGCCCAACTAAGGAGTTTATTTGTCATTCTGTAGCACACAGCCCAGATGATAAAAACCAGCATAGAAGTCCCCATCCTTTGCTGGTTATCTTTATTTTTTCTAATTTTTATTTTTAGAAAATTTTTCCATGGTTACATGATTCATGTTCTTACTCTCCCATCCACCCACCTCACCTCCTCCACCCATGTAGCCGATACGCATTTCCACTGATTTTTACATGTGTCATTGATCAAGACCTATTTCCATATTGTTGATAGTTACACTGGGGTGGTCATTTAGAGTCTACATCCCAAATCATATCCCCATCATCCCATGTGTTCAAGCAGTTGTTTTTCTTCTGTGTTTCTACTGCCATAGTTCTTCCTCTGAATGTGGGCAATGTTCTTTTTCATAAGTCCCTCAGAATTGTCCTGGGTCATTGCATTGCTGCTAGTACAGAAGTCCATTACATTCAATTTTACCACAGTGTATCAGTCTCTGTGTGCAATGTTCTCCTGGAGGTACCACCTCACACCTAGCAGACTGGCTAACATGACAAAAAAGTGGTGAATGTTGGCGGGGATGTGGCAAAATTGGGACATTGATGCATTGAGGGTAGTTGTGAATTGATCCAACCATTCTGGATGGCAATTTGGAACTCTGCCCAAAAGACTTTAAAAGACTATCTGCCCTTTGATCCAGCCATACCACTGCTGGGTTTATACCTCAAAGAGATCATAAGGGAAAAGACATGTACAAAAATATTTATAGCCACACTCTTTGTAGTGGCAAAAAACTGGAAAACGAGGGTATGCCCTTCAATTGAGGAATGGCTGAACAAATTGTGGTATCTACTGGTGATAGAATATTACTGTGCTCAAAGGATTTATGAACTGGAGGAATTCCATGTGAACTGGAATAACCTCCAGGAATTGAGGCAGAGTGAAAGGAGCAGAAATGAAGACATTTAGAAGGATGGTCTTGGGGAAAAGGAAATATAATGAGTTAAATTTTGGACATGAGTTTGAGATGCTGCAAGGACATGTAGGTGATTCAGTAGGCAGTTGGTAATATGGAACTAGAGTTTAAAAAACAGATTAAGGCCAAATTTGGGAATCATCTGCAAAGAGAAGTTAATTGAACCAATAGGAGCTGATGAGATCACCACCCAACACAGTGTAGAAAGAAAACAGAAGAGAGACTGGACAGTACCTTGGGGGGTGCCTGGGAGGAGGAGAATCCAGAAGGGGGGAAAAACTAGAAGGAATGGTCAAAGAGAGAGAAAGAGAACCAAAGAGGAGAAGAGTCACAGAAGATAAGGGAAAAGAGAATGTTTAGCAAGAGAAGGAGTTAACAGCGTCAAAAGCTAAAGGGAGGTCAAAATAGAATGAGATCTAAGAAAAAGGCCATTGAAATTAAGAAGGTCAAGAGCATTAATGACTCAGGAGACTAGGGAAAATGTTCATGTAGGAAGTGGTCCAACAAGGAAAGTAAGGATGGTGAGAGGAAGAGGTGCAGAAGGAGCATTCTAAAATATGAAGAGGATAGAGATAGCATATGGACTGTCAAATTTGAACAAGTTAGTTGTGCCATTTAGGTGGAATAGAGTATATCAAGGAAAGTTACATAAAATGTCTGAGAAAGAGAAATGGAATTCAGATTGTGAAGGGCATTTAGTGCCAGATTGAATTGATAGAGAGCTGCTGAAGTTTTTTTAAGCAGGAGAATAGGCTGGTCAGACCTATGTTTTAGGATTGTTAATTTGACAGTTATGTCCTAAAAGAAAGCAGGGAAACTAGAAACAAAGAGACCATTTAGGATAATATTATAATGGTCCAACAGAATGGTAAAGAAAGTCCAAATTAGGGTGTAGAGATGGATTGAAAGATATTGCGGAGGAAAAATCAACAAGATTTAAAAACTGATTGGTACTGGGATCTCAGTTATAGATGTTATAGATTACTATTACATTGCAAACCAGAGTAACTAGAAAATCAGTGACACCATAACAGAAACAGGAAAGTTGGGAGGTAGGCGGGTTGGAGTTATAAAAAATAACGAGTTCTGTTTTGATTTTCGACCCTTATTCTTAGTTTTCTCTCCTTTGAAACCAAGAGGGAAAAAAATCTAGCCTTTGCTCCATTGGACAACTTCAAATATTTGAAAATAGTAATTATGTTCCCCCACCACTACTACCAACCAAGTTTTTCTCTTCTCCAAACTAAACATCCCTAGTTTCTTCATCTATTCCTTGAGTATTATGGTGTCCAACCCACTCATCATCTTGGCTGCCCTTCTGGATATATTTCAGTGTGTCAATATCCTTCCTAAAATAGGGTCCTCTGATTTGAATCCAATATGCCAGATGTGGTCTGACAGAGGCAGAGTATCATCTCCTTACTGTGAATGCTATGCTTTCATAAATGTAATCTAAGATCATGTTAGCTCTTTTAGCTTTCATATAACATTGTGCCACTCAGTTAAAAGTTGTCATATTTTCAATTTATGTCATAAATCAAGACCTACCATAAATTTGAACCACACTCTCCCCCTCCTCTACCACTTACTAGCTCCATGACCCTGGACATTCAAACTCTTTGAGATTCTATTTCCTCTTCTCAAAAACGGAACTAGTTCCTGCTCTACATACTTAACAAGATTATTGTAAGAATCAAACAAGCTTATATATTGTAATGTAGTAAGAATAATATATTAGAGTTTTTTAATTACACAAAGAATCAAGTAGAGGGTTGAAACCCTTTTTCATAGTACAGTAATGCCCACTCCATGGCACAGAAAAAAAAAAATCCCTCATCTAAAATAAACTACTTCCTTAAATTTGAATACCTCAGAAAACCAAGAGTTAATCTCTTTCCAGGCTTTCTGAACAGACCGAGAAGTCAACAAAGAATGCTTATTTCATCAACATCCCACCACAGTTGGTGGGCACAGCAGCTACAATTCCCACATCACCTATTGTGACACCCATTCATATCATTTCATCCCTGCCTCACTTTGTCACCTAGGTACCTTCAGGCTAAGACAAGGCTTAATGGGGTGTGTAGAATTAGAAGAGAGAGGATGTGTGCCATGAGGCTGTTACTACACTACTAAAATAATAAGAATTGGTCTCAGGATACTGAACCTCTGCAAGCAACTATATCCCTACTCTTTAATTGTATTATTTATGTGAGCACCATGTCTTGCTTGAAGTTAAATAAAACATATACATGAACTAAACTCACCTAGCTGTGTCTAAATCCTCACAGGATGGTTTATTATCATCAATTTTGTTTTTGAACCTTCATCCTGGCCCAGAAACAAAACTCTGGTTAATGAAATCAGATAAAAGCAATGTTAGTCATTTGGGACATAAGGATATTAAGGTTTAAGACAAAAAGTTATCTTTCTTTATGTGATTACCACAAATCAGAGCATTTAAAGATAGGCAATAAGGAAGCAAATGTAAGCTATGAGAGAATAAGCTTGGGACAATGAAATCTCAATAAAAGACATTTTTTAGGGGCCATGGATATCTTCTTTTATAACAAAAAAAAGTCTTCATACTACAAAAATTAAGAAAGGAGACAACAGTAATACAAATTGTTATAAGAATGCTTAAGAAAAAATTGTTTATTTGAATGATACATTTCTCTTAAACTTTGACCAGAGGGAAAGTATCTCAGCATTGGAAAGCAAAATACAATTAGAAAATACTTAATAACCCATTTCTTAAAGCTGTTAAAAAATTATAAAATGTGTGTTGATTTTTCTAACTAAAGCTTCCAAAGATATTAAAAGATATTCAACTGGATCAATTTAGAGATGTAATTCAGCAAACATTCATTAAATAGCAACTGGCCTTGTGCTGTGGTTCAGTCATGTCCAATTCTTCTTGACCCCTTTTGGGGCTTTCTTGGCAAAGATACTGGAGTGGTTTGCCATTTCTTTCCCTAGCTCATTTTACAGATGAGGAAGTTGAGGTAAGCAGGGTTAAAGACTTGTCCAGGGTAACACAGCTAGTAAGGATCTGAGGGCTGATAGAGATCAGATCTTCTTGACTCCAGATCTGGGGCTCTATCCACTGAGACACCTAGCTGCCTGGTACTATACTAGACAATGGGAAGACAAACCTCAAAAAACTCATATCCACTGTAGGCTGAATTCTACTCATACTAGTGTAAAGTATAGGAAATCTTTTTGTTTCAAAGAATTAAGAGCTAAGGCTTTGAAATACTATTTGCCTCCTTTTCCCCTAGTGAGATCCTCTAAATACACACCTCAACTTCTTACTGCCTACTACTAATATTACTGCTGCCTGAAGTAAATCCAGATATAACCTCATTATTTAAAAGGAACTTTCATTATTCTAAAATTCACTATACAGTCAATAAACATTTATTAAACACCTACTATGTTCTATCACTGAGATAAGCACAGTAAATACAAAGAAATGTGGCAGTCCTTGATTTCTAAGAGCTCATCTAACAGGAGAAAGAATATGAAAACAACTGCACAAACAAGTCATAGACAATATAAATCAGGATAATCAATAGATGAGTGTCACTTTAATTAAAGAGGATCAGAAAAGACTTCCTGTAGAAGATAGAACTTCAGCTGGAACTCAGAAGAAGCCAAGAGGCAGGGATGAAAAGAGAGGGCATTCCAGGCATGAGAGAACATCCAAAGAAGATGCTAGGAGGCAGGAGAGAGAGTCTTGGAAATTCAAGAAGGCCAGCTCACTAGATTACAGAGCACAGGTTTTAAAAAAAAAATACTAGAAAGTTAGGGACTCCCAATATAGAAACTACTTTCACTAATGAAGATCAGAAATTTAATAGTAACTCTAATGGAGAAGGAACAGAACAACAGATCAGAGTCTAGGTAAGCTGAGAGATATGTGCAGTCATATTTCCTAGAGTTCACAGGTTTCCATTTTCTTTGGCCTTTTGAGGAATTTCTGCCTAGATTTTTTGCAAGTTGACAAGGATAAGAAGAAATTTTGCTGGTGAGACAACTAGGTGGCTCAATGGATAGAGAACCTGGAGATGAGTGGTTCTGGGTTCAGATCTGGCCTTCATCACTACCTACCTGTGGGTCCCTGAACAAGTCATTTAACCCTAATTGCCTACATCTTACCACTCTTCTGCCTTGGAACCAATACCTGCTATTGATTCTAAGGCAAGATAAGGAAAAGAGACAGACAGAGAGAGAGAGAGACAAAGAGAGGAAGGAAAGAAGGGAAATTTTGCTAGAGCCTCCCTAGTCTTTTCCTATTTTGTAGCAGGGAGTTGAGAGGGAGTCTACTACCCACAGCAACCAGAGCAGAGGGAGGGTTCAAAATATAAACTGATATCTCTTTGAGGAGCTTTTCATATATATGTTTAACAAGAGTACTGACAAAACCAAAATGATCTAGTGAGAGATGGAAGAGGTTTGGTTGAAAATGAGCTAAAATGGCATTTGCCATTGATAAGATCAAGAATTCCAACCTTTAGCTATTTTATCCCCTTTTTCCTCAAAGGGCTTTGCTAAGGAAGTTTCTGATTAAAAACAAACAAACAAAAAAAAAAAACTTCCTAATCCCTTTTCCTTCCCTTTCACACAGACCAGTAGGAGAGGGTAAGGGTGGGATAGGAAGAAATCACCCCTAGGTTAGAGCATTATTGCTACTTCAATCTATTTGAAGCATTGTTTTGTTTATTTTTAGTTTGCTATTATCTGATTTTATTAATAACAAGAACAGGCATTTAACAATGAATAGTTACATTCTATGAGTTGTAGGAAATATGATTGAGGGGAAGGTAAAGCTGGCCCACAGTCCCCAAGATGGGGACTCCGGCCAGAAGCAGTTTAGTTGTCACTGAATTAAGTTCAATTATGTCTATCATCACCCTACCAATCACACCCTATAACAGTAATGGAGAACCTTTTGGAGACAGAGTCCTGGGCCTGCCCCCTACCCCAGCCCCCAGACCAAATGTTGTGCCCCTCCTCTCACATGCTGGATACACCCTGCCACCCCCTTACCCCACACAGGGGAAGAAAGAAGCATTCCCATTGGGCTGCAGGACAGTGGCAGATGAAGTGAGGAATGACCTCAGTGAGTATAGAGAGGGGGAGGGGAGAGGCCCAGGCACTCTGCTCCCCTCCAACTCTGCTGCCTATAGGTCTCCCACCTTACCCTCTGTGAGGTCCCATTAGCTGCCGGGCAGAGGGACGGGGATGTGAAAAAATGTCATTAGGCATAGTGGAGAGGGAGAGGGGGGGCAGCTCTGCCTGAGTCCCTCTGCTTTTCTAATTACAAACTGGGGGAGGGGGCAGCCACGTGCCCACAGAGAATACTCTAAATGCCATCTTTGGCACCCATGCCATAGGTTTGCCATCATTGCCCTATAACGTAACTTCCCCTCACTGCCTTATAAAATAACTTAAAGTCCCAGTGCTCTCTCAGATCATGTCTAATAATGTTTGTTTGTTTGTTTTATTTTAAAAACCCTTACCTTCCATCCTAAAATCAATACTGTGTTTTGGTTCTAAGGCAAAAGAGTGGTAAGGGCTAGGCAATGGGGGTTAAGTGACTTGCCCAGGGTCACACAGCTAGGAAATGTCTGAGGCCAGATTTGAACTCAGGACCTCCTATCTCTAGGCCTGAATCTCAATCCACTGAGCCACCCAAATGCCCCCTGATTTTGTATTTTTTTTAAGGAAGGAAATTCATGATGGTTGCAATAATAAAAAAAGAATGAAAAACATTCATGTACATAAGGTTGAATGGCTTATGAAGCACTTTCACAATGATCTACTCCTAATAACAACCCTATGAGGAAGCTGGCAAGTATACTATTCCCATTTTATAGATTGTTGAAATTAAGACTCAATCTTATACATCATTGTATAACCCCACAGTAAATAATGGGTGCTTAATAAATACTTATTGGTTGAAGAAGAAATTATAAATTCCTAGATTACAAATTAATAATGGGTTATTAAATCTAACAAAACCTCAATGAGAATGTAAATCTACTTGGCCAGAAAAAGGATAATGCAACTCTACCACATCTAAAAGACAGTATAGAATAGTTATTGCTTGTCCAATTTAGGTAGCTGAATTCTATTCATACTAGTAGAAAGTATGGGCCTGCCCTCCAGTCAGAAAGATATGGATTCAAGTCCTATTTCTTTTTTTTAATCTGAAAATTTTTAATTAATTAATTAATTTAGAATATTTTTCCATAGTTACATGATTCATATTCTTTCCCTCCCCTCTTCCCACCTCCATCCCATAGTCAATGAGCAATTCCACAGGGTTTTGCATGTGTCATTGACCAAGATCTATTTCCATATTATTAATATTTGCATTAGGGTAATCACTTAGAGTCTACATCCCCAATCATATTCCCATTGACCCATGTGATCAAGCAGTTGTTTTTCTTCTGTTTCTGCTTCCACAGTTCTTTCTCTGGATGTGGATAGCGTTCTCTCTCATAAGCCCCTCAAAATTGTCCTGGATCATTGCATTGCTGCTAATAGAGAAGTTCATTACGTTTGATTGTGCCACAGTGTATCCATCTCTGTGTATGAGGTTTTCCTGGTTCTGCTCCTTTCACTCTGCATCAATTCCTAGAGGTCCTTCCAGTTCACCTGGAATTCCTCCAGTTCACTATTTTTTTTAGCACAATAGTATCACCAACAGGTACCACAATTTATTTAGCCATTTCCCAATCGAAGGGTGTTATAAATAAAGGTGTAGAGGGTAAACTGGATACTACCACTCCTAAATGGATGACAGCAGTGGTAGTTCAGATATGTGGCTAGAGCAAGATCACCTGAGTTTTGCCACCTAGCTAGATGTTGTAACACTTCCTTCCTTTATAAAAGTGCCCAGGCAGGATCCTTCAGGTCAGTAAATGGTATCCCTTCAGGTCCCACCTGGGGTTGATTAATGATGGATATTGGGCTCTATTAGCCTTGGACACGTTTATCTGACTGTGTTGCTCCCTTCCCAGAGAAGTGATGAAACAACCACTCCAGGAAGGTACTTGAATAGCTTTATCTATATTTAGCAAAGAAGGAGTATTAGGAAATGGGAAGAGGAATAGGGAAACCCTAAACTAATTTGATAATAGTAATCCCTCAGAGCTGTAGACAGGTAAGTGATTTTGGCTTGTTATTAGTTCCTCTGGCTCAGCCTGGCCACAACCAAACCAGAGCAAGCAAGCCGTTGTTTGATGTCTTTCAGCTTCTTCTTCCTGCTAAATATTATGCCTTTACAGCCTTCAGGAACCACCCCTTTTCCACCCTCTTCTTCTTCTCCTGCCCACTTCCCGGATCCCTCCCAGGCTCCAGGATTACTAGATATCTAAAGATGGTTTGAATTCCTAAATATCTAGGGACAGAAGAATAGGAGGATTGACGGTCTGGGTACAGATTGGCAAGTGTTAATGAGGTACAAGACAGGAGTTCTTGCAAGGCTGAGCCAAGCAAGCCTCAGATCCCAACAGACCAGGGTCTACAGATCCCAGGTCCAAGGGAAAGGCAAAGAACCAAAAGCCAGGGCTGCCAGGGTATTTATACCCCCCTGGCCAAACGCTTTCTCCCCTGTCCTCATGGCCTCTGGGAACATTCTGATGTTCAACGGTCCTCACCTGTCAATCGATGGTGAGACTCTCAGCTCCCAGAGTTTCAGTATAACATGGGCAATCCCCTCAGTTTCCAGTTTTTTTGCCACCACAAAGAGTGCAGCTATAAATATTTTTGTACAAATTCAAATCCTATTTCTTATATATGTTGGATATATATGTATATATGTGTACATACATAGGTAAGACACTTAACTACAATGCCCCCTGGTCAACTGTTAAAAGATTTAGTTACAGAAAATTGCTCAAACCATTTAAAAAATCCCTCAAATATAAAGAATTTATGGATTACCTATTGTTTTGAATTATACATTGCAATAGCTCTCCTCCATTTATCATGAATAACTTAAATATACATCCTACTATAATCTTACAGCTCAGATTTTTTTTTAAAAATCTCCCTCTTAGCATTTTGCTCTTCTTAACAAATTTACCTAGTAAATAATAGCTTATAGTGGAGTAGAGCTTCTAACTTTTCAAAGTATTTTCCATCCATTGTCTCATTTAGATTCCTAGACTCAGAGTTGGAAGTAAACTTGGAGGTTATCTAGGCAAACCTCAAACCCCATCTATTAATTCCTTCTAAACAACTATGTGATATAAAGGAGGCAAGTGTATTTCCCCCCCTACTTTACAGGAGAGAGCGAAAGAAAGAGGGAGGGAGAGGGAGAGGGAGAGGAAGAGGGAGACGGAGGGAGAGAGGGAGAGAGAAGGAGAGAGAGAGGGAGAGAGAGAGAGGGAGGGAGGGAGAGAGAGAGAGAAAGGGAGAGAGAGAGGGAAGAGAGGGAGAGGGAGAGAAAGATGGAGAGAAGAGAGAGGAAAGGAGGGGAGGGGAGGGGAGGAGAGGAGAGGAAAAGAGAGTGACTTGTCTAAAGTCACAAAACTAATGTCCCAACTGCTCTAGGAACCAGGTCTCTCACATGCAGGCGACTACATTGCCTCTCTTGTGGGTGAGTACACCTATTCATTCCCCTGAAGCCACCCTTCCCATCTTCAGGCACATATACTTGGCACATCCCAGTTTCTATCAGTTCAGCCTTGAACACCTTTTGAATGACAACATCATCTCTCAAATATAGTGATTGTAATTACTGCAGAAATAAGCAAGAGCTATCACTTCTCATAAATGACGGGGATGGGGGTAGAGGGGAATAATACATACAAGAGTGTTAACCCGCCACCCGTATAACACTGGCAAGGCAATTTTCTTCATTTGGCAGTATTACTGAAGCCCTCATAAAGTGACACCCATTTCAAACGTGTGTAATGTTGCAGTGCAATCTACAAAATTTGTATGCAACATTGCAACTCTATTTGGGAATGCTTTGCCTAAAAGACTAGACAGCTGTATTACAGTGACAAAGTGAGAATAACTTGTCATTCTGGTAATAATCTAACCATATATAAGTATCTGTCATCATGAAAATTGGCCTCTTCCATTTCAATTTATTTTGTCAACAACTCAAGCAGAGCCAGAATATATTTTACAACACCATCGCACACAGACCAAATAGTGTAGGGAACTTTAAAATAAAACTCATCATCGTACTGCTAAATATTTACATTAAAAAAGATTCTCTCTTCTGGAAGACATCCCAGCTCCACTAATCGTCTCTGCCAGTACACCTGCAGCTTTTTGTAACTAATTAAGGAACCTCAGGAAAAAAATGCATTCAAAAATGCTTCCACAAACAGATGCACACTCCATTAATTAAACAAGCTGGAGCAATCACCAAGTCTGTAATTGGAAAATTTGCTTCTTTCCTCCATTTTAAGGAAATCATAGTTATTTGCAAATGTCTTTTGATAGATTCTCCAAAGAGAAAGGCTGCAAGCAGCAGGCTCTGGGTCCCTCTAGTAGGCTGGGAAGGTGCTTGGCAAAACACTGTTCTGGGCATGACACAAAACCACCTAAGCATGCTAATTATCTCTTCAGCTCAATCTTCCCCCCAAAGATTATGCTCATGAGAGAAAAGGATAGATTTCGGCAAAAAAAAATCCATACACTGGGGTTCCAATATATTTTATTCCCTACCTTGTCATTGTTCTTAATAAATCACATGCTCACATAAATAATGCAAAATATGTATATGGTATCATTCGACCCACAGCGTAGCATTGTCAAATGTCAATTTTGCACAAAGCACTGTACCACACAACAATGGGAGAATCATAGAATCACAGCTCTCCAGCTGGAAAAGACCTTAAAAGTCATTTAGTCCAACTTCCTTATTTTTAAGATGAAAAAAAAAAAAACTGAGGCCCTACAAGGTTAAGTGACTTCCAAAGTAAACACAGATAGTAATTAGCAAAACTGACCTCTAAACTCAGGTCCTGTGATTTCAAGTTCAGAAGAAAATTCCATACTCTTTCCATTATACCATGAGAGCCAATGAATAAAAAGGAATATGTCAATTAACATACTAGCAACTCTATATGTAATGGGGATTTGCAATGTCCATACAACTTAAAAAGGGGTCTTCTTATAAAATCCAATTGCTCTGTAGTTCCACCTTTACATAGAGAATTTCACTTTTTCTCAGAGCATTTCTGTAAGATTGGTGGGTTAAATACTTATCCTCATTTTACAGATGATGAAATAGATGAGATGAGAATTTGAGTATTTTGTCTAAAGCCAAACTGTTAACAAGTAGTTCAGGCTTCCTGCCTGATCAGAAAAAAATATGTGTGCTAGGGATTAGTGAGGTAGCAAGATAGCACAGTGGATAGAGAGCCAGGCTTCAAGTCAGGAACTCATTGGTCTGAACCCCTCAGGAAATCACTTAACTTCGTTTGCCTCAGTTTTCTCATCTGTAAAATGAGCTGGAGAAGGAAATGGAGAACTAATATCTTTGCCAAAGAAACCTCAAATGGGGTCATGAAAAATCAGACACAACAGAAATGACTGAACAAACAACAGCAAAAGTTGGATAGGTTATGTAAGATTAGATGTTGGGATACCGTGAATGTCCATCTGGAGAGTTTAGACTTAAGGTCATAGGAAATGAAGAACCTCTAAAGGTTTTAAGTAAAGCAGTAACAAGGAGCTGTGGTCTTTTACCCAGCCTTTCCCTCTATACCCAGCCTTTCCCTCTATGCCTGAAGTACTTCCCAATCTCTTCCTGGCAGAATCATTAGCTTCCCTCCAACTACAGATTCTGTGCCACCTCTCATAGGAGACCTTTCCTAACTGATCTCCCACACATATTCATTTATATTTTCTCTAAAAATGTTTTCTAGAGAGAATCATTGTGGATCAGTCTCACAGATAGGAAGACCTAAGTTCAAGTTTTGGCTCTAACATATACTGTTTACATGACCTTTAGCCAATCACCTAAACTATGGCAGCTCTCTAAGACCATAAATTAAAGAAGATATCCATAACATTGGTAGAGGAAATTTCCTCACTCAGGAATGAAATGATGCAAATGCCTAATTCTTCTGCCCGAATGTTCCTTCATCCCACTTTCCCCAGAACCTTTTTCAAACAGTAATCTTATTTCTCTCAAGTATCTTTACTCCTCCATTCTTTCTTTCTGCCTATAAATATATTCCAATTTCCCAAGTTATCCCCTCAAAAAAAAAAAAACCTATCCCTGGATTTTCTATTCTATCCACTCACTGTTCTGTTTCTTTTTTTCCCCTCTACTAAATTTGAAAAATTCATCTATATCCAGATCAATTTAATTCAGCAATCAAATTTTTAAATACTTGTTGTACCCAAGGCATAGTGTTATGCAGAAAACACAAAGAAAAAAGAAACAGCCCTGCCCTGAAGGAGCTTACATTTGATGTAAGATGAAAAAGATATAATGAAATTAAAAAATGAAAAAGATGAAAAGATGCAGATGAAAAATGAAATGATTAAGGAAATAAAGGTTTGATCTTCTAAGCATATTGATTTATTAAAAGTTGCATGGCTATCACCCAATTAATTAGGACCAGGACCCTTCTTCAGTTTAAGGCTTAACCCCAAATACAGTGGGAGAAACAATTAGTCAAATGAGAACAATTAATTAAAAAGAAACAATACATTAGGTAATCTGATTTCTAATTAGAGAAGAGTTTAGGAATTTTCCAAGTTGGGAGAGAAAAGAGTGAAAATTCTCTGAATTCAGAAAAAAAAAGATGTCCTACTCCTCCATAAGTATCTGTAAACATTTAAGGGTACATGGAAATAATAACTGATTGATCAGCACAGGCCAGTTTTCAGATAAAATATATAGTTTGCTTTAGATATACAATTGGAAGAAAACTTCTTACATCTATTTTTGGATCTGACTAGGTTTCTGGTTACCATAACTTAGGTCCTTGGTTAAATGTCTCTAAGAAGCAGGGAGGGGTGGGCCAGTTTCCCCAGGCTAAGTTCAAACAATGCAATAAAATTTTCCCCCAATTCCCAAAATTAAACTTTTCTCAGAAGACAGAAGTTGGACCAGACCCATAATTGAATAAAAAGGGGGCTAAGCTAAGTTCAGAATTGAGTCACAAGATGTTAATTCTTTGAGGCAGGTATTATCTTTTTGATTGTATTGGTATTCCCAGTACTAAACACAGTACCTAGGTACTGTGTTGTTGAAATTTTGAGGTCTCTAATCTAAATTTTCTGTGGACATTTCGGGGTCTTTGAAACTACATTTCCCATGATCCAACTGGCTTCCTATCTTATGTAGTGACATAAGATAGTTATGTAATAATGTAGACAGAAGGATAAAAATAAAGTGCCAGGACTGGCACACTCTCTTTTCTTGCTGAAGCAGCATGACGGTGGAGGTACTGGTGGGTCTTTCAAACTGACTCTTAACATAGCACATGGCTCTATTTTTCTAATGGCTACCAATAAATCTTTTAAAACCATAATATTTTTAAATCTATCCTTTTATATCCATTTTATTTTTTACATTACATGGTAAATGCTTAATAGAATAGAATATAGAATGCTTTGTTGAGTGACTGACTAATCAAACAAAAAATACAGATGACCATAAAAATGCAATGATTCTTTCAAATTAAACACAAATTTAAAAATTTCACACAAACAAAATCAATGCAGCTAGAATAAGAATGAAAACTATTGATTGTGGCGAAAGGTATTTGTGCCAAATATCTCTGATAAGGGTCATGAATTCAAAATATACGGAGAACTAATACAAATACATAAGACCAAAAGCCATTTCCATGTGGATATGTTATCAAAAGATATAAACAACTAGTTTTTTCCAAGAAAAGAATTTCAAAATATTAATAATGCTATGAAAAATTTTCTAACTTACTAATAAAAAGAGAAATTCATGATAGCCCTGAGATTTCACATCATATATAGCAAATTGGCAAAAATGACAAAAGATGGGAATACTTAATATTGATAGGTCTATAAAAATGTGGAAACTCTATCACATTGTTGGCGAAACTGTGAATTCATCCAACCATTTGGAAAGTAATTTGGAATTATGCTTAAAAAAAAGATTATAATATTAACACCCTTTGACCAAGGATGTTAGGAATATATATCAAGGCTCACCAAAGAAAGAGAAAGGTCTCATAAATAAGAAATATTTGTGGTAGCAAAGGATTGTAAACAATTCTAAGCCAATCAAACATTGTGGAATGTGAATATAATCTAATATTATTGCCCTTTACTTTCAAATATATTTTTCTTTGGGTTTTTCCTTAATTACATGTGAAAAAAAAAGATTTTTGATTCTCAAATTCTCTCCCTCTTCGCTCCCCCCATCACTGAAAGAGTAAGCAATTTTATATAAATTTTACATGTGCAATCATGTAAAATATTTTTTCCATATTAATCCTTTTGTGCAAGGAACAAATAAAAAATTAAGAAGGAAAATGAAAAAAGTTTGTTTTGGTATAGGTTCACACTATCGATTCTTTCTCTGGAAGCAGATGGCATTTTTTATCATGAATCCTTTGAAATTGTTTTGGGTCATTTTATTACTGTACTTTAAGAAACAATGAATATGATGAATTCATCGAAATATGAATTGATACAAAATGAAATAAATAGAAAAAAGAAACCAATATACTCCATGAGCCCAACAATGTAATTGGAGAGAACCAGAAAAAGAAAGAAAATTGAAGTTTACAGAGCTTGTCCCCAAAAGAGAGATGAAAAATTGTACCTCCTTTCCCTCTTTGTAGAGAAATACAGAACATTTCATATGCTGATTTTGTTTTCATATTTCATATATAAATTTTGTTCATATTAACAAGATGGAAGACTAGACAGTTTTTCAAGTCACCAATTAAAAAAAAACTCTCCAATAGAACAATTAGGTACAGAGGTAGAGCAATTACAACTGAATCCACAAGCCAAGAAAACAAGAAGTTGAATAAGGTAATTTTGTGAATTAACAGTAAAGAATGCTGAATCTCAATGTACTCACTCTGGAACTCCCCCTATACTAACCCCCACATTCTTGTAGGTTATGTAAACCAACCCATGAATTTGTATTTTAAGATCCATGCAGGGGTTCTTTTTCAGTTCAGCTACAATCTGGTAATGGCTCCCTCATTACTGGTTTTGTGACATTGACTTTTGGAATTCAAGTGCAAGATTCCATATTTATCTCTACTAAATTTCATCTTAAGGAAGCACCTCCTTCCTCCTTGTAGAGAAGTGGGTTAATAATGTGAAATGCTCTATATATAGTGTCAGATGTATTTACTGTGTTGATTGATTTCACTTAAATGTTTTTCTTTGTTACAAAGAAAGGTTCCATTCGCAAAACAAGGTGCTAAGGATAAATGATATTATGTGACAAAATGATGAATGGTATAATAAAACTTCTAGAAATTTTAATTTCTAATAAAATCATCCCATTATATTTGACCTACTAAGATTCCAGCCTCTTGAAAGTTTATTTTTAAAACTTCACACTGTCATCCAATGTTTTGGTTGTCCATCCTAGCTTTGTGTGATCTAAAATTTTAATTGGCATGCTTTTATTTATGTTTTGATAAAAATGTTAAAGAGCACAGAGTCAAGCACAGATCCCCAGAGCTCTCAACAAAAGACCTACAAATTGACATTGAACAATAATGACTACTCTGATTTTGACCATTCAACCACTTCCAAGCCTACAGCTGTTTAGCCCATGTGTCTCCATGTTTTCTACAAGAGATCAGTTGCTTCAATAAAATATGATTAAATTCCATCAATTGTATCCACTAATCAACCAGTTTTGAACCTTGTTCCTAATCTTTGTTATCACTGATTCCTCTCCTAAATATTCTTTAATAATTCATTCTAAAATTTTGTTGAACTTACAGATCTATAGATTGCAGGCTCCAACCTTTTCCCTTTTGGAGGGGCAGCATTTATCTTTCTTAATCCTGTGGCCCTTCTCCTACAAAAGTCAAGTATTGGGGGCAGCTGGGTAGCTCAGTGGATTGAGAGCCAGGCCTAGAGACAGGAGGTCCTAGGTTCAAATCCGGCCTCAGACACTTCCCAGCTGTGTGACCCTGGGCAAGTCACTTGACCCCCATTGCCTACCCTTACCAATCTTCCACCTATAAGTCAATACGCAGAAGTTAAGGGTTTAGAATTTAAAAAAAAAAAAAAAAGTCAAGTATTGCAGCTTAGCAGATCTCAAATTCAATGTATTCAAAAGCAAGTTTATCATCCTTCTCCCTAACCTGCCCTTCCTCTGACTTCACTGTTTTTGCCTATGTACCACTTACTTTTTAATCAGTTGCCCCTGTTTGTGTTGGAGTTGGCAAGGAGAAGATATACTTAACTTTTTTCTCTCCTTCCCCCCTCCTATCTAATCAATTAACAAATTTTGCTCATTTTTCCCTCTGTAACATCTCTCAAATAAAAATGCACTATCTTTCTTGTATTGGAGAGGTGAGAGGATATGAGAGTAGAATATTGAATGAATCATTAAATAAGGTTTTGCTGAACTGCTTTTCTTTGTTGCAAGGGGAGGCTAGAGGGTGGAGTATATCTAGAAATAACAAAATCAAAAAGCATCAATAAAACTTTAATTAAGGGTATAATTTACAGTATCCAAGGAATAGGATGACAGGACAGAAGACAGAACAGAAGAGGACAGGAGAGGAAAGGGGAGATAAAGGAAGATGAGAGGAAAATAATTAAAGTCCAAACTCCTTTGCCTAGTATTCAAAGTGCTTCACTATCTGGTGCTTCTTCTAAATAATCCACACTCCAGATAAGCTGGACAATTATGAAAGCTTTCCTCCATGAAGCCTTCCTCAGTACTTGTATTTAATAGAGTACCCTCTTTTGCAACTCTAATGCACTTACTTTCAACACATATTAGTACCTTTTATTGGGGGCGGGGGGTGTTCTATCCCCCTAAGCTACAAAAAATCATTTGGGAAGAGATCATGTGGGAGCAAAGATGGCAAAGAAGAGAGGATATTCTAGCCAAAACCTCCAAACATTCCCCTCTAAACAGTTTTAAGATAATGTATCAAATTAAATTCTCAAATAGCATAGCCAACAAAAATCTGGAGTGAGACATTTTTTCAAGCCCAAACAATTTAGGAGATTGGAAGAACAAGTCTCTGCCTCTAGGGGGCTGGCCATGAAGGTAATGTGGCAGTGAGACCAGCCATGGATGTTGGAGACAGCAAAGACAGCAGAGCCTCAGGAGCAGTATTAGGAGCTCTCAGCTACCCAAAGTCAGAAACAATTGGTAAGAAAAAGATTACAGAGGACCCCTATTGTGGCACTGGGCACAGGACTGGTTGCTGTTTGGCAACTCTATCACCCATTAACCAGTTTCAGATTCTAGTTCCAGAATGGAAAAGAGTGCTTGTAGTGTATGGGAGTAAGGGCCCTGGATGAGTTCCAAAGCAAAGAGAGAACCAGAGGTCCCAGTTTTAGATTACAGTTCCAGGGCAGAAAGAAGCCCTAGTGCTTGTGTTGCAAGGGAATAAGGCTCTTACCTGGGTAAGGACCAAAATACAGATCAGAAAAATAGCAACCACACTTCTCCATGGATCATACCATCTTGGAAGCACTGAAATTTTACTAATCTCAAGAATTATTATGAAAACAGCAAGGCAAAAAAACCTGAAACTTGGGCCAGTGATCCATCACTTCCCTACCTCAAATAAGCAGAACCCAATCTAACATGAAGTTCAAAGTCAAGAAATAGACTGGGCAAAATAAGCAGATAAAAAAAAAAAAAAAACCCTGACCATAAAAGGCTATTATGGAACAAGGAATTTTTCAACATATTTCATAAGATATACACTCAGAAAAAGATAATAACCTATTGTATCTACAAGCAATCATCAAAGAAAATGCAAATTAAACACAATCTGAACTAGAATTATCATAAGAAATCCAAAAAAGGAGTTTTTAAAAAGAAGTCCCACTCAAAATTATAAAATCGAATCATAGAGGAAAATTTGAGGGAAAAAATGAGCAATACAAGAAAATTATGAAAAGAGAATTAAGAACTTGATAAAAGAAACGCAAAAAAACTGAAGAAAATAACACCTAAAAAACAGAATTGACAATAGAAAAAGGGATAAGAGAAATGGGTACAAGGGGAATTAATAAAAAAAAAAAAACCTTTGTGAGGAAAGATAGAGTAAAGAGAGGCAGAGACAGAGGTGGGGAGAGTGACAGACAGAGAGGTAGGGAGGGAGGATGGGGGAGAGAGAAACAGAGACAGAAGAAAATTAGATGGAGGGAAATGCATAATAATCATAACTGTGAATATGAATGTAAATGGCATGAACTCAACCATAAAACAGAGGCAAACAGCAAATAGATTAGAAACCAGAATACATAGTTTACTAGAAACACACTTAAAATAGAAACACACACACAGTTAAAATAAGAGAATGGAGCAGAATCTATCATGCTTCAGCTAAAGGAGAAAAAAAAAATTTTTAAAGACAGGGATCTCAATTATCATATTGGCCAAAGAAAAGGAAAAATAGACCTAACTTACTGCCTGATCACATGGGTGGATGGGGATATGGTTAGGGATATTGACTCAAAATGAACACCCTAATGCAAATATCAATATGGAAATTGGTCTTGATCAATGACACATGTAAAACCTAGTGGAATTGTATGTGGGCTATGGGAGGGGGTGGGAGGAGCGGAGGGATAGAACATGGATCCTATTACCATGGAGAAATATTATAAATTAATTAAATTTAATTTTAAAATTTTAAAATAAAGAATAATCAGGAAAATCACATTTTTCTAAAATGTTCCATAGACAATGAGGAAAGCTAAGTGGTGGTAAAGTAAATAGAATATTGGGCTTTGAATAAAAAAGATTCATCTTCCTGAGTTCAAATATAGCTCAGAAGGAGCATGGTAGATAAAGCTTCAGGTCTGAAATTAGAAGGACCTGGGTTCAAATCTGTCCTCAGATATTTCCTAGTTGTGTGACTCTGAACAAGTCACTTAACCCTGTTTGCCACCCTTGCCCTTCTATCATAGAGTTCTTACTAAGACAGAAAGTAGGAGTTTTAAAAAATGTTTGGCTCAGACACATCAATTATATGGCCCTTAAAGTTATTTAACCCTATTTGCCTCAGTTCCTTGTTTGTAAAATGACCTGGGGAAGGAAACAGCAAAGTACTTTAATATTTTTGCCAAGATAACCTCCAAAGGGGTCATGAAGAGTCAGACATAACTGAAACAACAGAACAACAAAAAATATAGACAAGGAAACACTATCAATACTAAGCAGATATGCATCAAATGGTTTAACATCCAAATTCTTAAAGGAAAAGTTAAGTGAGTTCCAAAAGGAAATAAAACTATACTAGTATGTGACCTCAACTAACTCATCTCAGAACTAGATAAATCTAACCATAAAATAAATAACAAAGAAGTTAAAGAGATGAGCAGAATTTTAGAAAAGTTTGATATGATAGATCTCTGGAAAATATTAAATGGAAACAGAAAGAAATGTACCTTTTTCTCAACTCTGCATGACACCGGGAACAGAGAATACCTTTGCTCAAACTCAAAGGACAGAGAAATATAAACACTTACTTCAAAGACAGCAAAGAAATACAATAAATGGTCACAGACTCAAAAAGAGCTATTGAAAGAGCTTACAAAAGAGCTCAAAAACAAAATGAGAGAAATTGAGGAACACTGGGAAAAAAATAAAAGCAATGCAAGAAGATATGAAAGAAAGATCACCCAAATGAAAAAGAAAATCTAGAAACTCATGGGGGAAAATAATTGATTAAAAACTGGAGGATTAAAAACAAAGAGAAGCTAGCAATTTCCTAAGACAACAAGAAATAATCAAAAGAATAAAATAATAGAAGAGAATATGAAATATCTTATCACAAAAACAACTCTCCTGGAAAATAGGTCAAGGAGAGACAACATAAGAATAGTTGAACTCTTAGAAGTTAAGGTTTTAAAAAGAGTTTAGATACCATTCTCCAAGATATCATCAAGGAAAATTACTCAGTAATCCTAAAATCAGAGAGTTGTGATAATTTAAATTTAGGTTTTATGCTAAATATGAGAATTCTAAAGTAATATTATGGTCAGTGATTTAAAAATATTATAGCTTAAGTCAAAATAACTTTTAGCAGCTTTATTTACAAAGAGGTGGAAAGAGTGAAAGTGGAAAAATGAAGAAAAAGACAGATTCTAATAAGTCCACCAGCCCTTCTCCTGAGAAGGCAGGCTCAGCCCCAGCAGGGCTTCTCCAAGACTCCATCCCCACATGAATTTCCTGGTAATCCTCAGCCAGAATCCAAAGTCATAATTAGGAATCTGAAATCCAAAAAAACCAGGAGAAACTGAAGAATCTACTGAGAACCTTCACTGCACACACGGTTAAGACCACCAGGAATCTCACCAGAACTCATGTTGAGGGGAGTGTCCCACCAAAGTGCCAACAAGCAGAGAGGTCTCCTCACCAAAGAACCAAGGAAAGAATCACTCCACTCACCATTACAAGTCAATGCAGGATCCAGGAAAGAGTCTCCTCCTCTAGTCCACCTCACCAACACAAAGAGCCTGACTGAATCCTTGAGCTGGCCTTTTAAAGCAGTTTTCTTGATATCACTTCCTGTCACTCCTGCACTTTACAGGAACTAATCACAGTCTTTTAATTTGCCTATCACTGCCCAAGGGGTGGGCAGTAGCCTCTGGAGGTGTGAGCTTACTCTAGTAAGTGACTTGCACCTCTATCTTACTTAGTGTCAAATAGGGGTCCTCTAAGTTCTTGATTTGTTTAGCTAAAAATAGACAAGGGGAGAGTTAATCCTATCTTCATAAAGTAAAAATTAAAAGACTCCATAAATCACTACCTCAAAGACTCAAAAAATTAAGTTCCCAGGAATATCATTGTTAAGTTCTGTAAATTCCAGGTGAAGGAGAAAATACTACAAGCACAAGAAAAAAGAAACATTTCTAAAATGAAGCATTATCAATTTTGGACCTGTATGCACAAAGTATAATAGCATCCAGAGTTTTTAAGGAAAAACTAAATGAGTTACAGATGAAAATATATAACAGAAGAATAATAGTGGAGGACTTAAATACTATGGAAATACAGTCAGAATAACACAAGGCTTGGCAGCTGCAGTATTAAAAGAATGCAAGGCATAGGACAGACAGTATGTTGAAGGGCAAAGAATTTGCTTTCAATCGAGAATAACAAATAGAGCAAAGCTGAGTATAATTATAAAAGGTAAAAAATGGACATTTAATAAACTAAAGAAGTTTTGGCTACTCCTGGGGGAAAACCCAGAAATCAGTAGAAAATTTGATTTATAAGAACATACAAATGTAATGATGAAAGACTAATCATAAGCAATTCAAAAGGTCAAATTGTTTGATTCCTATATGAGAAAATGTCATCTATGGCCCCTAGGAATGGTATCATTGCCTGAGCATTTTGAAAGGACTGTATGGATAAAAGACTCAAGGTCGAGGTGAATGGAATAAGCCAAAATGCTAGTGGAGTATATCAGCAGAAAGGGTGGAAATAGATGACAGAATAATAATAGTGAGGTACTTTAAATTTCCCATCTTGGAATTTGAGAAATCTAACCAAAAAATAAGAAGGAAGTTAAAGAGATGAATAGAATTTTAGATAATTTAAATCTGATAGTATCTGGAGATCCCCCACATACCTGCTTTCAGGCTAGCAGTAGATCTAAGCTTGAGCATACACATAAGCCAAACATAGTTTCTTATGGTACAACAACAGTCTAAAGAACATAAATATTCCCTAAAAATCCTACTTTAATGTTCATCATGCTATAGAGGTAATACTGTATTTTGAGGGGTTGTGGCATTGGAACAAAATTTCCACCAGGTATGATCAAGCTGAAAAGACTTGGTTTTGGAAAGAATATGACCTTAGCAATAGATCGTGTTTGCTGTCTAAGGACAAATCTAGCTAAATATGCCCTTAGTAATGTGTGTTATTTGAGAACCAAACAAGTAAAAATGGTCAAATTAAATGCTGATAGGAACACAGAAAAACATGCTTAATATTACATTGTTAAAGCAGCTGTGAATTTTTTTTTAGAAAACAAGATGGAAATATACATTAAGAGCTGTAAAACTGCTCATGTAACCTAGGGATCCCTTTACTAGGATAAGGTCCTAAGGGCATTATTGAGAGGACAGAAAGCTGTTTATGTATGAAAATATTCATGGAAGTTTTCTTTATAATGACAAAATAATTGGAAATAACACAAATGCAATGATTGGGAGAAATGGCTGAATAGATTGTAATATTTGAATGTAATGGATTGTATTATTTAATTAGAAATGACAAATGTTGGAAATATAAGGGAAATATATGAAGAGAAGAAAAGAGAATAAGAATAATACATATTTTGATTACATTTTAAAAAACAACAGCCACAAAATTAAAATCAAAAGAAAAAAGTATCAAAGTAAAATAAATCCAAAGGGAACCTGTAAAAAAAGATTGGGCACCAGGGATGTTAAAATATAATCTAAATGGTTGTGGGTACACACACACTGGGTTGAAGGAGAGATAGGACCAGGATAGGGAGACCAGAGTTCACTGCTAAGCTGGTATTAACTGTTAACTGTCAGAATGGCAGTTGGCCCAGCTCACCCTAGGCCAGAGTCTATGGAACCAGCAGGCAAGGTAAAAGTTTTAAACAGTTTATTATGAGAAACTAAAAGGATGGGATAGGGGATTCTACACTAAAACCTAACGGGCAAAACCACAGGGCAAGGGGAGGACTTAACTTCTCTAATTCTAATCTTAGTGACCTAAGCAGGCAGGGCCCAAAGGAACAGCACTGGAGTCTCTGGGAGGCTGCTTCAAACCTGGTTCCAGCCAGGTTTGACCAGAACAGCTAATGGGTCTGAGGGTGGCTTTGGAGTTCTTACAGTAATCCACAGATGATCACAGGATGCCAAAAGCCAAGGTGGTCCAAGGTAACCAAGTAGAGAGAGTGTGCTTGAGATGCTGTCCACCAGATCCCAAACTCCCCCTCCACTTGGTGCTGCTCTGTAGTTCTTGTCCACTTGCTAGATGCCACCACCACTCAGGATCCCAGGGAATCAGGATGCAGGTCTGAGATCTCCCAGGCCTACTAACAGTTTGTGCCAACCACTAATGGAGTCTCTCTCAGAGCAAAAAACCCTACTTCCTGTTCCTTCATTCCATCTTGGAATGCTCCAGTCTTTCCTGCTAGGTCCAACCTTAATACTTAATTAATTACTAACTAATCTTCCTCACAACAAACCCAAAAGCAAAGGATGTTTATATTAGCACACATATATAATTCACATATTTTTAAATGTGGAGTTTGTGATTTTGCATTTCTTTATTTAAATGTTTCTGTTTATGATGATGATTACTAAATATATACTCTTTTTTTTAATAAGTACATGGCACCTTCACAGAAAGTGATCATGGATTATAGCATAAAAATTTCACAAAGAAAAGCAATTAGCCCATAATACAATCAAAATTATATTTTTAAAAGGGTCTTGGAAACATGGTTTAAAAATTAATTGCAGGGGCAGCTGGGTAGCTCAGTGGATTGAGAGTCAGGCCTAGAGACGGGAGGTCCTAGGTTCAAATTCGGCCTCAGACACTTCCCAGCTGTGTGACCCTGGGCAAGTCACTTGACCCCCATTGCCCACCCTTACCACTCTTCCACCAAGGAACCAATACACAGACGTTAAAGGTTTATAAAAAAAATTTTTTTAATTAAAAAAATTAATTGAAGGGACAGCTGGGTAGCTCAGTGGATTGAGAGTCAGGCCTAGAGATGGGAGGTCCTAGGTTCAAATCTGACCTAAGACACTTCCCAGCTGTGTGGCCCTGGGCAAGTCACTTGACCCCCATTGCCCACCCTTACCACTCTTCCACCAAGGAGCCAATACACAGAAGATAAGGGTTTAAAAAAAATTTTTTTTAATTTTTTTAATTAATTGGAAACTAGATAATCTAATCCTAAGGAATAAGGGAGTCAGAGAACAAATCATAGAGATAATCAATAATTTCATTGAAGAAAATGACAGCAATTGAGACAATGTATTAAAATATGTGAGATGCAGCCAAAGCAATACTTAGGGGAATTTTTATATTTCTAAATAGTTACATCAAAAAGTACAGAGAGAGAGAATAGATCAACAAACTGTGTATGCAACTAAAAAAAAAAAAACTAGGAAAAAAATTAACCCACTCCCCAGTTAAACACCAAAATAGAAATCCTAAAAATCAAAGGAGAGATTAATATAATTAAAAGCCAAAAAAACAAACAAACCTCTGAACTAAAAAGTAAAATGAGGAGTTGGTTTTATTTTTTAACCTAACAAAATAGATGTCATCAGTTGATTTTTAAAAAGGAAAAAGGAAACCAAATTACCAATATCAAAACTGAAAAGCACCACCAATGAAAATGAAATTAAAGCAATTATTAGGAGTTATTTTTCCATTTATATGCCGATAAAGCTGACAGTCTTAAGTGAAATGGATAAATATTCACAAAAATACAAATTGCTCAAATGAACAGAAGAGGAAATAGAATATCCTGTTTAGACAAATAAGTTAAACAAACCATAAATGAGCTCCCTAAAAGAAAAAAAAAAACAAAACCCAGGACCAGATGGATTTACAAGTGAATTCCACCAAAATATTTAAAGAATAATTTATTCCAGACATGACAATGACAAAATAACAACAAGCTCTTAAGAACAATTTATTTCAATCCTATATAAACTATTATTTTTAAACTCTTACCTTCCATCTTAGAATCGATATTGTATATTGGTTCCAGGCAGTAGAGCAGTATGGGCTAGGCAATGGGGGTTAAGTGACTTGCCCAGTCACCCTGCTAGGAAGTATCTGAGGTCAAATTTGAACCCAGGACTTCCCATTTCTAGTCCTGGCTCTCAATCCACTAAGCCACCTAGCTACCCCCTAAGCTATTTTTTAAAATTGGTAAAGGAGTCCTACCAAATTCTTTCTATGACCCAAATACAGTTTTAATACTTAAACCAGGAAAGACAAAAACAGGAAAAGAAAACCATAGACCAATTTCCTCTATATCAATGAAATTTTAAAAATAAAATACTAGCAAGAAATTACAGCAATCAGTCACAAATATCTTATGCTATGGCCAACTGGCATTTATACTAAGAATACAGGGCTGGTTCAATATTAGGAAAACAATAAACATAATTGACCTTATCAATAACCAAGACAAAATCATTCAATTAAATTGACTGATGCAGCAAAAGCTTTTCACAAAATATAACATTCCTTCCTATAAAAACATTAGAAAGCATAGGAATAAATGAGCTTTTCTGGGGGCAGCTGGGTGGGTTCAAAAAAAGCTTCCAATGAAAATGGAAAGCAATTTGACAGAAACTAGGTATACATAGTCCAATATCTTATACCACATACCAAGATAAGGTCAAAATGTTACATGATTTAGACATAAAGGTTAATATCATAAACAAATTAGGGCAGTCCAGAAAAAATTACCTGTCAGCTCTATAGATAAGGGAAGAGTTTATGATCAAACAAAAGATAGAGAGGATTACAGAAGGCAAAATGGATAGTTTTGATTAAATGAAATTAAAAAGGTTTTGCACAAAGAAAACCAATGTAGCCAAAATTAAAAGGAAAGCAGAAAACTAGGGAGTAGGAATTTATAATAAGTTTCTCTGAAAAAGGCATCTTTACTCTGTTTTCAGAAAAAGAAGTTATCAATAGTCATTAAAAATATCACTTATAATTAATTTTTAATTTCTAATAATTAGAGAAATACAAATTAAAATAATTCCAAAGTACCATCTCACACCTATCAAATTGGCTAACATGACAGAAAAGGAAAAAGACAAATAATAGAGTGGAGAAATAGGTTCATAATGCACTGTAAATGGAATTGTGTACTATTGTAAAGAATAATTTGCAACTCCATCCAAGGGCTATAAAACTATGCATAATCTTTGACCCAGCAATACTACTACTAGTTCTTTATCCCAAAGAGATTTTTTTTTAAACCTTTATCTTCCATCTCAGAATGAATATTGTATATTGGTTCCAAGGCAAAAGAGCAGTAAGGGCTAGGCTATGGAGATTAAGTGACTTGCCCAGGGTCACACAACTAGGAAGGGTCTGAGGTCAGATTTGAACCTAGGACCTCCCATCTCTAGGCCTCTCTCTCAACCCACTGAACAAACCTGCCCTACCAAAAAAGATTTTTAAAAGAGAAAAGGACCTATTTGTACAAAAACATTTATCATAGCTCTTTTAGTGGTGGTAAAGAACTGGAAATTGAGGGAATAACCATCAATTGGGAAATAGCTGAACAAGCTGTGGTGTAAGATTGTGATAGAATGAACAGAATAGTTTAAGAAAAACCACTGAAAATTAATATGAACTATTGTAAAGTGAAGCAAACAGAACCAGAACACTGTAGGTAGTAACAGCAAAATTATAACAATCAACTGAAAGACTTATTTACTGTGATCAATAAAATATAAGACAATTCCAAAGGCCTCATGGCAAAAAATGCTATCCACCTCCAGTAAAAAAATTTATGGCAAAATTGGGACATTAATGCATTGCTGGTGGAGTTGTGAACTGATCTAGCCATTCTGGATGGCAATTTGGAACTATGCTCAAAGGACTTTAAAAGACTATCTGCCTTTTGATCCAGCCATAGCACTGCTGGATTTATACCCCAAAGAGATAATAAGGAAAAAGACTTGTACAAAAATATTTATAGCTGCGCTCTTTGTGGTTGCAAAAAATTGGAAAATGAGAGAATGTTCTTAGATTGAGGAATGGCTGAACAAATTGGGTATCTGTTGGTGATGGAATACTATTGTGCTCAAAGGAATGATGAACTGGAGGAATTCCATGTGAACTAGAATGACCTCCAGGAATTGATGCAAAGTGAAAGGAGCAGATCCAGGAGAACATTGTACACAGAGACTGATACCCTGTGGTACAATTGAACATAACGGACTTCTCTACTAGCAGCAATACAAGGATCCAGAGCAAGGCTGAGGGACTTATGAGAAAGAAAATTAGCCACATTCAGAGGAAGAACTGTGGGAGGAGAAACACAGAGGAAAAACAACTGCTTGAACACATGGGCTGTTGGGGATATTATTGGGGACGAAGACACTAAACGATAACTCTAGTCCAACTACCAATAATATGGAATTAGGTCTTAATCAATGATACATGTAAAACCTAGTGGAATTGTGCATCGGCTAATGGGGTTTAGGGGGATTTGGGGGAGAGGGAAAGAACATGAAATATGTAACTAGGGCAAAATATTCAAAATAAAAATTTTTAAAAATGTATGAATTCCAAGTGCAGACTGAAGCATACTGGTTTTTTCTCTCTTTTTCTTGTTTTTTTTTATTTGCAATATGGCTAATATAGAATTATGTTTTGCATGACTTCAAATACATAATGGATATCATATTGCTTGCATTCTTAATGGGTAGGAAATGGGCTGGGGGGAGTAAGAGAATTATGAACTCAACATTTTTTAAATGAATACTAAAAAAATTTTAAGGGAAAATAACACATTCTTGAAATTGTTTATGTCTTTACATCACTGAAAAAGCTTATGTTCCATTAGCATAGCCTTTGAGAATTCAAGGCTATCTCTACACCACAATGAGCTCTCAAAGTAGAACTTTGTGGGTGAGGATAGTCCTCTGAACATAATAGACTATTAATAAATGTTTGTTGAACAAGGAAAGTTTGAAAGTATGTTAGATTTATTATATGCTTTAAAAGAATAGCAATATGAACACAATAGAAATTCCATTTTGGGCACAGTCCTCTCTGTTCCACTGCGTATATGAAGGTACTCATTCTAATTGATGTCAGTTAAGCTCACAATTTTTTTATATTGAGAAAATAAAATTAATGTTTTTGAACTTTGAATGAATTAGTGAGTTAGTAAATAATGGTAGTACTGTGCAAGCTAAATTGGAAGTAGTAGAGAATAGAGCAGAGGAACAGGTTACAAGGGATTAGGAAGAAAATAAAACCTATAGTTATTCAACTTTTTTCTCCAAGCATCGGTTTTTCCTGTGCAAAAGGGAGAAGGAGGAGACTGGCCAATGAGCCTAGTTCCTACAAGATACAAAATGTGCTTTGCTTATGCTAGGCCAAATAAACTTGATTAAGGGTAGGTATTTTTCCATTCTGCTTATCATATGAAGAAGGACATTTTTAATTGGCTGCTGAGCCAGAATTGGGCGCTTAAGCATTCAAATCATTAACTGACCAAAGCAGAGTTCTTTTCCTCTTTGCTACTGGCTCTGTTCAAATGAGAAGGCAAGGAGGAGTTTCTGTGAACTTACAGTATCTCTGCCAGGATCACTGCCAAGAGTTTCTTGAACACATAGCCCTGCTATTGCTTCCTGATAGCTTATGTATAATCTTCTTGCTTTTAGGTATTGGTGTATTAGAGATGGCCATGAATTTACTAGTTTCAAAAGATCAGAATAGAGAGCACTAGAAATCTGGGAGTTGCTGTCTATGATAAGATTTATGGGGAAGTCGAGCACAGGTAAAATGGTATCCAAGTACCTAGAGACTCTTCTATTTGACCCATTTGGAAGCAAACATGGTGGAATGACTACTACGTAGAAATTGCTTTGTGTGAAAATAAACTGTTTTTTCTATATCTCAATAAATATTTATTTGTAAAAGCTAGCTAATGTTCATTGGTTATATGATACTAGGACATTAATTACTGGTATTTAAGAGGGAAAAGAACATCTCAGAATGGAGGCTAGAATCAATAGCATTAGAGAATAATCACCATCATCCCTCATCTAGGGGCAAACTTCCTTGCTCCAAAACTCCAATCTACTAGTGCACTAGTTAGTTGTGAGAATAAGTCTAACCTTTTGCCAAAAATAGTATAGATACAGATAAAAAAGAAAATTGGATTAGTAAATTAGAAATTTAGAAAAATCAGAAATAGTAAATAAGTGATATTCATTTAAACACACACACATACACACACACACACACACACACACACACACACACACATTCTTACTACCTGGTTCTTCTTCAATGGCTGCTGCTTTTTCTGGTCTTCTGGGAAATTCTGACCTTCATTTCTTTTCCTGAGATTCTTATACTACCAACATTCATTGAGCACTGATTATAGAGGATTAGGAATACTCACAGCTATCTGCACTTTTAATTCTACAAGAGCCTTTCACGCTCCTCCTAACCCCCCCAAATATATACATATACATGCACACACCCACTTATATGTGCATATATACATACATACATTCTTCTCTTATACTTGTTATTTGTCCTAATAATTAATTTCTTTCCTTTTTTTCCCCTAAGAGACTTTTTAGACCAAAGAACTAATACAGTCTTTTTTTTTTAAACTCTTACCTTCCGTCTTGAAGTCAATACTGTGTATTGACTCCAAGGCAGAAGAGTGGTAAGAGTAGGCAGTGGGGGTCAAGTGACTTGCCCAGGGTCACACAGCTAGGAAGTATCTGAAGTCAGATTTGAACCTAGGACCTCCCATCTCTAGGCCTGACTCTCAATCCACTGAGCTACCCAGCTGCCCCCACTAATACATTCTTTAGTCAGGATCAAGACTAATTCATGCCCTAAAAGAATCTGTCTTTATCTCCTAGAGTCATGATGGTCAACCTATGGCACAGTGCCAAAGATGGCATGCAGAGGCCTCCCTGTGGGCACATGCGCATCACCACCAGAGTTAGTTACTAGAAAGGCAGAGGAACTCAGGCAGAGCTATTCCCCTCCCCCTCTCTACACACATCTCTCATCACTTGCCCCTCTGCCCAGCAACCCAATGGAAATGCTTACTCACTCCCTGAGCAGAGCACTTGGACCACTTCTTCTCTTTCTCCTACCCCTGTTTGGAGTAAGGCAGCTGGGGGGGGGGGGGGAGCCACTTGATCTGTGGGCCAGGTGGGCCATGTCACATAGTGTCTAAAAGGTGCTAAAAAGTTTGCCATCACTGCCCTAGAGCAGTGATGAGCAACCTTTAAGAGATGGAGTGCCAGGCTCTACCCCCCCAGACCAAGTGCTGTGCCCATGCCCACCCACCACCACATTCTGTGCCCTTCCCCTCACCAAGTGTCGGGTGCACCCTGCTTCTCCCCACCCCTTACTACACCCAAGGGAGGGAGGAAGCACTCTCATTGAACTGCTGAGCAGAGGTGGGGGGTGGGAGGGATGTAGTCAGGCTTGGGGAGAGGGAGAAGTGAGGGTATAAGCACTCTGCTCCCCTCTAGTTATATGCCCCAATGTGAGCTATGATCTCCTCAAACCTAGCTCCTCTCCAACCTATGTAAAGTGGAAATTGAGGGAACCTTGAAAATTTCAAAGTATACCGTCTTTAGCCACTATTCAAGAAATTGGAAAGCCATTTCAAATGCAATGCTTTATTGAGAAATAAAGAGAGAAAGAAAAAGGTGACCAGAAAAAAAAAACGCAAAAAAAAAAAAAAAAAAAAAAGCCCAACTTAAAGGAAAACCCCTTATTTATAGGAAAATATAACCCTCGGGTTAAATGACATCATCCTGACACATTCACCTCATCATGCTCTAGTCTTCCAAAAGAGGGTATCCTCCAAATTAACCTTTTAAGCAAATGGTCAAGGGTAGAAGTCAGGTTTTAATCTGGATGCAGGACTGATTGCTCTCTCTGATAAGCCACTATTGTGTTTTCCAGAGCTTCTAGGGCACCAGGTCTCTTGGGCAGGCACCTCTTTGAATGCCAGTTGAATAAACTGGGTTAGTAAAAGGTGAGGGGATTAAGAATGCAAATTAAAGCAGCCCAAGATTTGCTTGTGAAAGAAATTGAGGAAGGGAGTTATAGAACATGGAAGAGGTTATTAGCCTAGCCTGGGGTTCATAAAACTTATTCCTAAATCACTAGACTACAGTTTTGAACAATTTTAAAATACAAACTCAAAAGACATCCCAAAATCCCCAAATTCTTTGTGTAGCAAAGATTCTGGTAGCTTATGAATAGTAAAGACATGTCATTTCTGTCTCACTCAGGCCACAGGTAATTAAGAGGCCATTGTATTCTGAATGGAGTGGGACAATCTTTGCCTACAAGGGATGCTGTCTTGAAGAGACCTGCTTCCTAACTCCTACTGGGGTGAGGGGGAGAGAACAGCCCAGCTGCACTTTCTTCCAACTTTTTAGTTAGGAACTCTGATGAACTCTGTGCTGCAAGGACAGTTGCACTGGGTCCTTGGCATGTGTGCTGTAAGAAATTAAATTTAAGTTTTATGCTAAATATGAGAATTCTAAAGTAATATTGTGGTAGCCAATTTAAAAATATTATAGCTTAGCTTTATTTACAAAGAGATGGAAAGAGTGAAAGTGGAGAAATGCAAGAAGAAGGTAGAGAAATGTCCAGCCTAACACCATAAGTGTTGCTCCGGTGTCCAACTCAGCCCAGGGCTCAGTAACCTTCAGCCAGAGGACCCAGTGGTATCTTTAGCAAAGGTTCCACCAATGCAGCATCCTCCAGGTAAGGAAGGCCTCTCTGGAACCAATCTCTCCAGAACCAATCTGTCCAGAAGCCAGGAAAGGTAGACCAGCTACTCACCCAGCAAGCCAAAGCAGGATTCAGGGAAAGAGTCTCCTCCTTCAGTCCAGCTCATTGACACAGAATCTCCAAAGCCATCCTCCAAAGAAGCAGTCCCAAGGAGAAGGTCCAAAAGCAAAGCCAAAGTTAAAAATCTCAAGCTGAAGGTCCCTGGACAGGAAGTTTAGAATTTTTTATAGTCTTTTTTACACATCACTTCCTATCCCTTCCTCCACTTTATAGAAACCAATTGCAGTCTTTCAATTTGCCTAATACTGCCCAAGATGTGGTCAGTGGTCTCTGGAGTTGACACCCACTCTTGCAAGTGACTTGTGAATTCTCCTACTTAGTGACTGGTAAGGATACTTTAAATTCTTGATTGATTAAATTTAAAATTGCTAATTGATTAACAAAGAAAATTTGATTCACTCTTCATAGTGCACACAGAGAGGTCTATGTGTGCTATCTCTGGCACACATGCAATATGTTCGCCATCATGATCCTAGAGTAATATGGCCTCGAATACTTCATTGCTATGTAACCCAGGACAAGTCACTTAACCCCAATTGCCTGACCCTTCCTTCTTTTCTGCTTCGGAACCAATACTTAGTATTGATTTGAAGACAGAAGGTAAGAGTTTAAAAAAAGTATAGTGAAGAATAAATTAATACAGCATCATCCATTTAGGCCCTCTAATTTAAAATTATTGTTAATTTAGGCATCCTATCTATGTTTTTTCAACATATACAGTTCTTCATTTAACAAATGACATAACAGGATTTCTGCGGTCATGGATGGTGTACAGGAGAATACTGAACTTCAAATCAGAAAATCTGGGTTAAATCCTAGTCAAGACACCTACTAATTGTATAATCTTGGACAAGTAATTCCCCTCTGTGGATGGACCTCAGCTTCACCATCCATAAATTAAGGGAGTTGAATTCAGTGATTTCTCAGATTCCTTCTAGTTCTGACACTGTATATTTTACATTGTATGGTTCTTGTTCTTCAACTACAGGTAATGACAACCTTGGACTAGTCATGCAATATCTCTGGTCCCAGCTTCTTCCTCTGTAAAGTGAAAGGGGAACTCTATATGATTACTAAGGTCCCTTCAGGTTCTGAATTATATGATCCTACTTGACTGTGTTCTAGGAATTGCTGAACATGGTTCTCTTCACCAGATGGCAATGACACAGCCTGCTGCCCTGCTGCTTATTCCCTGCACTACAGGTTCTTGGCATGCATTTTGTTCTCTGGTCCCCTTGAGCCACATTTCCCAAACTAAATTGGCCATAGGATACTTTGTGTGCTGAAATATTTTGATGGAACCAAAAAAAGTTGGTCCTGAGTAATCAGGGCTTTGAATTGCACCAGGAATTGTTTTATCAAATATCTGTGCTTTGAAATCATGATTCTGTGGTTTCATTTTGTAAAAGAGCCATAAATAGAAGCTTCTTTACTTTGATGTGAATAGATAATTAGCCCAAATGGACCTGGGAAGAGCTGAGAATTGGATACATTGAGGGGGGCCAGGTGCTACATTCACAAGAGTTCATTTAAAATATATTGTGGAGAGACTTCCAGGTTAAGATGGCCACTGTGTAGAAGCAATGATCTTCCTCTCCTCACCACCAACCAATATAATTGCCTCAAAAGGACAAAAAAACAAAATCAGATGAGCAAAGGGTTCCACAGGAGGACACAGCCTTGAAGGTAGGTGGGATTTGGGAATTTTCATGCTACAAAGTGGTTAAATAACTCCCACCAAAGCCCAAGCTGATCAGCCCTCCCCCACTCTACATATGACACCAGATTCAAAGCCAGTGTGCCAGAATCAGTGAGAACAAGGCAATTTCTAGGTTCTCGGAGCTGGCTGAGAACACCACAGACTTACCCCTGAGAGCAGCTAGACTTGGGACCCCAGGAAGCTGAGGAGTGTGGACCTTAGGTGCAGAGATAGAGCAGAGAGGGGCAGCACACAGCAGATGCCATGGAAACAAAAAAATAGCCTCCGTAGCTCTATACACAGAGAGCCTGCCCTCCTCACTCAGACTTCTGGCTAAGAAGGGAAAGAAAAACCAACAAAGCAATGGTCACCAACACCGAAGAACTACAATGTATAACTACTAAAAAAAATAAGAAAAAGCCTGACTGGATAATTTCTACTTGGAGAAACAACAGGCTATAGAAGAGACAGCAAAGGATGACAAACAAGCAAACACATTCAAACTTTCCAAAAAAAATGGAAATTGGTCACAAGCCCTCCAAGAAATCAGGCTAGAATTTGAGGACCAAGCTAAAAATATACGAGAAACTTGGCAAGAAGAGTGAGAAATAGTTCAAAAAGAAAATAACAGTTTAAAAGACAGAATCTCCCACTTGGAAAAAGAAGCCCAGAAATTAAATGAAATGATAAGCAAATTGAAGATCAGAAATGGCCTGCTGGAAGCCATGAAAACCAGGATAGACTAAACCAAAAAGAAAAATCAAAAAATCATAGCTGAAAATTAGTCTTTAAAGACTAGATTTGGACAAGTAGAAGCTAATGATCTCACAAGACAGCAAGAATTAATAAAGTAAAGGTGGCCTAGCAATATCATATCTTAAATGGTACTATAAAGCAATAGTCATCAAAACAATATGGTACTGGCTAAGAGACAGAAGAGAGGATCAGTGGAATAGACCTCGGGTAAATTACTTCAGCAAGACAGTATATGATAAACCCAAAGAGCCTAGCTTTTGAGACAAAAATCCACCATTTGACAAAAACTGCTGGGAAAATTGGAAAACAGTATGGGAGAGATTAGGTTTAGCTCAACATCTCACACCCTACACCAAGATAAATTCAGAATGGGTGAATGACTTGAATATAAAGAAGGAAACTATAAGTAAATTAGGAGAACACAGAATGGTATATTTGTCAGATCTTTGGGAAAGGAAAGACTTTAAAAACAAGCAAGAGTTAGGAAAAAAATTGCACAAATGTAAAATAAATAATTTTGATTACACTAAATTAAAAAGGTTTCATCCAAATAAAACCAATGTAACCAAAATTAGAAGGGAAATAGGGGCAGCTGGGTAGCTCAGTGGAGTGAGAGTCAGGCCTAGAGACAGGAGGTCCTGGGTTCAAACCCGGCCTCAGCCACTTCCCAGCTGTATGACCCTGGGCAAGTCACTTGACCCTCATTTCCCACCCTTACCACTCTTCCACCTATGAGACAATACACCAAAGTACAAGGGTTAAAAGAAAAAAAAAATTAGAAGGGAAATAACAAATTGGGGGAAAACCTTTATAACAAAAACCTCTGACAAAGGTCTAATTACTCAAATATATAAGGAGCTAAATCAATTGTATTAAAAAAAATCAAGCCATTCCTCAATTGATAAATGGGCAAGGGACATGAATAGGCAATTTTCAGATAAAGAAATCAAAACTATCAATAAACACATGAAAAAGTGTTCTAAATCTCTTATAATTAGAGAAATGCAAATCAAAACAACTCTGAGGTACCACCTCACACCGAGCAGATTGGCTAACATGACAGCAAAGGAAAAATAATAAATGTTGGCGGAGATGTGGCAAAATAGGGACATTAATGCATTGCTGGTGGAGTTCTGAATTGATCCAACCATTCTGAAGGGCAATTTGAAACTCTGCCCAAAGAGCTTTAAAAGACTGTCTGCCCTTTGATCCAGCCTTACCACTGCTGGGTTTATACCCCAAAGAGATAATAAGGAAAAAGACTTGTACAAAAATATTTATAGCCACACTGTTTGTGGTGGCAAAAAAATGGAAAATGAGGGTATGCCCTTCAATTGGAGAAGGCTAAACAAATTGTGGTATCTGTTGATGATGGAATACTATTGTCCTAAAAGGAATAATGAATTGGAGGAATTCCATGAGAGCTGGAACGACCTCCAGAAATTGATGCAGAGTGAAAGGAGCAGAACCAGGAGAACCTTATAAAAAGAGGTAGATACACTGTGGCACTATCGAATGTAATGAACTTCTCTACTAGCAGCAATGCAATGATCCAAATAGGGACTTATGAAAAAGAACACTATCCACATCCAGAGAAAGAACTGAGGGAGTAGAAACAGAGAAGAAAAGAACAACTGTTTAACCACGTGAGTCAATGGGAATATGATTGAGGATGCAAACTCTAAATGATCACCCTAGTACAAATATCAATAATATGGAAATAGGTCTTGATCAATGACACATGTAAAATCCAGTGGAATTGTGCACTGGATACAGGAGGGGGATAGGAGGATGGGAAGGAAAGAACATGAATCATGTAACCATGGAAAATTTTTCTTAATTAATCAATTAAATAAAAATTTCAAAAATAATAATAAAATATATTGTAGATGTGCTGGCATTCAAGGTATTATTAAAAGTTTTCTTTATGTAATTTATTTTCCTTTAGACTGATCTGGGACAATAGAGCTTTTTAATATGGCTTATTCAGGTCAGACTACATAGTTGATTTAAAAATAACAATTAGACTGTTGTGTCAAAATATCATTTAAGTTGTATTTATTTTCTGAATATCCACCATGGCCGTTCAGTTATTGGAAAATATGGGCACAGTAACAGAAATTAAATACCTGTTGATAGTCAAGATAAAAATATTGAATACTTTACTTAACTCTTTGGGTACTTTAGGTACTCTGTAAGGTGTTTGCTATCTGAAATATTGGTTCATTGTAGCATCCCCAAAAAGATAAAATGCTATTTGGAAACTAAACTCCTTACTACAATTCAAGAGCTAATGAGAAAGTTTAACCCCTTCCTAGTTAGAGAAGAGACTGTGTGACTATGGACAGTATGAGAATCTTGTTAATGGAAGCCATCCCATTCTCCACTATTAATAATATATGGGTAAGTTTCTCCTCAAGAGTCAGGAAGTTAATTAATATTAGCCACAAGTGATACTATAGCAATAGTTACAATAATTAATCACTGTAGCAATAGTAATATTACTACATGACACTCAATATGGGAAGCTATAGTCTTTTTCAGGACAGTGTTAGATTGATGCAGAGCAACACAAAAGAATATTAGAGAGACTCAGTGGATCTGGTCTTGATATTATGATATACACTGAAGACTCAATACCTCCAGTTCTTAGTATCCTGCAGATGCTAGATACTTAATTTGTAATGCTAGAAGGGTCAGGGAGAGATGGAGAGAGAGAGAGAGAGAGAGAGAGAGAAAGAGAGAGAGAGAGAGAGAGAGAGAGAGAGAGA
>NC_058131.1:301232705-301274865 GCF_016433145.1 Gracilinanus agilis
ATGGAATACTATTGTGCTAAAAGGAATAATAACCTGGAGGAGTTCCAGGCGAACTGGAGAGACCTCCGGGAACTGATGCAGAGCGAAAGGAGCAGAGCCAGAAGAACATTGAACACAGAGACTGATATACTGTGGTAAAATCGAATGTAATGGGCTTCTGTACCAGCAACAATGCAATGACCCAGGACAGCTCTGAGGGATTTATGGTAAAGAACGCTACCTACATTCAGAGGAAAAACTGCAGGAGAGGAAACATATAAGAAAAGCAACTGCTTGAACGCATGAGTCGGGGTGGACATGATTGGGGATGTGGACTCGAAACTACCACACCAATGCAACCACCAACAATTTGGAAATAGGTCTTGATCAAGGACACATGACAAAACCAGTGGAAATGTGCGTCAGCCATGGGTGGGGGGAGTGCGGGGGGTGAAGGGGAAAGTAGGAGCATGAATCATGTAACCATGTTAAAAATGATTATTAATAAATGTTTAAAGTTTAAAAAAAATTTTGTCGAACTTAAAAATTAAGCCTCTGTTATTGGGAAAAGCTGCAGCTGATGGCAGATAGATTGAAAGGGTCTTTTGGAAACTCAAAGGCCTGACTTTCCATCTGAATAGGGTTGAACCAGGGTTCTGGGAAGGCAGAAGTTTTTTCCTTAGTCAGAATAGATTTGCAAAATATTCTTCTTGAACACCTTGCTAAACAATTGTGTTGCTACTCATTCCTTTATCTTGTAATTGGACATTAATACTATGTTAAAACCTTTACTGTTTCCCATGTTTGACATCCCTAAAACCCCCCAATGCTGTTAAACTATAATAAACACTCCAGTGAGGTTACTCTCTCTCTGAATGTTAGCCTGCTGACACGCTGAAGATCTGTCTCTTTGTGTTTCTTGTATGTTTGTTCAGCCCATGTCTCTCCCTCTCTAGTCCTTAAACCCCTTACCCATTGCTTTCCCAGTCTTTAGTCTCCCTCCACAGGTGATTAAAACCCATTCAAGAACTTTTGTAGGGGCTGGACCACTACAAAGGACTTTGAATGCCAAATGGAGCATTTTGTATTTGATCTTAGAGGCAATAAAGAGCCACTTGTGTCTACTGATTAGGGGGTGACATGGTTGAACTGAGGATTTAGGAATCACTTTAGTAACTGAATTGAGGATAGACTGGAGCAGGAAAAGGAAGAGTCAGGCAGACTCACCAGCAGGATATTATGATAGTCCAGGCATGAGGTGATGAAGGCTTATACCCTGGTGGCAATGTCAGAAGAGAAAAGAGGGCATATGCAAGAGATGTTACAAGGGTAAAACTGATATGCCTTGGCAACAGATTGGATTGGGGAGCCTTAGGAACTGAAAGGATGATGTTACCTTTTAGAGTAATAAGGAAGGGAGGATAAAGGGGTTGAGGGAAAGATACTTCAATTTTGGATATGTTGAGTTTAAGATATCTACTGGAAATCTAGTATTAGATGTTTGAAAGATAGTAGGCATTACAAGATTGGAGGGCATTGAAGAGGTGGGAGCAGGGCAGATTAGCATTGAGAATCATCATGATAGAGATAATAATAAGAAGAATAACCTCAAGTCAAAATGACTCTTACAGAAGTTTATTTACAAATGAGAAGAGAGAGAGAGAAATTAAGAAATTTACAGAGAGGATAAGGTAAGATAATTAACCTGACAAACTAAATAATTAACCCAAGCAGATCTAACTAGTCCTCAATTGGAAAAACGCCAAACCTTAAACTGAGGGGCCTGAAGGCCCCAGAGGTGTATGAAGCAAAAGCTTCAGTCACAGCGTCTCTTTTGAAAGGGATGTTCCTTAAGAGAAGTTCAGGAAGATTCAGTCTTTACACTCACCACATGGAATTCCAAAGGAAAGATTTAAGAACAGTCTCACCAGCTCCAGAGCTCCTCCAGGTCTGAGTCTTGTCTCTTTGTGACCCCATTTGTGGTTTTCTTGGCAAAGATACTAGAATGGTTTATCATTTCCTTCTCCTGCACAAATGAGGAAAATGAGGAAACAGAATTAGGTGATAACACACAGCTAATGTCTAAGGCCAGATTTGAACTCGGAGGGGAAAATGAGTCCTCCTGACTCCAGGCCCAGCACTCTATCCATTGTGCCAGCTAGCTGGAGAAGAGAGAGTTCTTGGCAAATGGCCAATTTTTCCTGTAAAATATAAGGCAAGGTTCTCAGCTAAGAAGTTCCAGGGAAGAGAAAGTCATGGAAGGTTTGAGGAATGAAAAGTTTTGGAAGAGCCACTGTGGAGAACGGGATAATGGGTTGATAAGGGAGTGATAAGTTACCTAGCAGCAGTGAGAGCCCTGTTAAGGTTGTATAACACACATTTGTAGTGAACCTGATCTGAATGTTGTATGATTTTCTCCATCTTCATTCAATACCCAGTGTGGAGAAGTGAAGGTGACAAATGGAAGGAGTGATCTAAGGCTGACTCTTATCTGGATGTAATTAGCAGTATGATAAGGGGGCTTGGGATTCAAGAGAGGAGGAGAGTAGAGAATTTAATTGGTTCACCAAGGAGTCAAGATGGAGAAAAAGAAGAGAGAGCACTTAATGCAGGGGAGATGGCCCAGGAGAGAATTGAGAGGTTAATGGATTAAAGGTCCTACTGCAGATGAAGAACAAAGTTTTGTAATGGAAGGCAGAGGGAGAAGTGAAAAACCAATCTATTATGGTAGGATAAGGGGATTCTTGAATGTGAAGGTGGTACATTTGTGGATTAATAAGATCAAGGGTGTAACTATTTTTGTGTGTGGCCAAGGTGGGGTTGGAGAAGTAGCTTGGGAAGTGAGTAGGTAGGGAACTGAGTATTATTTTAACAAAGGAGGGCCTAAGGAAGATATAGATGTACAGTGATGTGAATGTATCTATGTATTCTCCCTAGTTGTAGATGATGGAGGAGCACCAACCCCAAGCACCCTTGATGGTTGTTATAATTTCCCCTTTTCTCTAGCAGTTGCCCAGGGAGGACCCCGAAAGGTTAGGTGGATGGGTAACCCTTTCAGGTCCAACCTGAGGTTGGATAAATTATTATAGGGCTTTGATTTGCTTTGGATCACATTTGAAATTTGACTGCATAGACTCCCTTCCCGTGGTTGTGATAGAAAGACCACTCAGGAAGGTACTTGTTAAATTCTCTTTATCTATAATCTATAATCAGGGAAAGGTTAGACAGGATAAGGAATGGGGATTGGAGACCCTGTCAATCTAATATCTACAACTGTTGACAATCAGGACTGGAGACTATATTGAATTAGTAAAGCTGGAGCTTTATTCTCCACTACTCTTCTGGCCCAGCCTGGCCACAGCCAAGCCAGAGAATAGGAACTGCTGTTGATACAGCTGTGTTAATGATGTTATTCTCTCAGCCTTTCACTATCAGTGTTTGGTGATGTACTAGCTCTCACAGTCTTCAGGAAATACTCATATTTTTCCTACCCTCTTCTTCATAGACCTCCCAGCCTCCCTTCACCACCCAGAGACCCAGAGACCTAAAGAGCTAGAAGATTCAGAGATCTAAAGATCTAAAGGACTAAAAACCCAAAAGACCAAAGACCAAATGGCTGTCAGGGTTATTTATACTGCCAGCCCAACCAATGTTTGCCCCTGGCTCACAGCATCTGGGAACATTCTATGCCTTCCGACTGGCTCCCCTGTCATTCAAAGGTGGATCCATCATTTCCCAGGATGTGAATATAACAGTATCTAAGGTATTTGAGAGTCAGTATATGTGTCGAAATTCCCTAGTATTCGAGCAGGAGTTGGAGAGGAGAGAAAAATTGTGAACCAGGTACCAGAAGGAAGGGGAGTGGCCTGGCAGTCTATAGAGAACAGCTACCATGATTTTGACCAAATAGTACATATGAATACTATGAACCTCAAAGAAGTAATGGAGACAAGCGGAAGAATTTGGAAGTGGCATATAAAGGATTAAAAAGGAAACCAATTATACTGAAATATAATTACCTAAATATTTTTAAGCTAACTTCACAGACACCAGAAAGAAACCCCAAATTAGTCCAACTTCCTCCTTTTACAACTGAGGCTAAGTAACTTACTTGAAGGTATACAGCTAACATCAGAGAACAATTTGAATCTAGCATCTCTGGCTCCAGAGCCCACGCTATTTTCCATTATACCATATCGCTTCCAATATATGTGAACAGAGAGGACTCAGAATAATTGTCCATCTCTGTTAACTTATATTGCTTTTTGGAATGTTGTCTCTAACCCATGCTTCTTGATCTTCACATTGGATTTGTTCCTTTTTGGGAACAAGAAAGTTAAATCTCTGATTCTTTAGCCTTATAATTAATTGAATTGTGGAGTGGTCCTTGGCACATAGCCTAGGTCCAGATGACCTTGGCAAAAATTGTAAGATTCAAAATGGAATCCTTTAGAAATAGACCAGAAACATGTCAGAGATAAAGCCATAACTAGCCTAAGTTGTGCCTGGAATAAATTCATTCGGAAGGGTGGAGTAGGATAGCACATCAGTACAGGATAAAATCCCAACAAGGGTACTGTTATGGGGAGTGTCATGGTATTACAAACATCTCACCATAAAATTAGTCTTGACAGAAGAAGTCACTCATCTCCCAAGGATACTTGGTCCTTCTCCCAATTGGCATTGAGAAGGAAGAAAGGTCCCTGGAAAAGGACAGTAACAGGTCTCTGACCTATTTAATAGCTGGAAACAGTTGTAACCTAGGCCTCTGCAGGATTTTGAGGCAAGTCCTGGGGACCACAGTCATTGCAGGGGAAACAAAAGTGTGCTTCCTCAGATGGTGGCATCCGTAGACAAAGCCCCAGTCATATCAGGCTAATTATGACCCCAGTCACAATTATTTTCAAACAAGTTTTACAGACATATTTCACCCACATATATTTCTTTATCTTGGAGAGTGAATGGAGAAGTTAGAATTTCCAATACTGAAGTGGGAGGACCTTTTGTGGTTGCATCACATATAGCAAAATTTGCTTAAATTGCAGTTTAGAGAAGAATACAAGCAAGGATTTATAGGAATCCCAAAAGGGTAGGATAGGGAGAAGGAAAAGAGGAAGCAGGGTTATGAACCAGTGTGTTTACCTTGCCTGTAAGTGAGCTATTCAAAACTTCTGGACTTGGAGCCCATCTACCAGTCAGCTTTGGAGACTTCTTCAGTCACCTCAGTATAATAGGTAATCTTGTAATATTTGAAAGGATTAAATGAAATAAAAACCTGGGTTATTTATATAGCACTCAAGTACTATACTTATCAATCCAATTTTCTTTTTATCCTCAAGATAGCCCTAGGAAATAGGTGCTGTTATTAGTCCCATTCTACAAATGAGGCACTTGAGACACAAAGTAGTCAAATGACTTGCCCAGAGTCACATAACTTGTGAGTAGCTAGGGCCAGATTTGAACTTATCGATGCTTTATCCCTTGCACTACCTACATGTAAGAAAAGCCAAGCTTTTAGAGGTAAGAGTAATAGCCCAAGAAATCTCTTTTAAGGTAGCTAGAAGACTCAGAGGACAAAGCACCAGGCCTGTCAGGAAGACCAGACTTCAGACACTAGCTGTGTGGCCCTGGGAAGTCACTTAATCCTGATGGCCTCAGTTTCCTCATCTGTAAAATGAAATGGAAAACCACTACAGCATATCTGCCAAGAAAACCCCACAAAGGGCCACAACAACACTGAACAACAACAAAAGATTTCTTTTACCAGCAAGTCAACATGGGGGTTGAGGTGGGCATAATGCCAGTTCCTTTGACTGGTTAAAGATTTTGCAACTAAGAAAAACGTCAAATGTTCTGTGGGTTGACACTCACTACCTTCCAGTTTCATCCTGCTGTTTTTTTGGAAGCATACCCTGTGACTCCAGTTTATAACTATATAGGAAAGTACAATGTGACAAAACACATTAGGAGGAAGTAAATTCATTTATCATCCCAAGCAACCGCCCCTCAAATTAGAGAATGAGTCAATCCCTGTCGGTGTGGAGACAGCTGCAAAGAACAAGCAGACAGTTCCACTGCTTCTCAGAACATTTGTTCTCTTGGATTTGTGATGCAGTTCCATTCCCGTGCTGATTGTAAATGAACCTCCTCAGAAATTTAGTCTGTAATTTTGTCTATCAGAGTCTGCTATGGTTCCATTTGAACAGGAGGTGGCACCATTGGCATGGGAAGCCAACAAAGAGATTCTACAAGCCAGAGAAAGGAAGTGACATTGCATCTTTTAAAAGAATAATGATGATTTCATATTTCTATACCAGGGAATTCACAAAGTGTTTTCCTCACAAATTTAGGTAGGTTCCAGGAGACAGAAGATCCAGAGAGCAAGCAAAGAAAGGAAATTAAAGGGAATTTGAAAATAAAGAATCTAGGTTAAAATCTCAGCTGACCAATTTACAATCTGTGTGACTTTAGACATGTTCATTTACCTCTCTGGATGTTTCCTCCTCCATAAAATAAATCTTATGAACTCCTAAGGGAAGACAGTTACAAAATGTAAACGTGACATCAGGATTTTTTTTCCTTTTTGTCTTTATATTCCCTTGATACCTAGCTACAAAAGCCTTTGTAGATAGATTGATTGATTGACTGACTGATTGAAACAAGACTATTTCCTCTGAAAAAGTGTCTCTAGGTAATGAGAAGCTCACTATCAAATAATTTACCAGTACTTTACAGCTCCAAGTACTAAAGCCACAGAGATTCTAGGCCCCAACCATGAAAATAAGAGAAAAGTCCCACATATACCCGATTCATAGCATCGACCTTTGTTACAGCAGAAGTCTAGAAACAAAATGGATGCACATTGATTAGGGAATGTATGTAATGGAGTATTATGAAGATGAGGAATTCCCAAAAACATGGAAAGACATATAGAATGATATAGAGCAAAGAATACAAGCCAAGAAAACAATGTACATGACTATTATACCAATAACAACAACAAAGCCCTAAGAAGCAGTGGAACTCAGATTAAGGGCAATGACCAATAATGGTTCCTGAAGATATATGATAAAATACACCACTGTTCTCTGGGGCAGGATGGAGGTAGAGTGGTATACTACAAGTTGCATTTGCTGACAGATGCAGTCCACTGTGATGGTTGGTTTTACCTGAATATTCTTCTTTGTTACAGAGAGGATCTTAGGATAGTGAGCAGTCTATCACAACATGATTGTGACTTTAAAAGCAAAGAGCAGGAGATAGCTGGATAGCTCAATGGATTGAGAGCCAGGCCTAGAGATGGGAGGTCCTAGGTTCAAATCTGGTCTTAGATACTTCCCAGCTATATGACCCTGGGCAAGTCACTTAACCCCCATTGCCTAGCCCTTACCACTCTTCTGCCTTGGAACCAATGCACAGTATTGACTTAAAAAAAAAAAAGCAAAGGGCAGCTATAAAAAACAAGAAAATAATAAAGTCATGGGTAGTGACTTAAAATGCCGTGAGTACTCAGGCCTCTAGTGGCAAAGGAACAATCCCCAAGAACAGGAAAAGTGCCATATCAGGGATGCAAATATGTATTTGGTCAGCTAGGAAAGAGATATGATCTTTAAAATAAGATTTCAAAATAATTTACAGTAGTAAAAAGTTGAACTTTGTAGCTAAGGGAGGCCCTAAAATATAGATTATCAGATTCACATGAGGATCTTAGAAATAGAAGAAGAGGAAGGGATCTTGAGAATTTATCATAGCAGGGAAAAAAGTAACATTAGAGATCACTCTAATCAAACTCCTTTAAAAATTAGGAAAATGAAGCCATAAGAGGCAAAGAAACTTGCCCAAAGATATATAGTAAGTAGAAAATCTAAAATGTAAAGCCAAATCTTCCAACCTCAGGAAAAAAGGAGGTATGGCAACTGTTTTTCAAAGGGCTATCATGGAAATTAAATGGCACAGTAGATAGTAGGTCTGGCCTGGAGAGAGGAAAAATTATTTTCCTGAGTTTAAATTCAGCCTCAGACATTTGCTATCTGTAAGACCTGGGTAAAATTACTTAATCTCATTTGCCTCAGTTTCTTCATCTGTAAAATGAGCTGGAAGGGGAAACCACTCTGGTATGTCTGCCAAGAAAACCCTAAATGGGGTAACAAAGTCAGACATGACTCACAACAGCAACAAATCATGGGAGAGGCATTTGATTTCTGCTTGGTCCAAGAGAAAAGAATTCTGAATAACATGTGAAGTTATACAAAGATCGATTTAAATTTAAAAGAAGGGAAAATCTCTCAGAACATAAAACAAAATCCCTCAAAAAGGTCTAGATGCTACTTAGAGGTCTTCCAGCAAAGTCCGGTCAGTTCCTACATTCCTACTTGTCAGTGATGATAAGAGATGCTTTTTGGCCAGCAGTGGATTAGACTGGATGGCTTTTGAAGTTCTTTGGGATTCTGTGCATCTACAGAGTAACAGCCTGCCTCCACATCCTGGCTAGGAAATCAGAAACATGTTGGAATTCCTGGATTCCTATCACAGTCTCCCTCCACTTAGCACTCTAAGAAATACCCTTCCAAATAACTCTCTTCCTCCTGCCCCGAGGTTAAAATTGCTCTTCTGCAACAACTAACCCTCACTACCTCAAGAACTGACCTTTACTTGTGATGTAATCAGTGCTTTAGGTACTGTGTCCCATGGGAAATGGAATCCTCATGCTATTTTCCAATTAGTAACCACTCTCCATGCTCCAGTATCATGGGAAATGTAGTACCATAGGATATTCCCTTCATTCCTTTACATATGTTTGGAAAAGATCAATTTCATTAAATGTCCAGCTGTGACAAGTTGTGTGAAATTGTTACCCTTGGGAATCTGAAATAAATAATATTAATTTACATATATTGTAATGCAGGATTGCTGCAAGAATCTCTGACACTTTACACTGTGGTAAAATAGAATGTAATAGACTTCTGTACTAGCAGCAATGCAATGACCCAGGACAGTTCTGAGGGACTTATGAAAAAGAACACTACCCACATTCAGAGGAAGGACTGCAGGAGTGGAAACACAGAAGAAAAGCAACTGCTTGAACACATGGGTTGAGGCGGACATGATTGGGGATGTTGACTCGAAACTACCACACCAATGCAACTATCAACAATTTGGAAATAGGTCTTGATCAATGACACATGTTAAACCAGTGGAAATATGCATCAGCCAGGGGAGGGGGGGATACTGGGGGGGAGAGTTAAGGCGAAAGTAAGAGCATGAATTATGTAACCATGTTAACTTTTCTAAAAAATAAATATTAATAAATGTTTTAAAAAAAAAAAGAATCTCTGGCACTTGCAAATCCACCTGAGGCAATCCTGGCAGTTGGGGGAAATATAATAGCACTCACAATTTTGTTTATGAAATCCTAAATTACCTTAGTCCTATTAAGAAACTCCCAGATGATAGTACCAGATTTATTGAACAATAGGCCATCAAGCACCCTTTGAGCACCCTAGATAGAACAGGTAGAGGTAGTACCTTTTTTTTTCATTTTCTTAGTTTCTCTTATTATGCTTTAAAGTCTACCAGATCCCTAGCCTCAGGCTACAACCTCTTTCCCAAGCCCCTAAGTAACTAGTCAGTTATTTCTCTTTGGATCTATTCCCTAAGGTATAAATAGAATCCCAAGTTCTTTAGTTGGACAGAAATTCCCATTCTTTGGGGGTGGGGGGGTTCCCAGGAACATTGTTCCCAGATGACTTTGTGTATGTGTGTGAGACTGTGTAGTGACCATAAGAGCATTGGCTCCCTTGTCCTGATTAAAGATGTGTTCTTTTGTAACTGTTTTGATGATTCTGTGTTTTTTCAGGTTAACATATTTGGAGGCCCCAGTGAGATTCATGTGATGTCCACAGGAATGAATTGAGTTCCAGCTCAGACTCATGGTGGCATGTCATCTGGGTGAAAACTCAACAATAAACTCATGTGTTTGGGAAATTGAAGCACTCTTTAATCAAGAGCTTGTTGTAACTATGGGGAATCATGGAAATGTGCCTGCCCCAGCAAGTTTGGAGGAGGGGACTGTTGCTGGATATATGTCTTCAAATTGTGGATCTGTAGGTGTTTAGATAAGTGGCCAAGGTTACCTAAATCTGACCTTAAGTATGAACAAATAGGGTTTGGCTCAACTTGGCTCTGCAATCTTCACACTGCTATATATGTATGTGTTTATGTATGTGTGTGTGTGTTTGGTTATATATATGTAAGTGAAGCAAGACAGCTTCACTCCCCACCCCTTACCCTTGTCAACTTGGAAAAACATAGAACTACTAAAGCAGTCAGATAAAACCAAGTCTTTAATAAGGAAAGAGATAGGTCCAATGTAATGGCCACTATCACAGAGCCAAGCACCAAAAACTACACAGTCAAAACCCTATGGCTCTGGGGACAGTATCTCTGGGAGAAATCAACATGCTAGAAAATTCTCCAAAGAACAATAGAACCCAGGCATGTTTTATATCCTTTGGGAAACTCAGGACATCAAACCTATACTGACAGCTTGCAAGCAGGCTTGGGAAAGAGGCCCTAGCCAAAGGCTGGGGTATCAGGGAGTGGTCTACTTACAATATATACTAAAAGGATGGTTCCTGCACAGGTGTTGGTCTTCTTGGGAATGAACCTCTAATACAATAGGGAAAACTTCTAAGACTAATAGGGTACATAACATTTGATTAGGTCTGCTAGCCCCATCTAAGCTGGGATCATCAAGTATTTTAAAGCCTACTGTTCAGTCTGAAATGGGTGAGTCTGGGACTTCCCTCGAAGTGAATTCTCAGGGGACGGGGGCAGAATTGGGGTCTTCAGATTTCAAGTTGACACCCTCCTGGAAGTAGGAGAGGGTGTGTGAGATGGGATAAAGTATGTAATTGTCAGAGTAACATTTGGCTTATAACCCTAATATTTTCAGAGTCTGTGTCTTTCTCATAAGAAGTATTTTAAATTTTCCCTTTAAGCTTGCACCCCAATAATTTGAAAAACCTGACTAGCAGTTAGTCTAGCAAGAAGTATCTCCCCTTAAACCCTCATTAAGATGAAAATAAACCCCTTCTTTAAACAAACCTCTTGCCCCTTTTGCCTGTGTAATTTAAATTCCAAAGGTGCTTACTTTGAATTCCAAAATGATTTAGTACAAATATAAGCCTCTAGTGCAGTGATGGGCAAACTTTTTAAAGAGGGGGCCAAAAGAAAGGAAATGCTCATCTGTCAGCCTGTTTCTAAGGCAACTCTTTTGAAGTTTCATTGTATTGTATCCTATTCATTGTATTTGTCAGATTTAGGAATAATGTCTGGCAGCCGGATGGAACATTTCAGGGGGCTGCATCTGGCCGGAGGGCCATAGTTTGCCCATGACTGCTCTAGTGTATAAACGAAAGAAGCCTTTACCCAAGAAAAAAATTTACAACTTAAGGCACCAGAGTGTCAAAAGACAGCTCATTCCCTTGTATATGCATACATTGTATCAACTTTGACCTGAGTGTTCTTCAAACACTCTTTAACTCAAAAACTCCCTTTAGGAGTCAAGAGTTCCCATTGACCAGAATCTGACAAGAACTTAAGGATGGGGAGGGGAAATAAGAGAGAAAGTTTGTAAAGAGGTACCCTATTGCAATGCCTGGGCATTCCTTAAACATCCTAGGCTCAAGTGTCCCTCTTTCATGAAAGAAATAAAAGAAATAGTGCTGCCATTTTGTATCTCTGTCCTGACTTTAAGATTATATTTTTTTGTGCCTTGCAGGGAGAGTCCACTGTTAGTGACCCCCTGTCCCACGCAAAGGGATGGTTGGTACAGATGAGAGATGCAAACAGCAGTGAGAATCTGTTTGGATGGTTCACTGAAGCTTTGTATGGAAGTAGAGCTGGAGTTTTGGAGTCTAACTTATTAAAACCTGTTTAATCGCATGGGTCGTGGTGGACATGAGGGTGTGGACGTGAAACTACCACACCAATGCAACTACCAACAATTTGGAAATTGGTCTTGATCAAGGACCTGTTTAATCTAAATTTGGATAGCTGTTTTGGACCAATTAAAATGGTGGAAAGTTCTTCATAGCATGAAATACTATAACTTGAGGGGTTTTTTTCATAATGGGTATAAACAATTTTTTTTACAGTTTCTTTAGAAGCTTAAGGACTTAAGTTCTGAGTTTTGTCTATATTGTATTTCTACTGTATTTCTTAGATGGAGGTTTCTCTAATAACAGTCTTAAATGCTTGTAGTTTAAATGTTAGCCAATAATGTTTGGAATTGTATTAACTTTCGATTCCCCAACAGCTGAGAATATAAAACTTGTGACCTGGGTATCAGAATCTCCAGCAGGAGCCAAAAGAAAGGGCCAGGATTCATGACATTAAATGTTAGTGTTTTCCTTACTGCTTTTGGCATGATGCATGTGGAAAATATTGTCTGTATATCAGTGGTTCCCAAACTTTTTTTGCCTACCGTCCCCTTTCCAGAAAAAATATTACTTAGCCCCCTGGAAATTAATTTTTAAAAAATGTTAATAGCAATTAATAGAAAAGATAAATGCACCTGTGGCCATCACCACCTCCCTGGATTGCTGCAGCACCCACCAGGGGGTGGTAGCGCCCACTTTGGGAATCACTATTATATATCAATAGCAGTTAATTTTTTTAATGATACCAATATTGAGATGTATTTTTATTCTATTAACTCTTTTGATTTGAATGCTATGATTTCAATTTTTTTTAAGCTGTTACTTATTCTGCCTAAAGAATATAGGACATTTTTGATTAACATCTATGTGTTCTGGAGTGGAAGAAAGTTAATCCAGGTCAGGTAGACTGTATATTTGATTGGTTATTACAAATGGACAAGAAATATTTGGGGAAATATTTTGTGACTAATGGTAAAAACAAATAAATATATAAACCCTGAATGTTTAATTGAATGGCCCAAGTTCTTGGAAAAGGGACTTCTAAGACCAAAAGAGAGTTCTTTGTGGTGTAGCTAATGCAAATGTAATCTTTTCTAGGAGCCACAGGTGAGAGTGGAGTAAAAAGAGAACAAAATCAGAATCCCTGAAGCCTTAACTACTCCACATCCTAGTCAATTCTTAGGGAGCCAAACCCTGCCCTGCCCACCCCCCTACAAGGTCATCCTACAACTGAAACCTGAAGGAGTCCATTGAAGACACCAGTACAAGGAACCTTACCTTGTTCCCAAATGGGAAGAACTTCAAGTCTCTGAAGACTCCAAACATGGCTAAGTATTCTCTTTGTTCTCCCTTCCATTGTCCATTAGATTTCTTTCAATACACATTCCTAAGTCAGATATGGAATTAGGTCTTGCTATTTACCCCAAGAATTCTAGTGGTACTTACCCTGAGCAAGATGCTGCTTTTTTTTTTTCAGGATTCAAACCAAGATTCCTTTGTTCAGTTCTTTTGGCCAATAATTAATTCAATTCTGCTAACATTTTTTTACATTAATTTTTATTTTAAAATATTTTTCCATGTTTACATGATTCATTTTCTTTCCTTCCCCTCTTCCCTCCCTCCTCCCAAAGCCAACAAGCAATTCCATTGGGTTGTACAACTGTTATCACTTGATACCTATTTCTATATTATTCATAGAGTGATCTTTTAAAGCCTAAACCCCAAATCACATACCCATATATACATCTAATAAGTGATGTTATATGTTCTTCTTTTGCATTTCTACTTCCATAGTTCTTTCTCTCAATGTGGTTAGCATTCTTTCCCATAAGCATTGTTACTAGTAGCAAAGTCCATTACAATGGATTATTCCACCATGTTTTACTTTCTGTGTACAATGTTCTCCTGGTTCTACTCATTTCTCTCTGCATCAGTTCATTTAGGTTCTCTCAGTTTATATAGAAATCTTCCACATCATCATTCCTACAGCACAGTAGTATTCTATCATCATCATATACCACAATTTCTTCAGCCATTCCCCAAACAAGGGACAAACCTTCATTTTCCAATTTTTTTGCTACCACAAAGAGCACAGCTATGAATATTTTTGTACAAATATTTTCCTTATTATATCTTTGGGGTACAAACCTAGTAGTGATATTGCTGGATCAAAGAGTATGCATTCTTTTAAAACCCTTTGCACATAATTCCTAATTGCCTTCTAGAATGGCTGAATTAATTCATGACTCTACCAGCAATGCATTAGTGTCTCGATTTTGCCACAAAAACCCTCCAACTTTTTTTATTTTCCTTTACTGTCATATTGGCCAATCTGCTATGTGTGAGGTGGTACTTCAGCATTGTTTTGATTTGATTTGCATTTCTCTAATTATGAGAGATTTAGAACACTTTTTCATGTGCTTATTGATAGTTTTGATTTCTTTATTTATCTGAAAACTGCCTATTCATCTCCCTTGACCATTTGTCAATTGGGAAATGGCTTGGTTTTTTTGTACAATTTACTTATCTCTTTATAAATTTGAGAAATTAGCCCTTTGTCAGAGATTTTTGAAAAATGGCAATTATTCTAACCTGAGAACTACAAAAATAAGAATAGGAAAAAGCTAATCACAGCTAACTAAAGAAGGAAAGTTGCAACTCAGTTATGTCTATTTTGTTATGAGGTTTAATAGAATCTGTTAATTTGGAGATTTGCAACAAATTTGCCAGTGCTTTTCTAAGTGTATAAATTATATGTTCAGTATCTTTGTAGAACTGCAGAATGTCATTATTTCTCAACATGATATCAGAAGAATTCAGGAAAAAATAGTGGAGCCTGATAATTTTTATGGATATGGTTGTGACAGCCTTGTTTTATGAAATCCTCAGGCATCCCTGGATCACCCTTGATAAGATTAGTAGGTTTGTCCTAGACCAGTGATGGCAAACCTTTTTGAGACAGCGCCCCACCCCCAAACCAGTGTTACATGTGCTCCACTACCCCCATACCCCCATTACTCCACACTAGGGAGGGAGAAAGAGCTTCCATTGAGCTGCTGGGTAGAAGTGTGGGTGAAGTGATGAAAGTCCTCAGTATGAGTAAAGAGGGGCAGGGGAGTGGCTGGAATGGTTCTGTTCCCCTCTAGCTCTGCTGCCTGAGAGCCTCTCACCTTACCCTTTGTGTGCTCCAATTGGGTTGCTGGGAAAAGGGGCAGGGGATGTGAAAAAATGTGGTCAGGCACAATGGAAAGGGGGAAGGGAGCAGCTCCACCTAAGTTCCTCTGCCTTTCTAGAAAGGAGCTCTGGCAGGTAACACAGCATGCATGCCCGAAGAGAGTGTTTTTTGTGCCATAGGTTCACTATCATAGCCCTAAACTGAACAATAAACCTTCAAGTACCTGATAAACTCACCCTAAATATTGTATAAAAGGAACCCCTTCCTCCTAGGGTCCTGAACTTTCTGCTCCTCTGAGTCAGCCCATTAGCATCATTGGAATGCTCCAAACAGAGGTCACAAATTAAGAGCCCTAGGAACATGACCCAGAACTAAGGGTCAGATTCAGGGTCAGGTCAGAGAGACTTAGATTGGTTCCTGAGATGTGATAGATCAGCACATAGGGAAAGAAGTGACATGGAGAAAGCGGACTGCAAAAATGAGACCATAGAGGAGATGGGGTTCTTCTATGGAGGTCTTTGGCTGGGGGTCTTTCTGTGAGTCAGTGTTAGTAGCTCGGGTGGAAGACACTCTCATGGGCTGGTAAGATTAGGGTGGTAGGCTAGGAAATATTTTTCCATTTCCTTCCCTCCTTATTTCTTTCTTAGACTATATTTATATTAAAATTAAATTATTAAAAGCTACTATCTCATCCTCGTGACTTAAGGGTTTCTTATTTTATAAGCAGCTACCACAACAATTGTTTTAACTAATATTATATTTCCAAACCAATTTCTAAATATTAATTTTCAATATTACATTTGGCAGACCACAAAGGTTTTGACAATTACCCTTAATCCTCTTCAATTTTCTTCACTTTTTACTCTCCTTAAGTCAGTTCATTAATAGCTAATTCTGGAGTTCAGAGTTTTTACTCCACTCTAAGTTAGTAAAGCAGTTTTTAAAATAGACAAAAGGACACATTAACCTCACCGCAACAGCCATTGGTCTGATACTGGCTGTCTACACATCCTGCCTCTTTGCCTACAAGCTTCTCTCCCATCGCTTCAACCATGCTGCCTCCCAACCACTTCTGACTGCCTGAGAGTCCAAGAGCCATTTGGAAGCCCCTTATTTTTCCTGATCAGAAGGGTGAGGTCTAGGGGACAGCTGGGTAGCTCAATGGATTGAGAACCAGGCCTAGAGACAGGAGGTCCTAGGTTCAAATCTGACCTCAGACACTTCCCAGCTGTGTGACCCTGGGCAAGTCATTTGACCCCCATTGCCTACCCTTACCACTCCTCTGCCTTAGAGCCAATATACAGTATTGACTCCAAGATGGAAGGTAAGGGTTTAAAAAAAAAAAAAAGAGGTCTAAATCACCTTTCCCCTTATCCTGAAACAGCTGCAGAGCCATTGCTTGCTGTGGCCTGGTAAGCTGGGTGTTTTTTTTAGCAACAATTAGCCTTCCTCAGGGCTTTCACCTAGAACAGTGGTTCCCAAACTTTTTTGGCCTACCACCCCCCTTTCCAGAAAAAATATTACTTAGTACCCCCTGTCACATACTATCACTGCCCCCTTACAGTTATTCACTGCCCCCAAATGCACCTGTGGCCATCACCACTCTCCTGGATCTCTGCAGCACCCACTAGGGGGCAGTAGTGCCCACTTTGGGAATTACTGACCTAGGGGAATGCTTTCACCCTCCTGACTCCTTGCCTCCAGGGAAGCAACTCACAAGCTACTATTTTGCAGACCATAATCCCACAGTATTGGAGGAAGTTAATAAGTTCAGCTCAGTCTTTTTTATTATTGGAAGGTATTAATTATTAGACTAAATTAAGAAATTTTAGCCTTATCTTACTCATAGAAGTCTGCTCTTTCTTTAAGGCCTTTCATGAAACTCCATGTGTCTCTAGCATTAGCTTAAGTAGGAGGTGGAACACTAGGGAAAGCAGTCAGGGAAAGCAGCAGTAAAGAAAAGTACAAACTGCTCCCTTAATCCTGAGAAGCTGTCAGAGTGTTAGAGCCTACTAAGGGAAAAAATCCCAACAGCCACAATATGATTAGTAGTGTGTTATTGGAATTTGGGGTTCTTTGGGGTTCATTGAGTCTTAATATTCAGGTCCATGATGTATAAACTTCCTGTGGACGCTTAGGGGACTTGAGAACTATATTTCCCATGATTCAACAGGCTTCCTTCTTACATGGTGATGTGAGCCAACATAAAGCGAAGCTTAAATAGAGAGAACTTGATTAGTACTCTCTCTTTCATATGAGGCAGCCAGGTGGGCAGAAGGTAATGGCACGCAATTTGAATTAGAATATTAGCAGGTGCGTGGCTTTCTTAATTACCAATATGCCTTTAAATAAACTATTAATACTTTTGAATATATCCATCTACATCAATATTATTCATAACAGTAGATATAATCTAATCATATGTGTTCTTTTGTCTTAGAAGTTTCTCCCATTGTGTCTAGGCCTCTCCCAGTTAGTCCAGCCCAACTAGAATCCTCCTTCCCTAACCTCCATGTAAACCAATCAGTTGTCTTTCTCTTTCTCCCTAAAGTATACATAAGACCCTAAGTTCTTCAGTTTCATGAAAAATCCCATTCCTGATGCATTTTCCCAGATATAATGTTCCCAGAGTCACAGAGCTTGGCTGCATATGGTGTTGTGAATGACTCTGTGGTGGCCATAAGAACTTTGTCTCCTTTGTCCTGGTTAAAGACTTGTTCTTTGTAACTGCTTTAGTAATCCTGTTTTTTCTAGGTTAACAGTTGTAAGAGCAGAAGATAGTGATATTCAGCCCTAAACATGTATTGAAAGAACTTTCACTTGTTATGAGGGGTGAAGGATCACTAGAGGCCTTGAGCTAGTAACAAACCTAGCAGGAGGTTGGAGTTGATTGTTATGAAGGAGTGAGCAAATTCAGTTGGGAATGAACTTGCTTTAAGTTCAAATCCAAACCCAGAAAGCTGAGTGCCCAGTGAACCTCACTGCTAGCTGTTGGGCTCCTTTAAGATGTCAGGCAGCCAGCCCCTCCCTGCTAAGGAATCTGCCTCCTATTGGATGATGGCAGACCGGCAGGAAGTGGATGTTTGAGCTTCCTGCCCTCAGCAATGGAGTTTCGTTCAACCTTAACAGCTCAGAATTCCCTCCTTGTTGCCTGTCTTCCTTAGCCTTTGGTGGTAAAGAAATAACCACAGGATACTCTGGTTAAAGGCTATGGTATTTATTGATAATTGGGGAAGGAAACAAGGCAAAGGTAAGAGGGCTTGGTTTGGCTAATCTGTTGGTATGCTTTGGCTGGCTGAAGCTGGCAAACATCCTAAGAAGGTCTTGGCAGCCCCAGGGCTGACAGCCCTCAGCCAGAGCTAAATGGTCTCTGGTCAAGGAATTGATCAGATCTACTGGCTAATTTAGTTGATGTTTATAATAGATATTGTTAAGCTACTGTAAAGATTGGTCCTAAAACTCTACTCTAACCTAATCCTAAAATTCCCAGGTTCCACCACCCTTCAACCCGGAGCCCCAGGGGAAGTGATCAGGATGAAGTCAGGGGAAAACAGAACCCAGGCTTGGGTTTCCAGGGACTTTTATACTCTCAGTTCAACTGCCAGTTGGCACCTGGCACATGGCTCATGCCCCCTTCAATATTCCATCCAGGGCAACTGACAGGTTTGTCTAAGCCAAACATGGCAATGCTAAAACCTACATTACACACTTAAGGTTAAATTGTATAGGAATATAATGGTATATTATAAATAAAATGATATGGAGCAAATTGGTCAGTAATGCAAGAAGTCCAAAGAGGTATATTCTGATAACTGCAGTTATAGTTCTGTATCATGGAAAAGGTGAAATGGTACTCACTTGGCTTCCCTAGAAAGAAACTTCAGTTTTATACCTGGCAGGTTCTATACATTGCTGTACATCATTGTCAACTTCTACCTGGCATTAACACTCCAGTTTAGGTGAGTACTTCTCCCTTATTTTACTTATATTCTTCTTTCCCCCTGTTATGGCAAGTTTTCTGTAATCATGGAAAGTGATAAAATCCTAGATTGGCTAATGCTGAAACATATAGGAATTGAATTAAAGATGCAAGTATATCAAATTTTAGCCATTCAAATAATCAAGTGGATAAATAGTGAGTTTTAATTATCAGTAGAAAAGAATGATAAATGATCTTGCTACCTCAGACAGACTGGTGTTTTAATTTGGGATTGTCACAAATGTAGAGAAAACATATCCTGAAAGCACACAAGTTCAAAGGATCTGAAATAAAAATTTTTAAATAATAGTTAATGTGAGGGAAATATTCAATCCATTCGAACACGGTTATGATTGCTAAATAAGTAAAGTGAATTAAAAGATGTTTTTAGATCTTCAGAATCTCATTCACCAGTGGAGTGAGAGTCAGGCCTAGAGACAGGAGGTCCTAGGTTCAAACCCGGCCTCAGCCACTTCCCAGCTGTGTGACCCTGGGCAAGTCACTTGACCCCCATTATTGCCCACCCTTACCAATCTTCCACCTATGAGACAATACACCAAAGTACAAGGGTAAAAAAAAAAAAAAAAAAAGAATCTCATTCACCAAAGAGAGAAATGAGAATGTTGAATTAATATCTTATTCTCCACAAGGGGAAGTGAGAATTTTGACCTTTTATTTTAATTTTTGAATTTAATTTTTAATTTTGGGAATTTTAAATTTAATTTTAAAATTGTTTTGAAACTGAAATTGTCATTTAGAATTTTTATTTAGTATTAGTTAGTATTTCTTTTTCTTTCTTTCCACAAATGGAGATTTGTATCATTTCCAGTTTTACAAACCTTTATAAATACATGTTGTGGGTTTTTTGTTTGTTTGTTTGTTGTTGTTGCTTTTATATTTCTATGTTTAGTATGCATCTTTTTTAATGTTAACTTTTGAATCAGTTCAAAATTACTGAATGTCTACTCTGGCTGAGAGCAAATTTAGTCATATGTGTTCAAATCAAATATCTGAAGAGTAGATCTGTTCCTATTTGAGAATATGGTTATAGATTTTTCATGTTTTCCTTTCCAGTAATGAAACTATTTGAAAATCTGTCCATTATAAAGGAAACTTCTACACAAAAAGATCACTGAAATCCACCCTCAAGACTTGAAAGGCAAAATAGATAAGGAAATGGCTTAATTTTGGGGGAGGGGGAGTTTGGTTGAGATTTTGTCAAAGCAAAGTGCCCATCTTCTGGCTAAACTGTCAAAGCATCTCTGCTGATAGGGAGTGCCCCTAAAAGCCAATTGTCCATTTATTAGCTCCTTGTCTCCCTTCTACTTTTGGTAACAGAGGACCACTGTCAGACTCTTCTTGAGCACACTGCCTTTTGTTTTTTCTTATGATCAGTGGCAGAATTGGTGATTAAAAGAGAGAAATGACAGCCTTATTTATAATTACCTTTAACTCCCAAACTGACCCTTTGTCCCAGACTAAACAATAGGCCATTAAACACCTTGGATTAGAGTAGTAGAGGTGGTCAAGTCTTAAGTACCTTGAAGTTTCTCTTATTGTGTTTAGCCCTCTCCCAGATACCCTAGACTAGCTACAACCTCCTTCCAAGCCCCTATGTAACCAGTCAGTTTTTTCTCTTTGGTTATATTCCCTAAGGCAGTGATGGGGAACCTTTTACAAACAAGAGTGCCTGCTGGCCCCTATCCCCACCCCCAGACAGAGTGCCACACCACCCTCCCCCAAGAGACCTAGTACCAGGCCTACTCCCCACCCACCTTACCCCCTGGCTCTCCCCTCTTATCCCATACAGGGGAAGAAAGAAGCATTCCTACTAGGCTGCTGGGCAGAGGGGCAGCTGATGAGAGAAATATGTGGAGAGGGGGAGGAGAGTGGCCCTAGCTCTCTGATCCCCTCTAGCTATGTGCCATACTGTAAGCTATGCTCCCCTCAAACCTAGCTCTTCTCCAACTCCACCATGGGAATCACTTTCACACAGACTCAACAGGCTGCCATCTGCCCCATACCCTCATGCAGCATGTGAACCCCCTACCCTATCCTCCCCCAGTGCTTTATGCCAGACAGGGGAGGGAGAAAGTGCTCCCATTGGGCTGTTGGGCAGAGGGGCAGGTGAAGTGAGGAACGTCCTCAGGCACATGGAGAGAGGGAGAGGAACAGCTCTGCCCCAGTCCCTCTGGCTTTCTAGTAACAAACTCTGGTGGGTGACTGCTTGACCTTTTTGGCATGCGTACCACAGGTTTGCCATCACATCCCTAAGGTATAAGTGGAACCTGAAGTTCTTTTGTTGGACAGAAATTCCATTCTTGATGTTTTCTCCCCACAGACAATGTTCCTAGGATCTCAAGGCTAGGTGGCTCTTCATGGTGTTCTGTGTGTGTATAACTCTGTCTGCTTGCAGTAAGGGTATTGTCTTTCTTGTCCTGATTAAAGCTGTGTTCCTTTGTAACTGTTTTAGTGGTGTTTTTTTGTGTTTTTTTTTCCAGTTTGACAGCACTTTACAATTTTTCTCATTTGTCATAAGTTGATACTTAAGTCTCAGAGAAGGTAACCATTTGCCAAAGGTCATGTAGCAAACAATAGAATTGAAGCTAGAATCCTTTTGATTACCTAGAAAACCAAAACAGAGTGAAAGGACTAGACTGTCTATTTCCTGAGGAGGAAAAAAAACAGTAGCTGTTAGATAGAGATGTCTACATTTAAGCCAATTGAGGATTGTACTGTCATCATAATCTCCAGAAGGAGATCTCAGGAACTGAATCATTAGGGTTCTCTTCCCTATACTGAGTCACTCCTGCATCTATCCTCCAGGACTATTTCAGTTTTTTAAATGCTTGGGAAATTCAATTTTTCACATTGTGGTTGAGGAAAACCCTGTGAGTTTCCTGTGCAAGTATCATATCCTGGACAACAGTAGAATGGCAAAAAGAGTGCTAGATTTGGAGTTCTGACACCAGGGTTCAAAACTTGGCTTTGACACTTACTAGACAAATGCCCTGACTGCAGACAAGTCATGTCACTTCTCTAAGCCTTAGTGTCCTCATCCCTAAAACAGGGATAATAACATTTACCACCTCTCTCACTCGAGGAAGTTGTAAGGAAAGAATTTTGTAAACCTTTCAAGCCCTGTAAAAATCTGAAGTTATTATTACCTAATGTGATGTATTAGACCTGGAATCAGGACCTTTGACCCTTATTTGAATAAGTCACTGAATCTTTCTGAGTCTTATTTTCCCTTTCTGTAAAAGGGAGATAATAATACCTTATAATATTATTGAGAAACAAATAACATGATGCATATAAAATGCTTTGCAAACCTTAAAATACAACATGATTATGATTTAGATAGCATCTCACTTGCCTAAAAGGGAGGAACTTGACTAGATGACTTAGTCTCTTTTAGCTCTAGAATTCTATTATTTTCCCCAAAGCCATCCCCATAGAATACCAAAACTGGAAGGGACATTAGCGATCCTCTACTTCACTCCTTTCATTTTACAAATAAGGGAACTTTTTCTCCCTTTTTTTATTTTAATTTTTAATATTTTCCCATAGTTACATGTTTCATGTTCTTTTCCTCTCCCTCAAACCGACCCCTAGCTGACGCACAATTGCACTGGATTTTACATGTATCACTGATTAAGACCTAATTCCATATTATTGATAGTTGGACTAGAGTTATTATTTAGTGTCTACATCAATAAGGGAACTTTTAAAAATTAATCAACTGAGTTTTTATTATCTCGATAAAGATAAATAAAAGAGTAATGTATGTAACAGAAGTACTGGAGTAATGGAATGGAGTAATGATAAAAATGAGAATTGCACTGGATCTTGTAGGTAAGATAGAATTTGGAAGAATAGCTTTTGAATAATTAATCCAAATAGTTTATATGAGTATTGTACAGCCAACTTTGAAACACTTAGGAGGCTTCTTCTTAATCTCTTCCCCATTCAGATCAAGGTGACAAACAGTGCCAAAATAAAATTCAGCTGGAGGGAAATTGTACTACTGTATTTTTTTAAACCCTTACCCTTTGCTTTGGAATCAAAATTAAGTATTAGTTCCAAGGCAGAAGAGGGATAAGGGCTAGGCAACTGGAGTCAAGTGATTTCTCCAGTCACATAGCTAGGAAGTGTCTGAGGCCATGTTTGAACCCAGGATTTCCATTCTTCAGATCTGGCTCTCTATCCACTGAACCATGACATGAATGATCTATTCCAATCCTTTCATCATATGGAGGAGGAAGCCAAGATTCTTAAGAGGATGTGACTTCCCCAAGTTCACACAGTTAGCTAGTAATATTTAAGGATTGAAATTCAGGTCTTTTCAACACTCATTTAAAGTCTAAAATATAGTATGTTTTGTCATGTCTTGTTTTGTTTTCATTATCATTCCTCATTATCCATAGCTCTTTTCCCCTTTATTCTGGCAGATAAACTGTTACTTTGCATACTGCTGAAAACAGCCACCACCCTTATCCTTGGCTCCAGACATTACATGCTGGTGGGACTGGTCAGGACAGGACAAGACAAGGTTAGACAGATGAAGGAAGTTGTGGTTCAGAAACTGTTAAGGACATGATACAAAGCTGAGGGAGTTTCTAGGGCGGGGGTTTCTCTTTCTCCTGGTTCTCTTCAATCAGGAAACACTGAATGAAGGGAAATGCTGACCAGTTATGGGTGTATAGGCAAATAACCCTTTATGGGGAAAAAAAAAAGCCCTACCTCTTTGATGATCTGGTTTCTTTACATTAGGCCCTTTTCTTAGAAGTGACTGCTTGGTAATTGACTAAGAGGCATTGGTATATGAAAGAAGATAGAGATACTCTGCAAACACAAAGAATGGACCCATCATGGTACATTAACAAGACTGGCTGTAGAAAGCCCTTCTAATTAGTTAAACAATCATTTTCTAGTCAAGGTGAGTAAAATAAGTAGACAAGAAATAACATGCACTATGTTGACTTTAGTTCTCTGAATGATCAATCAGCCACTGTGGAATTCATCATCCCACTGTATCCTGCACAATCTTGTCATATCTCCTGGTAGAGGAAGGCAAACCAAGACTATGGACATCAGGGGAAAGTCCCTAGTGGAGCAGGAAGTAGACAGCTTTGTAAAACCAGGAGTTCTCTTCCTTGTACTATGACTCCAGAGTTCTTCCTTTTGAACTGCTTCAATTTGGGGAATGATGTGGAAAATATTTCCCTTTGAGGTTGAAAAAGACCCTATAAAACTTTCTGTGGAAGGCTTAGATCTTGGCCAGGTCTCAGTTTGGGTAATCTCATTCTAACATCAATCAAATACCCTACCTGGTATTTCCAAATGCCAGTTTATTCAGATGTTGACCTCCCCCTATCTTTGAAGGGATCCACTTTGTGTGAAGTGGAAATTGAGGGGGCCTTGAAAATTTCAAAGTACACTCTCTTTAACTACCATTAAAAAAATATGACCGGGGAAAGCCATCACTTAAAATATAATGCTTTATTGACAGAGAGAGAAATAGGGGGCACTGTCTCAAGTCATTGACCCAAGATAGATGCCCCCTTGCCCAGGATTTACAGAGAAAATTCAGCGCACAGGCTTGCTTGTAACTAGTCAGCATGTGTTCTCTATCATTAATTCCCAAAGAGAACCCCAAGTTTTGTCAGTTTTGGGAGAATCATCTTTGGCCCAGAGACACTATTCCCAGAGTCTCAGAGCTTTGACTCTTCGTGGTATTTAGCACTTGACTCTGTGTGGCAGCCAAATATTAAGAACTTGTCTCTTATCCTGATTAAAGATTTGGTTTTTCTGACCATTTTAGTAGTTCTGTGTTTTCCAAGTCAACAGTAGTAAGTTTGTACTTACTGGCCCCTTTTGGTGGCCCAATGGCTGTGTCTTTTCCATTTGTTGGTGTATGAAGTGGAAATTTAAGGGGACCTTGAAAAATCAAGGTTTACCCTCTTTAACCACTATTCAAAAAGACCGAGAAAACCCATCTTTAAAAATGGAGTGTATTTATTGAGAGAAATGTGGAACAATATCTCACATCATAGATCTAAGACAATGTTCCCCATATTTACAGAGTGTATGAGGAAAGTTCTCCCCTTCTCCCCTTCAAGGTAACACAGCTGGAGTGAGTTTTCGTAAATTTGCGTCACTTAGCATGAGTCACAGGACTGTGGCCTAGGGCTTGATCCCAGACATGATTCTGAACTTGAATTGTATGTGAAAAGAAAGGTTAAAAAGCAACAATCCAGGAAGTGTTCTCTATCTCAGGTGACAGTGCTGAGGGAGCTGTTATGGTAGCCAGGTTGAGACCACCCACGTGACTAATTAGAATAGGCTTTTTTCACTCTATTTCTATGCCTTTACCTATCCAAGTAACTAAAAAACTTTATGTAAAATAAGGACCAGAGCCCTAATTTTAGAGAGAGAGAGAGAGAGAGAGACAGAGAGAGAGATGTGCCACCATGCCTCAAGTCATGGACCAGAGACTGAGCCCTGACTTACAGAAAAACTTATAGGAAAATACAGTAGACTTATTTTACATATTCAAGCCTTCCTTCAAATTAACATTTTAAAGAAATGGTCAAGGGTTGGAGACAAAGGTTTTCAATCCAGAAATAAGGACAGGATTATTAAATTGAATAGCCTTTACAGTAGACATACTGGGAAGATAGAATTAACTCTCCCTTTGTCTATTTTTCCTTAATCAAATCAAGAACTTAAAGTACCCCTACTTAACACTTAAGTAAGAGAATTCACAAGTCACTTACTAGTTCACACCCCCAAAGGCCACAAACACTGCCCTCCCTTGGGCAGTCCTACCCAAATTGAGAGACTATAATTAGTTCCTGTAAAGAGAGAGAGACAGGAAGTGATATGGGAAAAGGGATATAAAAGAAGAGACCAACATGCTCTGGCCTCTTTGCTTCTTTGGTTTTTGGAGAGACTCTTCCCTTGGATTCTGTGTTGGTGAATAGAGCTGAAGAGCCATACTTTTCCTTGGAGTCATTCTGAGTTGGTGGAACTCTGGCTGAAGACATCACCAGGATTTCCACGAGGAGATCAGGACTTGAGAGAACCCTGCTGGGGTCTGAGTTGGACTTCACTGGAGCAGTACTTAGGGCAGTAGGCTAAACAAGACTCTTATCTCCTTCCTACATTTCTCACTTTCAATATCTATCTTGTAAATAAAATCTGCTAACAGTCATTTTGACTTATGGGCTAATGTTTTATAAATGGCGACCACATTCAACTTTTATAACTCTCATATTGAGTCAAAACCTAATTTAATTTTTACAGTACAAAAAGATGAGTTCAGGGCTGGATTATCTGGGAGGGGCTTGATGTGAGGATCATTCCAGCCATTGGGCTAGACTACCTGGGATATAATCGGGAAGATTTCTAAGACAAGAGGGTACTTAAGATTTGATCATTGGGTCCTTTAGGGTCAGTCTGGGACACTTCTCTAAGGCAAGTTCCCAAACAAACTCCAAAGACCCAACTCAAAACATTTAAAGCTGTAAATCCTTTGTCCTATGGGAGAAGAATGGGGATGGGGTAATCTTGTCTTGAAGAGAGGTGGATGTTGGGGGGGAAGGACCAGTTTTTATTAACTTCTTGGAGATTTTGATAACTATTAATAACTTGAAAATAACACACTGTCAACTTGGATTCTGGAAACTTCAGTCTTGAGATGTTGAGAACCCTAAGTTTATGGCAGCATGAGGTCTGAGACCTCATGCTTGACCTTGTCACATGAGAATTTCTCTAGGAGGGAAAGCCTAACTTCTCCTCCCAACCTCGGATTAACAATAGACTTTAAAGTACTTTAGGTGGAGCTAGCTAATTCAATCAGGTGTCAAATACCCTTTTTGTCCCTGTAGTTTCTCCCTTTGTGTCAAAGCCCTTTTCCAAGATAGCCCTTGGCTGGATCTTTCCCTTTTGTGTCCGTTGTGAAGCATCATCCTTTCCCTGGTAATCTTGTTTAGGACTCCTCATCTTCTCTGTAGCCATTTTGAAGCCAATCAACTATACTCAGGTCCTTAGTTCTCCTAAAAAGTATACAAGTTTCCCAAATTCTTTTATTCTTTGGAGCTGTCAATCTAGCAAGGTTGGCACTCACAGGGGTGAGTGGCCATAGCAGCCAGAGTCTCAGGCTCTGTGTGGGTGTGTAGCATGCAGCTCTGAGTAGAGACCTTGAGGAATTATGCTGAACCCCTCTCCTGAAGATGTGGTTTTTCTGAATATTTAATAGTTCTGCATTTTTCCCAGTTCGACAACACTAATTTCTCACTCCACACAAAGGTCACATGTGAACAGATGTTTCTGATTGGTCTCCTGGAGTCCATGATAGGGGACTTAGGGAAGAGTATGGAGACTGTGCCAAAAAGATTGAACACTGAGCAAAGAGACCTGGAGAAGCTGTCTACTCAATTGACTTAAAAGGAGAAATAACTTCCTCTCTGTTAGGACTCTTCCACTTTACTAGTGAAATGAGAATCAGATATTCTCGTTCCTGGACTTTCATTCATAGAAGGGGGAGGGGGGAATCTCACCCTTTCTCTTTCTACCTTTCCAAATCTGGCAGCAATGACACCAGACCACATATGACACCAGTATATAGGCTGATATCACCTCACTGAATTAATTTTGAACTTCTTCACAATGCCAGTAACATTATCATTGTGAAATTTCATCATTCTGCAAGATCCAAACAACCTTGATAATTAAACCTCATTAGTACCATCTCCTCTTATTTGGAGGGAGGAACCATAAATTCCTCAACCTCCATTTAAGGAGAGGGGATAAGACAGGTATCTTCTCATGTGGTAGCCAAAGTGTTCCTTTGGTGGTCACCCATTCGAACCCCAACACTCATTTCCCATCCAGTTACACTCATTTTGGAGTTCTTTGACTTCACCATGTTCCCATGCAGGATTTCCTTTCTTCTCTTCTTTCTCTTCCTTTTTAGCTTGTAGACTCCTTGAGGAGAACTGTCTTTCTTTATTGTATTTATATCCTTAGTATTTAGCACAGGACCCTGGCACCTACCAGGCACTTAATAAATGTTTGCTGACTGGCTGATGATGAGTCTGAGATTGAATGAATGAACCTCTAACTCTCCCTTTTGTTTGGTGTTTCTTTCCTGGGATTTACAAGAACCAATGCAAAATGAAGTGAACAGAACATTATACATATTAACTAATTTCAACTGATCAACTGAGAATGACTTGGCTATTCTCAGCAATATAATACAGTTAAGACAATTCCAAAGAACTCAAGATGAAAAATTCTATCCATCTCTTTCTAAAACTCTACTTTAAAACACCTCTCTAGAAAAAGATCTGATGGAAGTCTGAATGCAGATCAAAGCAAACTTTTAAAAAATGTTATCTTACTTATTTTGTTTTGTGTTTTCTTTCACAACCTGATTAATTTGGATGTATTTTTTGCATGACTGCACATGAATACCTATATAAAATTACTTGTATTTTCATTGGGAGTGGGGGAGAGGGAGGGAAAGAGAATTTGGGATTAACAATTTTTAAAAGTATTAATTTTTTTACCTGTAATCAGAAAAAAAGTTTTTAAATGGTTGTTGATTCCCCATTCCATGTTGATATAATGTTCTGCAAACCTTTAAACAAGAGTTCTTACCCTCATCTTCTTATATTTTTTTAAAAAATATGATAAAAATTATCTAAAATAAAAAATTAAAAAATGATAACTATTTCAATTGAAACTGCTTCCTTTATATATTTTATGCATTTAAAAATATTGTCTTGAGAAAAGATCTACAGCCTTCATAAGCCTGCCAAAAGGATCCATAATACACACAAAAAATAAAGAAGCCCTATAAAGCAAAGTATAACTATTGCATTGAGAAAACCTGAATAATCAGCTTTTTGCCCTCACTCAACATGGCCGTCCAGGGTGGGATCCTGAAGGAAACTCCTCCCTCCCCCAACAGGATTTTCCCTTTGCCCTCCTTTGACAAGCCAGTCTCACGTGACTGAGACCCGCCCCCGCCGCGTCGGGCGTGCGGCGCGATGTGATGACCGCTGCGCACGCGCGGTGGCGCCGCCCCGGCCGGTGGCAGCGGCGAAGGGGGGGGGCGCGGCCCTGCCTTCCCACAGTTGCCGTCCCGCGGCGCACTGAGCGGGATGGTTTAGCATAGCTTGCGGTCCGCGGGGGCCCGGAGCGGCCGGGGAGGGCTCCGGGGGCCGTCACCGCCGGTCGGATCTCTGGATCGGGCCCCGGAGGCCGGGCCGGCCCGGNGTACTTAAGATTTGATCATTGGGTCCTTTAGGGTCAGTCTGGGACACTTCTCTAAGGCAAGTTCCCAAACAAACTCCAAAGACCCAACTCAAAACATTTAAAGCTGTAAATCCTTTGTCCTATGGGAGAAGAATGGGGATGGGGTAATCTTGTCTTGAAGAGAGGTGGATGTTGGGGGGGAAGGACCAGTTTTTATTAACTTCTTGGAGATTTTGATAACTATTAATAACTTGAAAATAACACACTGTCAACTTGGATTCTGGAAACTTCAGTCTTGAGATGTTGAGAACCCTAAGTTTATGGCAGCATGAGGTCTGAGACCTCATGCTTGACCTTGTCACATGAGAATTTCTCTAGGAGGGAAAGCCTAACTTCTCCTCCCAACCTCGGATTAACAATAGACTTTAAAGTACTTTAGGTGGAGCTAGCTAATTCAATCAGGTGTCAAATACCCTTTTTGTCCCTGTAGTTTCTCCCTTTGTGTCAAAGCCCTTTTCCAAGATAGCCCTTGGCTGGATCTTTCCCTTTTGTGTCCGTTGTGAAGCATCATCCTTTCCCTGGTAATCTTGTTTAGGACTCCTCATCTTCTCTGTAGCCATTTTGAAGCCAATCAACTATACTCAGGTCCTTAGTTCTCCTAAAAAGTATACAAGTTTCCCAAATTCTTTTATTCTTTGGAGCTGTCAATCTAGCAAGGTTGGCACTCACAGGGGTGAGTGGCCATAGCAGCCAGAGTCTCAGGCTCTGTGTGGGTGTGTAGCATGCAGCTCTGAGTAGAGACCTTGAGGAATTATGCTGAACCCCTCTCCTGAAGATGTGGTTTTTCTGAATATTTAATAGTTCTGCATTTTTCCCAGTTCGACAACACTAATTTCTCACTCCACACAAAGGTCACATGTGAACAGATGTTTCTGATTGGTCTCCTGGAGTCCATGATAGGGGACTTAGGGAAGAGTATGGAGACTGTGCCAAAAAGATTGAACACTGAGCAAAGAGACCTGGAGAAGCTGTCTACTCAATTGACTTAAAAGGAGAAATAACTTCCTCTCTGTTAGGACTCTTCCACTTTACTAGTGAAATGAGAATCAGATATTCTCGTTCCTGGACTTTCATTCATAGAAGGGGGAGGGGGGAATCTCACCCTTTCTCTTTCTACCTTTCCAAATCTGGCAGCAATGACACCAGACCACATATGACACCAGTATATAGGCTGATATCACCTCACTGAATTAATTTTGAACTTCTTCACAATGCCAGTAACATTATCATTGTGAAATTTCATCATTCTGCAAGATCCAAACAACCTTGATAATTAAACCTCATTAGTACCATCTCCTCTTATTTGGAGGGAGGAACCATAAATTCCTCAACCTCCATTTAAGGAGAGGGGATAAGACAGGTATCTTCTCATGTGGTAGCCAAAGTGTTCCTTTGGTGGTCACCCATTCGAACCCCAACACTCATTTCCCATCCAGTTACACTCATTTTGGAGTTCTTTGACTTCACCATGTTCCCATGCAGGATTTCCTTTCTTCTCTTCTTTCTCTTCCTTTTTAGCTTGTAGACTCCTTGAGGAGAACTGTCTTTCTTTATTGTATTTATATCCTTAGTATTTAGCACAGGACCCTGGCACCTACCAGGCACTTAATAAATGTTTGCTGACTGGCTGATGATGAGTCTGAGATTGAATGAATGAACCTCTAACTCTCCCTTTTGTTTGGTGTTTCTTTCCTGGGATTTACAAGAACCAATGCAAAATGAAGTGAACAGAACATTATACATATTAACTAATTTCAACTGATCAACTGAGAATGACTTGGCTATTCTCAGCAATATAATACAGTTAAGACAATTCCAAAGAACTCAAGATGAAAAATTCTATCCATCTCTTTCTAAAACTCTACTTTAAAACACCTCTCTAGAAAAAGATCTGATGGAAGTCTGAATGCAGATCAAAGCAAACTTTTAAAAAATGTTATCTTACTTATTTTGTTTTGTGTTTTCTTTCACAACCTGATTAATTTGGATGTATTTTTTGCATGACTGCACATGAATACCTATATAAAATTACTTGTATTTTCATTGGGAGTGGGGGAGAGGGAGGGAAAGAGAATTTGGGATTAACAATTTTTAAAAGTATTAATTTTTTTACCTGTAATCAGAAAAAAAGTTTTTAAATGGCTGTTGATTCCCCATTCCATGTTGATATAATGTTCTGCAAACCTTTAAACAAGAGTTCTTACCCTCATCTTCTTATATTTTTTTAAAAAATATGATAAAAATTATCTAAAATAAAAAATTAAAAAATGATAACTATTTCAATTGAAACTGCTTCCTTTATATATTTTATGCATTTAAAAATATTGTCTTGAGAAAAGATCTACAGCCTTCATAAGCCTGCCAAAAGGATCCATAATACACACAAAAAATAAAGAAGCCCTATAAAGCAAAGTATAACTATTGCATTGAGAAAACCTGAATAATCAGCTTTTTGCCCTCACTCAACATGGCCGTCCAGGGTGGGATCCTGAAGGAAACTCCTCCCTCCCCCAACAGGATTTTCCCTTTGCCCTCCTTTGACAAGCCAGTCTCACGTGACTGAGACCCGCCCCCGCCGCGTCGGGCGTGCGGCGCGATGTGATGACCGCTGCGCACGCGCGGTGGCGCCGCCCCGGCCGGTGGCAGCGGCGAAGGGGGGGGGCGCGGCCCTGCCTTCCCACAGTTGCCGTCCCGCGGCGCACTGAGCGGGATGGTTTAGCATAGCTTGCGGTCCGCGGGGGCCCGGAGCGGCCGGGGAGGGCTCCGGGGGCCGTCACCGCCGGTCGGATCTCTGGATCGGGCCCCGGAGGCCGGGCCGGCCCGGGCCCTGGAGGAGGAGCGGCCATGGCGAGGCGCTCGGGCCAGGCCGTGCTGGACGAGTTCACGGCCCCCGGGGAGAAGACGGCGCTGCTGCTGGCGAGCCGGGGCCGTATCGAGGGCCTCTTTGGGGTGTCCCTCACGGTGCTGGGCCCGCCCGACTCCCCCACACCGCTGCCCGCACCCGGCCGCATCTGGCTGCAGCTCAGCGGGGCCAAGGAGGCCGTCCGCAGCGCCAAGGTAAATTCCCCCTCCCCCACGCCAGCCTGTCCTATCCCATCCCTCCCCATCCCACCCCTTCTCGTGTATGTGCTTGTGTATGTGTGTATGTGCGCGCGCCCCTATGCCTGCCACCAGCCCCAGGTCCTGCCTGCTCCTCAGGTCCTTTCAGCATAAAACCGAGGACCCTTGGACCCCGGACCCCTCGGCCCATCGAGGTCTGGCACAAAGTAGGCACTTGTTAAGCGGTTGTTCCCACCTGTTGAAATCCTACCGTCAGTTGCCAACTCCACCAAGAAGTATTTCCCAATTTCGCTTCATTTACCACGGATGTCAGAAATGATCCAAACTGATTTCTCATTACTCCTTATACATCTTATGTTCCTGCCGAAATGACCTCTTTGCTGCTTCCTGAATACACTTCTCCATTTCCCACCTCCACATCTTTGTAGTAACATGCTCTTTTCTTACCACTGCCTCTCTGGAGTCTGCAAAGTTAAGTCTAAATGCTATTCCTTCAAACACTGAAAATAGCTATCACATCTTAAGTCTTTTCTTCTTTACATTAGAGATTTCCAGATCCTTTCATTTATCACCCCCACCCCACCCCCCCTTTTTTTTTTTTTGGTAACTCTTACTCTTTGGAAAGACACTTTTTTCAGATGGTTGAAATTTGCAGAGAGGAAAGTTTCAAATTGATATAGGAATGATTTCATAACAAAGTTGTTATAATGAAAATACTCCTTTGGGAGCCAACTGGTTCCCTATTATTGGAGGTCTTTTTTTTTTTCTTTTTTTTTTTTTTGGAGGTTTTTAAGTGGAAGCTGGATGACCATTTGTAGTGGTTGTTATAGAGAAAATCTTCTTGTGGAGTTACTAAATGGAATAGTTGGCTTTAAGTTCTCTTCTAACATGGAGATTCCATAAAAGATTTCTTGGATTAGCTCCTTTCTCCTCCTTCCCAAGGCCTTCACTATTTCATGTCTAAGGCACCACATATGCTTCCAGTTTTTTGAACTTCCTTCTTTATCAAAAAATTAACTCATGTTTAAATTATTGCTTTTAACTTAACTATGGATGAGAAAAAATCTTTTTTCTATTTCAAGCCTACACAAGAGTGAAAAATAAGCCAATTAGGTTGTGGGAGTTGGAGTTATATTGAAATAAAAGACTTTATTTGACTTTAATATTGAGGATAGGGAACATCTAATCTTATTCTAGAAACGTTTAAAAAATATACTTCAATTCCTTGTTATGGTGGGTTGGGAGATTGAGGAGAGAAAAGATGCAGTTTTGAGTGTTCCTTGATGCATTTATTAAAAGCCTTTTATAGTCTTTTTTTTTTTAAACTCTTACCTTCTGTCTTAGAGTGTGTTGTAGCTAGGAAATGTCTCAATGCAGATTTGAACTCAGGACCTTCTGTCATCTGCAGGTCTGCTTTCTATCCATTGAACCACCCAGTTCCCTCACCTATCATATTCTTGACACTTCTTTAGGTGCCAGAATTGCAGAGAAGGAGCTTAAATTTTGCTGGAGACTTGGGTAACAACATGAGTACAAATAATTAAATGCAAAGTATGTGTAAAATATGGTGTGTGTGTGTGTGTGTGTGTGTGTGTGTGTGTGTGTGTGTGTGTGTGTGTAGCAACGGTGGACTCTTGAAGTAACACTTGGGATAAGCCTTGAAGGGAGCAAGAGATTTCAAGAAGTGGTGGTAAGAAAAGAGCATTCTAGGCACAGGAGACAGCCTGTGCAAAGGTATGCAGGTAGGGGGTGGAGTAGCATATTAAGGAAGCAGCAGAGAGGCCATTTTGGCAGGAACATAGAGTGTATAAGGGGGAATAATGTGAAAACAGTTTGGGAAGATATTAGAACAAGATTTTAAAGAACTTTAAAAGCTAAAAGAGTTGGTGTTTTATTATACAGGCAACACAGAAACTAAAGAAGATTTGACCAGGGAAGTTGGAACTATGTGATTTAGAACTACCAATTTGGCAAGTGGTGGAGGATAGATTGGAAAAGGGAAAACTTAGGGACTGATAGATAAAGTAGGAGGCTCTAGCAAAGGACCAGACAAAAAGTGATAAGGGCCTGAACTAGGAAGGTGGTGACCATATGAATAGAGAGAATGAGGCAGGTGTGACATACTGCAAGGGTAGATTTGATAACACTTAGTAACCATTTGGATGAGGAAAACAGAAGAATAGAGAATGACTTGAGATTTTCCAGCCTGGGTGGTGCCCTCAACAGAAATAGTGAAGGTAGGAGGAGAAACAGGTCTAGAGTGAGATCTTTTTGGCAGTGTAGTGAAGCCTATAGACCAGTGATGGTGAACCTTTTAGAGGGGCAGGTGATGACCTCAGGTGCTTGGGGAAAGGAGGAGGGGATTAGCCTGGCTCTTAGTCCCTCTGGCTTTCTAGTGATGAACTCTGGTGAATTCTGCTGGGGTGATAATGGATGTGCCCACAGAGAGGGTTCTGAGTATCCCCTCTGGCCATGGCTATAGATTCTTTCTCAGAATCATATTTTTAAAATACATAAGATAATAAAGGAAACCCATTATATACTTGTCATATTGTTTAAAAACAAGTTTAGGGACCTCAAGATTAAGCCTCAGTATAGTAAGAAATTTGAAAAATTCTGTTTTAGACTTGTTGGGCTTAAAATGGGACATCCAGGTGCTGTCTAACAGGCAGCTGGACATGTGAAACTAATGCTCAGGAAAAAGATGAGAGATGAGTATGTTAATTTGGGATTCATCTACACCAGCGATTCCCAAAGTGGGCGCTGCGGCAATCCAGGGGGGCAGTGATGGCCACACTTTTTTGTATTACATTCTATTCTCAGTTCAATAAATAGTTTCATAATTTCCAGGGGGCACTAAGTAATATTTTTTCTGGAAAGGGGGCAGTAGGCCAAAAAAGTTTGGGAACCACTGATCTACACAGAGGCAGTAGTTGAGCCAATGGAAGTTAATGAATTTACCAAAAGTGAAGAAAATTAAATTACTACTTTGTTTCTATATTGTATTGAATTTATTTTGTGATAGAATCTTCATCTGCCTAAAGTACCTTTTCTGTGTCCTTGAGTTGAGCTCAGGAATTTAACTTTCCCTCCTAGTTAAAGTTATAATTTTTTAGAAATTTGTTGTTGTCTTTCATACCAGTAGCCCCTGGGATACTTTCAGGACAACTGTTTGGTTAAACTCAGTAAGTTAACTTGGTACCTTCCCCAAAAGATATGGTAACTGTCCTTGCAATTAGGGGAATTTTTATCTCTTTCTAGGAGACAGTCTGGTAGAGATCCCTTTGCAAAGATTACAAGATGCAGATAGATCCCATTTTAAAAAAATTAACACTCCTTAATTGTAATTTTATTTGCCACAAGAGAGAATAGGGTCCAAGACAAATCCTGGAATATACTTGTAAATGATGTGGGACATGGAAGGTGATCCTGCAAAGGAAATGAAAAGAGGTAGGAGAACAATAAGGAAGAGTGTCAAGAAAACCCAGGAAATGGGTGGCCAGCAGTGACAGATTTTTTTGTTTTGTTTTGTTTTTTAAACCTTTACCTTCCGTCTTAGAGTCAATACTGTGTATTGGCTCCAAGGCAGAAGAGTGGTAAGGGTAGGCAATGGGGGTCAAGTGACTTGCCCAGGGTCACACAGCTGGGAAATGTCTGAGGTCAGATTTGAACCTAGGACCTCCCGTCTCTAGGCCTGACTCTCAATCCACTGAGCTACCCAGCTGCCCCAACAGTGACAGATTTTACCAAGAGTCAAGAAGAATGGACCTGAGGGAAAAGGTTTAGCAATTGAGAGAGAACTTTAAAGAGACTAAATCAAGTGGTAGAGACAGAAATTAGATAATAGAGTGTAATAAACATGAGTGGAAATTGAGGAAGTAGAGACAACAAACATAACTTTTTTTCTAGGCTGTGAAAGGAGAGATAAAGGAAAATAACTTGAGGGAGTGGGAGTCAAAAGAATGGTTTGGGTTTTTTTTTTTTTTTTTTTTTAATGAAAGATCTAGGCATGTTTGTAAGAAGCAGAAAAAGATCCAGAGGATAAACAGAAAGGCCCAAAAGGATTTGCCAGTGAGGAGAGATGGATACAAGAAGAAAGGTTGGCCTAGGAGGAGAGCAAAATTGGAGCAAAGAAAGGGGAGATAAGAGATGGTGCTAGGATGATATGAGGGATAGAATAAGAGTGACAAGTAAGTATACATTAGAGGACTTCTTTTTTTTTTTTTTTTTAAAGTATGAAGCAAGTTCCTCTGCTGAGAGTGATGGTGGGAAAGACATGGTATTGGTTTAAGAAGAAAAGATATTTAGAACAGATGTTGGAGAGAATGCTTTTGAGAGTCTGGGAAGAAAGAGTAAAAGAACTACTCTTTTCTCTACACCTTCTTTTGATGAACTTTTTAGTTCCCAAGATCTCAATTATCTCTTAAGCAGATGACTGCCAAATCTATTTATCTAGGCCTAATCTCTTTCCTGAGTTCCACACTGCTCTTGGCTGGCTATCTTTACCTAACTATTCCAACAGTATCTTAAACTCAAAATTCTAAATCCAGAAATTCTTATTTTCTTATAATATTTTTAACAGGTCATTTAACATTCCTGAACCTCCTTTTCTTCATCTCTAAATTGAGGGGGTTGAGTTAGATGGCCTCTGAGCCCTAGCTACTGTATCTAGGATTCTATAAGTCTACTCCCCCCTACACTTCCTTATTTCTATTGAAAGCATTCTTATTTTATCAATAACCCAAACTTTAGCCTTTATATCCTCTTGGATTTCTCCCTCCCCTACCCCCACTTATCTAATCAACAAATATTTATCCAAGTTCCAACTGGGTTTAGTGTACTAGCTACACATTAAGGATACTAAAGATGCTCTGAGAGGAAGATAACATCTATATTGGAATATGGACTGAACCTGCTGATTAAGAGAAGAGTATCCCTTGATGAGGAAATTCATTCTACCAATGGAATTTAACACCATTGCTGCAACTTAAAAGTTCTAATGAGTGATAGACCTTGAGACCAAAGCCCCACCTTTCCCTTATCCTTGTTGAGACCAATAGCTCCCCCCATCTCCACTCCGGCACCTGACCAAACCATGAGACAAAGCCCCAGTAAAACCTGGCAGGATATCAGGATTTTCCTGTCAGGCCTAGACAAATGACCTCCTGCATCACTGACCACCATGCCTGGGAACTTCCCACTCCCAAAGCCAACCTCCTCAGGGCCATCCAATGAACTGAACCCAAGTAACCTCACTCGAACCAAGAGGCTACTCATCCCAGACAGTCACCCTATAAAAATTGCTTCCTTTTCCACCCAGGTGGAGACCCCTGGCCATCCACTTGCTTTCCCCTTCTCTCTCTGTACCCCATTCCACTTCAATTGCTATCTGCCTCCCATCCCTCTGCCCCCTCTTTCCCTCTAAATAAAGCTTTGCTCTAATACCACCTCACTCTTGCCTCATTTGCCTTGGTTTGAACTCCTGTCAGTGGGACTGATAGTGAGTTGTTGAGAGCAGTGATGACAAGCTTACATAGAAATAGCCCCTTGTAGATGGCATATTGACTTAAAAACCCACAAAATAACATGTTATATTTTTATTTATTTTGTTAAGTGTTTTCCAATGCAATATTAATCTGGTTCTGCTGTAGTAGAGAGTTTTGAGGGCAACAAGTTTGTTACCACTGGTCTAGAGCCCTAAAAAGTCAGGCGACTTGCTCAGGGTCACAAGGCCAACAGCTATTAGAGGTAGAACTTAAACCTTGTTCTCCTGGGTTCCAAGACCAGTAACTGCTATACTTTATGCTCTTCAACATACGTATATATGAATGTAAACAAAAACTATGCAAGACATTTATTTATTTATTTATTTGTTTATTTGTTTATTTATTTGCCCTTGTACTTCGGTGTATTCTCTCATAGGTGGAAGAGTGGTAAGGGTGGGCAATGGGGGTCAAGTGACTTGCCCAGGGTCACACAGCTGGGAAGTGGCTGAGGCCGGGTTTGAACCTAGGACCTCCTGTCTCTAGGCCTGACTCTCACTCCACTGAGCTACCCAGCTGCCCCCTATGCAAGACATTTTGATAAATGAAGGACCTAGGAACTCTGGGGAATCAAGAAAGAATGTAGAAAGTAATGATGAAGTTGAATTTTAAATGGATTCTTAGAGGTGGAATTGAAAAGGAAGTGCATTCTAGGCTTGAAGGATATCTGGTACAGAGGCACAAACCTGAAATTGAGTATCATTTATGAGAAACGAAAAGAACACCATTTTGGCTGACTTGTAGAATGTGTGGAAGGGAATAAAGTGTGTGAAACTGGAAAGATACATTGGAGCCAAGTTTTGAGGAGTTCACATACTAAATAGGAGTTTGTATTGTCTTTGTAGAGGTAATAGGGAGTCACAGAAATTATTGAGCCAGATAGTGAAGGGATTAGCCAGTTGGGCATAGCTTTTGACAATAAAGTTTTTTTATGGGGGCGCGTGGGGAGAGAGGCAGAGGCAGGTGGGTGTGAAATTAGCTTAAAAGATATACCAAAAATCTTAGGGCAGTTTTTTCTTTTTAAAACTTTTTTAAAAATTATTTCTAACTTTAAGAAAAATTTTGAGTCCTAAATTCTTATTCCTTTTAGCTTCTCTCCCACCAACTGAGAAGGTAGGCAATATGATACCCATTATACATGTAAAATCATGCCAGACCTATTTCCATATTGGCCATGTTGCCAAAAATTAAAAAAAAAAAAAAAAAAAAGATAAAGTGAGAAAACTTACATCCTCTATACTCAGAGTTCATCAGTTCATTCTTTGGATGTGGATAACAATTTTCATCATGATTCCTTCTGAACTGTTTTGGATCTTTGTATTGATCAGAGCAGCTAAGTCTTTAACAGCTGATCATCCTTACAACATTGCTACTGCAGTGCTCAATGATCTCCCAGTTCTTCTCCCTTCACTTTGCATCAGTTCATGTTAGGTCTTCTCAAGTTTTTCTGAAACAATTCCTCTCATCATTTCTTATAGCACTATAATGTTCTATCACAATCATATACCACAACTTGTTCAGTCAATTTCCAGTTGATGGCCATCCATTCCATTTCCAGTTCTTTGCCACCACAAAAAAAAAGCTGCTATATTTTTATGCTATAGATTCTTTTCGTTTTCTTTGATCTCTTTGGAATACAAACCTCATGGTGGTAGTGTTGCATCAAAAAATATACATAATTTTATTGTCCTTTGGGCATAGTTTCAAATTGTTCTCCTGAATACCTGAGCCAGTTCACTACTCCACCAATAGTATATTCCAGTGATGGGCAAACTTTTTAAAGAGGGGACCAAAGGAAAGGAAATGTTCATCTGTCAGTCTGTTTCTAAGGCAGCTCTTTCGAAGTTTCATTGTATTGTATCCTACTCATTGTATTCATCAGATTAGGAATAATGTGTGTGTGTGGGAAGATAGAACATTTCAGGGGGCCAATGGCTGTAGTTTGCCCATCACTGGTATATTCCCATATCTTTACCAGCATTTGTCATTTATGATAGGTTTGAGGTGGTACTTCCAAATTGTTTTAATTTGCATTTCACTATTCAGTAGTGATTTAGAGCATTTTTTCATATGATTGTAGATAGCTTTGAATTCTTCTGAAAACTGCCTGTTCATATCCCTTCACTATTTATCAGTTGGGAAATGGCTTTTATTTTTAGAAATTTGACTCTGTTCCTTCATATTTAAGAAATGAGTCTTCTTTCAGAGAAACTTGCTGTGAATTTTTTTGACATTACTTCATTGTTTATGACTTTTGGAAAAATGTAGTTTCTCTGATTATCTCTTTTACTTGGGTCTGTTTTTGCTTTTGCTTTATCCGAGTTCATAATTGCTCCCCCTGCCTTTTTTACTTCAGCTGAAGCATATTAGATTCTACTCTAGTCCCTTATTTTAATTGTGTGTGTGTCTTCTGTAAACAACATATCCTTAGATTCTGGAATTCCACTTCCAATTTATGAGTGAATTCATCTTATTCACAGTTATGATGACTGACTTGGTTTCCTTCCATCCTGTTTTCTTTTCATTCTTCACTCTTTATCCTGCTTCTTCTCCAGTCATTTTTGCTTCTGACCACTTCTTCTCTTAATTCACCTTCCCTTTTATCATGCCTCTTTCTCTCAATTACTTCCCCTTCTTTTCTTTTGGATGAGATAGATTTCTATACTCATCTGTGTGTGTGTGTGTGTGTGTGTGTGTGTGTGTGTGTGTGTGTGTGTGTATTTTTCTGTCTTTGAACCAATTCCAATGAGAGGTAGATTCAAGTGTCTTACCATGACCCCTCCTCATTTTCCCCTCAACTGTAAAAGCTTTTCCTTGCATACTTTTTTATTGTGAGATAATTTCCCCCATTCTTTCTTTCCCTTCCTCTCTCCCAGTACATCCCTTTTTTTCCATCCCTTTATTTTATTTTATTTGAGATCACCCCAACATAGGATTTACACCTATTCCCTCTGTTCACATAGATTCCTACCTACCCTAATAATGGTAAAATTTTTAGGAGTTACATGTATCATCTTTCCATATAGAGATATAGTTTAACCTTATTGAATACCTTAAGATTTTTCTTTCATGTTTACTTTTTTATGCTTCTCAAATCTTAGGTTGCATGTCAAATTTTCTATTTCCAGTTTTTTTCATTGGGAATACTTGGAAGTCCTCTTTTATTCATTGAATTTTTTTCCCCTGAAGGGTTATACTCAGTTTTTCAGGGTAGGTTATTCCTAATTGTAATCCTAGTTCCTTTGCCTTCCAGAATATCATATTCTAAGCTACCCCTCTTTTAACTTGGAAGCTGCTAAATCTTGTGTGATTCTAATATTTTATTCCTTCTGGCTATTTGCACTATTTTCTCCTTGACCTAGAAGCTCTAGAATTTGCTTATAATATCCCTGGTAGTTTTCATCTTAAAATCTTTTTCAGGTGGTGATTGTAGTGGATTTTTTTCCATTTCTTATTTTACTCTCTGGATTTTAGTTATTGGGACAGTTCCTCTTTATAATTTCTTAAAATATGATGTCTAGGGTTTTATAAAATCATAAATTTTAGTAGATAGACCAATAATTTTTTTTTTAATCCCTTACCTTCCTTCTCAGAATCAATACACCATGTATTGGTTCGAAGGCAGAAGTAGTAAGGGCTAGGCAATGAAGGTTAGTGACTTCCCAACAGTTACACAGCTAGAAAGTATTTGAGAACAGATTTGAACCCAGGAGCTCCTGTCTCTAGATTGGCTCTCAAGCTACCGAACCACTTAGATGTACCCTCAAATAATTCTTAATTTATCCTTGATCTACTTTTCAGATCATTTTTTTCCAATGAGATTTCCTATTTTCTTCTCTTTTTTTTTATTCTTTTGTCTGATTTTTTTGTGTGTGAAAACATTAATAAATAATTTTATAAGTTATGATTTCTTGAAGGAAACAACTCATTGAGTTTGTAGGTTTGACTAATTCTAATTTTTAGGAAATTTTTTTCCTCAGTGACCTTTATCTCTTTCCATTTGGCTGATTCTACTTTTTAGGAAGTTTTTTCTTTAGTGAATTTTTGTGCCTCTTATTTACCATTAGACCGATTCAGTTTTTTTTTAACATTTATTAATATTCATTTTTAACATGGTTACATGATTCATGCTCCACCTTTCCCCTTCCACCCCCCC
>NC_058131.1:301277833-301358602 GCF_016433145.1 Gracilinanus agilis
TTTGGGTAGAATTGTCATTTTTATTATGTTAGCTCGTCCTACCCATGAGCAATCAATGGCTTTCCAATTGTTTAGATTCAGTTTTATTTGTTTGGAAAGTGTTTTGTAGTTGTTTTCATATAATTGCTGTGTTTGTTTTGGTAGGTATATTCCTAGGTATTTTATATTGTCTAGGGTGATTTTGAATGGTGTTTCTCTTTCTACTTCTTGCTGCTCTAGTGTGTTGGCCGATTCAGTTTTTTAAGGTGTTATTTTCTTCTGCAGCTGTTAATTCTCTCTCTTTTTTTTTTTAAACCCTTATCTTCCATCTTGGAGTCAATACTGTGTATTGGCTCCTTGGCGGAAGAGTGGTAAGGGTAGGCAATGGGGGTCAAGTGACTTGCCCAGGGTCACACAGCTGGGAAGTGTCTGAGGTCAGAATTGAACCTAGGACCTCCCATCTCTAGGCCTGGCTCTCAGTCCACTGAGCTACCCAGCTGCCCCCTGTTAATTTTCTTTTTATAATTTTCTTGCTTCACTCATTTCTTTTCCCAGTTTTTCCTCTACCATTCTTTTTTCTTTAATTCTTCCAGGATTTCATGTTGAATTTCTATCCAATTAACATTTTTCTTTAAGGCTGTAGCTGTTTTCACATTGTTCTCTTCTGAGTTTACAACTTGGTCTTCCCTGATACTATTATAGATTTTTACAGTTATTGCCTTTTCTTGTTTGTTCATTTTTTCCAACCTATTTCTTGACCTTGAACTTTATGTTAAAGTTGAGCCTTCCTCCCCTGTGAATAATCAAGCACTGTCCTAAGCTCCAGGTTTTTTGGTGCTACAATTTTGAAAGTTAGTTCTGAGGATCTGCAAATTTTCAGTGCTTCCAAGATGCTGCTATCTGGGGAAAAGTATTTTAACCTTTCTTGTCTTATGCTCTCATCCAGTGATGGCAAAACTTAAAAAACCTTTTAGGGACCCCATACTGGGCTTCGTGCAGTGTGCCACCTCACTATGTTGGCAGGGCAGGGCTCGCAGCCCCTCCCCCCACAAGCTGCTTCTTGGGGCCACAGGGACCCTCTCCTGCATCCAGCTGCATGGGGGTGGGGGGGAAGAGTGAGGGGCCTGTTGCTGAAGAATTTTCTTTGGGGGTTGAGCAGCTCAGAGACCGAATGCCCCCTCTCCTGTGTTTGGGAGGTGGACTGGCTCCCAGCAGATTCACACCCCACCCAGGGGGAAGCCACCTCCTGCAACCACAGGTATTTGCCCCTCCATCCAGCCTCCTTGAGGTTGGTGAAAAGGGGTGGGAGTCCCTGGCTTAGAGACTGAGCACCCTACCATCCCTGTGTTCTAGGGCCTGGGGCTGAGGCACCTTTGGTTGTGGGGAGCAGGAAAGTTGCCTAGGGCAGCCACAGGGACCTACCTGTCCCTGCATCCAACTTCCCCCAGGGTGCCTGTTGAGCTGTGACAGGTAGCCTTTGGGCACTCCCAGATTGGTGGCAGGCCTGGAAGGAAGGAAGAAACTAGAGATCTTTTAGGGCAGTGATGAGGAATCTTTTAGAGATGGAATCCCCACCCCCCAAGCCAAGTGCTGTGCCGTGCCCCTCCCCTTCACTAAGTGCCAGGTGTACTCTGTTCCCTCCCCCACCACCACCACCTTATTCCACCTTGAAGAGGGTGGAAGCACTCTCTTTGGACTGGGGGGCGGGGAGGGTGGTGGTGGATGTACTCAGGCTTGGGGAGAGGCGAGGGCATAAGCACTCTGCTCCCCTTTAGTTATGTGCCCCACTGTGAGATATGATCCCCTCAAACCTAGCTCCTCTCCAATCTGTGTGAAGTAGAAATTGAGGGGATCTGGACAATTTCAAAACCTCCTAAGCCAATATTAAAGGAATTAGGAAGCCATTTCAAATGCAATGCATTATTGAGAGAGAAAGAAAAAGGCAACCAGAAAAGAAAGTAAAAAAGCCCCAGCTTACAGGAAAGCCCCTTATTTATAGGAAAATATAACCCTCAGGTTAAATGATATCCTGACACATTCACCCCATCACGTTCAGCCTTCCTGAAGGGAGTAACCTCCAAATTAAACTTTTTAGCAAATGGTCAAGGGTTAAAGTCAGGTTTTAATCTCTATACCAGGGGTTGGCAACGTATGGCTCTCAAGCCATATCTGGCTCTTTTGAGGGCCAGCTATGGCTCTTTCTGCAGGAGCTATAAAGTCAACTGCTGCACAGTAGCTAACAGCTTACGTATGATATCGTGTGTCACGTGATACATCACGTGATCCTTTCGGTGCTTCGACTATCTTCTAAGATAGAAGGCTCCCTCATTGATATTGCCGTGTGAGACAAATCCTGGTCTTTAGTTTGGCTTGGTAGGTGTGCTGTGTGTTCCTTCTGCCCTCCTCTTACTCTTTCCACACCTGTTACTGACTTCTTGGGGTTCTGTATAGTGATTGATCAGTTTTGTCTACAGTCTCTATCCCTCTGCTTTATCTCAGTGCATTCATGGGGTCTGCACTCCCTATTTGTAGGATTGCTATTGTTTTTAACTTTTCTACCTGTTCTTAAAGGGGAACTATAGTCAAGATTACATCTTTACATATGCTTCATTAGTGAGAAGCATTTCTCCCCAGTAGTTTCATTTGATATAGAATGATTGAGTAGGCAGCACTGATAAACACCTGCACCAGGAAATGTGTGTGATGTGTCCTGGCCAGTTTTCCATGAAAAGGTACCCTCCTCCCCCACCATTTAATAATGCCTGCACACAAGTCATGTTGTTTTCTGTAATCTCCTGATCTCCTACTTAATTTATTTGGCCAAATGGCTTAACCAGCAGGCCGGCAGCTTTTTCTTCTCCTGTTGCCTGACTTGAGAGAGGGAGGAAAAAGTATTCTTCCCTGAATTTTTCTCTCTTTATTTCAGCAGTTTTCTTAGTGTAAAGGAGTTTTATATGTATGTGTGCAGTTATATCAGTACTATAGAGCCCCATTAAGTCTTGTTTTTTTATTAATAATCAAAATAATTTTGATTAGTAATCAGCAAAACCATGCAGCACCAGAAGTCACATTAATGTACTTTATTCATCATTGATTAGCACATAATAACATTATTAAAAATAGTTCAGAGACTTATTGTACTTTAAAAGTGTTGTTCTTACATAAAATGCACATATTTACTTGTATTCAGTGTTAAACATATTGTACGGCTCTCACGAAATTACATTTTAAAAAATGGTGTTTATGGCTCTCACAGCCAAAAAGGTTGCAGACCCCTGCTCTATACAAACCTAGAACAGTTTATTATTAGGAGATTGCTACCTTAGACAAGCCACTCTAGTTGTCCTTCAGAGCTTCTAGGTCACCTGGCTCAGGCAGATACTCCTTTGAATGCAAAGTGAATAGGCTGGGCTAGTAAGAGTTGAAGGGATTAAGAATGCAAATTAAAGCAGCCCAAGGTTGCTTGTGAAAGAAACTGGGGAAGGAAGTTGTAAAACAGGGAAGATGCTATTAGCTTAGCCTTGGGTTCATAAAACTTATTCCTATATCACTAGACTACAGGGTTGAACTTTTTTTTTTTTTTAAATTTTAAACCCTTAACTTGGCTTCTAGGCGGAAGAGTGGTAAGGGTAGGCAATGGGGGTCAAGTGACTTGCCCAGGGTCACACAGCTGGGAAGTGTCTGAGGTCAGATTTGAACCTAGGACCTCCTGTCTCTAGGCCTGACTCTCAATCCACTGAGCTACACAGCTGCCCCCAGGGTTGAACATTTTTAAAGTACAAACTCAAAAGACACATTCCCAAATCCCAAAAATACTTTCTGTAGAAAAGACACTGGTTTTTTTTGTTGCTTCTGGTAGTTAGACATAAGTTGTTTTTCTCTCACTCAGGCCAAAGGTAATTAAGAGGCCATTGTATTCTGAATGGGGTGGGATGATCTTGGTTTTTTTCTTTTCTTTATTTTTTTAGAGAAATTTTCCATGGTTACATAATTCATGTTTTTACTTTCCCCTTCACCCCCTCAAACACCTCCCCCCATAGCTGATGTGCATTTCAACTGGTTTTAACATGTGTCACCTATCAAGACCTATTTCTATATTATTGATAGTTGTATTGGTGTGGTCATTTTGAGTCTACATCCCCAATCATGTCCACACCAACCCATGTGTTGAAGCAGTTGCTTTTCTTCTATGTTTCCACTCCTGTAGTTCTTCCTCTGAATGTGGGTAGCGTTCTTTACCATAAATCCCTCAGAATTGTCCTGGTTCATTGCATTGCTGCTAGTACAAAAGTCCATTACATTTGATTTTACCACAGCATATCAGTCTCTGTGTACAGTGTTCTTCTAGCTCTGCTCCTTTCACTCTGCATCAATTCCTGGAGGTCTTTCCAGTTTACATGGAATTCCTCCAGTTTATTCCTTTGAGCACAATAGTATTCCATCACCAGCATATACCACAATTTGTTCAGCCATTCCCCAATTGAAGGGCATACCCTCCTTTTCCAGTTTTTTGCTACCACAAAAAGCACAGCTATAAATATCTTTTGTAAAAGTCTTTTTTTCTATGATCTCTTTGGGGTACAAACCCAGCAATGCTATGGCTGGATCAAAGAGCAGGCATTCTTTTTAGCGCTCTTTGGGCATAATTCCAAATTGCCATCCAGAATGGTTGAATCAGTTCACAACTCCACCAGCAATGCATTAATGTCCCAATTTTGCCACATCCCCTCCAACATTCATTACTCTCCCCTGTTGTCATTTTAGCCAATCTGCTGGGTGTGAGTTGATATCTCAGAGTTGTTTTGATTTGCATTTCTCTAATTATTAGAGATTTAGAACACTTTTTCATGTACTTATTGATAGTTTTGATTTCTTTATCTGAAAATTGCCTATTCATGTCCCTATCACAAAATATCAATTGGGGAATGGCTTGATTTAGTTTCTTGTATATTTGAGTAATTAGACCTCTGTCAGAATTTTTTGTTATAAAGATTTTTTCCCAGTTTGTTGTTTCCCTTCTGGTTTTGGTTGCATTGTTTTTGTTTGTGCAAAAACTTTTTAATTTAATATAATCAAAATTATTTATTTTACATTTTGTAATTTTCTCTAACTCTTGCTTGGTTTTAAAATCTTTCCTAGAGATCTGACAAGTATACTATTCTGTGTTCACTTAATTTACTTACAGTTTCCTTCTTTATATTCAAATCATTCACCCATTCTGAATTTATCTTGGTGTGTAGGGTGTGAGATGTTGATCTAAACCTAATCTCTCCCACATTGTTTTCCAGTTTTCCTAGCATTTTTTGTCAAGTAGTAAAGTTGGGCTCATGGGTAGGACAAGCTAACATAATAAAAATGACCATTCTACCCAAATTAATTTACTTATTTAGTGCCATACCTATCAAACTACCAAAAAACTTTTTTACTGAATTAGAAAAAAAACTATAACAGAGTTCATTTGGAAGAACAAAAGATCAAGAATATCAAGAGAAATAATGAAAAAAAAAGTGAAGGAAGGTGGCCTAGCAGTACCAGATATTAAGCTATACTATAAAGCAGTGGTCATCAAAACAATATGGTATGGGGGGCAGCTGGGTAGCTCAGTGGAGTGAGAGTCAGGCCTAGAGACAGGAGGTCCTAGGTTCAAACCCTGCCTCAGCCACTTCCCAGCTGTGTGACCCTGGGCAAGTCACTTGACCCCCATTGCCCACCCTTACCAATCTTCCATCTATAAGACAATACACCGAAGTACAAGGGTTTAAAAAGAAACAAAACAATATGACTAAGAGACAAAAGGGAGGATCAGTGGAATAGACTTGGGGTAAGTGACATCAGCAAGACAGTGTATGATCTTGTTCTGCTAGTGATGCTGTCTTGAAGAGACAGGCTTACTAACTCTTAATGGGGTCCTAGGCTTGTTCATTTTGGAGATATTAATATTGCTAATATATTTGAGAATAACAGTAATTTCTCACTCCATACAAACTCCACTATGAGAATCAGCTTTACCATAGACTTGTAGACTCTGCCTTCTGCATGCATTCAGCATTGTGACCCACCCACCTTACTCCACCCAGGGGAGGGAGGAAGCACTCCCATTGGATTGCTGGGCAGTGGGGTGGGTGTTGTAGTCAGCCTTAGGGAGAGGGGGAGGAGAGCAGCCCAGTTGCACCTCTCTCCTGCTTTCTAGTTAGGAACTTTGTGCTGCAGGGACAAGGGCACTGGGTCTTTGACATGTGTGCCCATCAAGAAGTGTGTTATCTCTGTGTGTTATCTCTGGCAGATGTGCCATGGGTTTGCCATCATAATTTTAGGAGATGGGGCCAGGCTGGGTGGTGGGAGAGGAGAGGAGACAACCCCCCCTCCACCCCCACCCCTGCAGCCCCTAGTTCCAGAGAAGGGAGGACGAAAGGGAGCTCTGCTCAGGGGAGGGAGTAAGGACAGAGTGGTGGGGAAACACGGTGGAGAGGGAGAAGGGAACAACTGCCAGGAGGGGCATGGGTGTGCCCACTGAGTAGTCTCTGCATGCCTCTTTGGTAGTTGTGCCATGGGTTCACCATCACAGCTCTAGTCTTTACCCAGAAAGTACTTTATTTCCCTTCAGCTGTAAGCACTGGTAATTATCTCAACCCTGGAGCTGCAACCAAGGCCCCTACTCTCCTGTAGCCACAAGTGCTAGTGTTTCTCTCTGCCTTGGAACTGTGACCAGGATCCCCACTCCCTTGTGATCAACTATAAGCACTCTTCTCTGCCCTGGAACTGCAACCCAGAAATAAAGGAGTACCAAAGAGAATCAGTTAGGAAAGAATAATATTAGTATTGCTGCAGCGAGGGCCTAGAATTAGATCATACAAAAGAAAATCATTTAGCCCTCAAGAACTTTCTTTGGGGTGATCAGTAATATACACATACAAGTAAATACATAGGTACAAGGGAATGGGCTGTAGTAATAACTGAGCTGTTCAGGAAAGGCTTCATTAGGAGGTAATGCTTGGATTGAGTCTTGAAGACAGCTAGGGAGTCTAAAAAGTAGAAGTGAGGAGGAAGTTCATTATAAGCATGGAGGGGGAAGCCTGGGCAAAGGCAGTGAGATAAATTCTCATATCATGTCCATCCATTGCATATATTTCTTGCTCTGTCCCTCTCTCCACTCCAGCCTCCACCTTAGTTTAGATCTCTTCACCTCTCAGCTGTACTGTTATGATAGCCTCTTTGCTTCCAGTCTCATCCCCTCTCAAATCCATCTTCCATACAACTGCCAAAATAATCTTTCTAAAGTACAGCTCTGACCATAGCTCTCCTTTACTCAGTGAGCCTCAGTGGGTTCCCACTGAGAATAAATTACAGACTTCCTAGCTTGGCATATAAAGCCCTAAGTGTGACTTGAGCTTTCCATTTCACATTATTTCTCTTTATCTGATATTCCCAACAATATGACCTACCTACTATTCCTTGAGCATTCTGTTTTCTAACTCTGTTTTTACATAATATGTCCTCTCAAGCCAGAAATCTACTTACAGATAAGTACCTCTTAGAATTCTGTTTCCTTGAAGACTTAGCCCAGGTGATACTTCTTATAGGAAAATTTTCCTGAATCTAGTTTACTAGTATTTTCTCTCTTCTAAAAGGATCACTGTATTTACCTATTTGAGTATAGGTTATATCCCTCAGTAGAATATAAGTGCTTAAGAAATTGATTTTGTTTTTTCATTTTAATATAATAATAATGATAGTATTTACATAGTGCCCTACATTGTGCTTTATTAATATTGTTTTACTTTATGCAAATAATTCTGGGAGGTAGGTACTGTTGTTATCTTTACAGTTGAGGAAACTGAAGCAGACCAGAGTTAAGTGACTTCCCTAAGATCACACAACTATTAATGATATGAGGCTGGATTTGAATACAGGTCTTCCTGACTCCAGGCTCAGGGCTCTAGCCACTGCCCCACCTTGCTGCCTTTCTTCACCCAGCATAACAAATTGGACATAGTAAGCACTTGATAAATGTCTTTTGAACTGAGAGAGATGGAATATAAAGAAGAAAGAGAATAAGTATAGGGGTACAGGTTCTAAGGTATATTTAAGTGAAGTAAAACTAAAAAGTAGTCAGACCCAGAGTTAGGAGAATTTCTATCAAAATCTGCATTAGTTATTTGCTAATTTCATGAATTGTCTAAAAACTGGTTATATAATTCTTATACTGCATCTTTTGGTGTCATTCTGGGGAAATGACTTTGCATACCTTAAAATGCTATTTGTGAACTATTAACAAACTGGCCAAACATTGCTTATACCTTGGACTCTGAACCTAAATATTATCCCTGTCTTAAAAATGCAAATTCCCTAACTTAGTGTTGTACTTCATTTCATCCTACTGCCGTTTATCTTCAAGCCTTTAGTTTCTTCCCATTTAGGGACAGACTTGGTGTGAGAGATAAGAATGGGTATGGGAATGAGAATGAAAATTAGGAACAGTCCACAGAGGAGGGAGCAGAAGAATACCTAGTGGCCATACCACAGAGGAACATTCTTAAGGGCCTAATGTGTCTTGCTAAAACAGACATAGGTGTAAAGATAAATTTGTAATGTAATACCCTGAAGATACTGAAATAGGACACCTGTCAGTCTGAACCATCCCAGTCCAGTTTTTGTTTTGGATAACAGGTAAAGAAAGGGAACTGAAAAGAGAAATGTAGAGATAAGAGCCCAAAACTTTTTTCTCAGATATTTGTGTACTGAAGAAAAAATAAAACACTAGTAGAAAACACTAATTAGATGATCAAGGTGGCTTTGGTTTTCTGTTTTTGTTCCTTTGGTACCTGAAAAGCCACCATAATTATAAATGAACTCATGGGTGATTTGGATTTGTTCATATGTCACATAATTTTAAATGTACAAATTATCAATAAAGTGAAGTTTGCATTATCAGAAAAGGAGTTGGTAGCCTTTCATAATATCCTTGAACTAGTCCTTTAAAAAATCTGTTTGAAAAAACCACTTTCTTAGGAAAGAGTTCTCTAAGAATTACTTATTAAAATTTTTTTTTCATGGCCAACATTTTGGAGATGATAACAGAATGTTGTAACAAATGATCTTCAAATTGTCCTTGACAAGGCTCATATTGCACTGGAGTTTCTAAGTGATTTCCTCTTCTTCTCTCTTAAGAACTTGGCAATTCTATCAAGCTTCAGTTAAGGGCTATATCTTGTTCATAATCAACACCCCATTTAGTACATTGTTATAAGTGCTCAATAATATCCTTAAAAAAAAACTTCATTAGAGCAGTATGTTATTTTAAGAAAGACCTCTTTTGGAATGCTAAAATATGGTATGGTAAAATGGCATTTCTAAGACTAAGATATATTTTTCAGCTTCTAGAAAACTTCTCCTTGATACTGGTATTAATAATTAGAAACCGAGATCAGTTGTTGAACAGGGGCCACATTAGTGGGAATAGAGTTCAGTCTACCTGATTCCCTGAAAAACTTTGTACAAACCCTTTAAGACTTTTTATAGGAACATCTATCCACCAATTTTATGTATTTTTTCTTTCCGTTCATATAGGAAAAAGGCTTTTAGTTTATAACAAATTCTAGTCCTTAATGACTCCTAGTTTTATTTTGGTAAAAGAATTCAATTTGGCAAAGAACTGCATAAATGTGTAGGGCACTCTGCCATCTGTGAGGGTATAAAGATAGAAAAATAACACAATTTCCTGCCCTTGAGCACTTCACAGTCTAATGAAGGTAGGAAGAATAAGACATGTACACAGACATGGGTAATATGAAACAGATAAGGTGTAAAGATGTCCAGACAAGATGTTATAATACATTTTATATGGGATAGATCATACCCCAACTTCTTTCCTGGGTCTTCTTTTCTTCTCCCTCTATACTATTTCACTTGGTTATTTCATCAGCTTCTATAGCTTCAATATTGTCTCTATGCCAGTGATTTTCAAATCTATTTATAAAGCCCTGACTTTTCTGCTGGTGTCCAATCTTACATCTATAGCTGTCTAATAGACATCTTGTATTCAATTTGTCTGAAACTGAACTTATTATCTTTTCTTCCTAGCCCTCTCTCCCTTACTTCCCTATTCCTTTCGAGAATACCACCATCTTTCCAAACATCTAGCACTGTTACATATTATACCACCTGACTGCCTACATGTATCACAATTTTGGAATGTGTCAAGCCTTTCTTTTTATCATTGACATCCTTGGGGTATACCTAGCACTGGAATTTCTAGCATAAATATTTTCATCACTTTGTTTTTATAATTCCTAATTGATTTCCAAAATGGTCATATACAGGGCCCCTTATCTGTTGATTTCAGCAATCTGCTATTAACCAGGGGTGAAAATGAAAAAATTGGAAAATTTAGAAAATTCCATAAAATTTCAAAAATAAAGTTGATAAGTTTCAAACTGCCCACCAAATGAGTATAGGCTGTAACATTAAGTCTACTATCCCAGTACAGAGAGAGAGAGAGAGTTTGTCCTTCATTTTCAAAGAGAACCAATAATATCACAGGGTGAAATCTTGACTTGTGCATGAAATGGATTTAAGTGAGACAGAGTTGCACAAAGCCATCAGCCTCACTATCTTCCAAAGTCATCAAAGTCCATTGGCAAAGCAAAAAAGCCAGGGCAACTGGTGATGGCCCTGGATGCAGTGGATGACCTTGGCATCGTCAGTGTCTGACTAAGCTCTAAGCATTCGACAGTACCTGTTTCAGTTACCTTTTTAGCCATTAGAACAAATTGTTCTCATCTGCCTATTCCAGTGGGGCAAGTCTTCACATACTTGGTAGATTCCAATGGGTTTATAGTCCTTTGGTTACCCCTCAATCTGTTTTAGCCCATTTGCTAAGATGGTTTTATCTTGTGTGGCCACTGCTCATGCTACAGCTTCTTGGAGCCATAGGTGAGAGTTGTGTGCCTGGTAGACATTACAGGTGACTGAGCAGCCCTGAAAAGGGCTCAGCAAGTGTACTAGTTCTCCTTTAACACATCATACAGAGAAGGAGAAATACAGTATTGAATAATAATATACAATGGACTTTATTACTGTATTTAATGTTGGTAATGCCTTACTATGTGTTTAATTCATCAGTTAAACTTATACAGCTATATGTACAAAAAAAATCAGGTTATACATGGGGTCAGCAGGTGTTCGCTTATCCGTGGTTACAGCCATCCACTGTAGGTTTTGGAATCTATCCTCCCTACTGTATTAATTCATAGCTTCACTAACAGTGCATTAATATGCCCATTTTTCCACAACCCTCTTAGTAACAGTTTGCCATCTTTGAAAATTTGCTTGATGTTGCCTCAAATCCTTTATATTTGTTTTGATTTGCATTTCTCTTTTTATTAGTAATTTGAAGCATACTTTCATAAGGTTAATAGTTTGCAATTCTTAAGAACTATTTGTTCATATTGTTTGGCCATTTGTCTATTGGGATCTTTTGGTCTTTTTCTTATCTAAGAAACTTGATATAATTTTTTTTCTCCATGTAACTGTTTCTAAATGCATTAATTTTGTTTAGCATGAGCTTTTCAATTTCATGTAATCAAAATTATGTTTTTTTTTAATTGCCTTTATTTGTTTGGTTAAGAATACATCTATTCTAAGGGCAATTGGTGGCTCAGTGGATTGAGAGCCAGGTCTATAGATGGAGGTCCTTAGTTCAGGTTTGGTCTCAGACACTTCCTAGTTGTTTGACCCTGGGGAAGTCACTTAACCCTCATTGCCTAGCCCTTACCACTCTTCTACCTTGGAGCCAATACACATTATTGAATCTAAGATGGAAGGTAAGGATTTTTAAAAAATACATCTATTCTCCTTCCTTTTTAAGATATTCAGTTCATTGTCTTCTGCCTCACCTTAACCCCTTCCCTAGGGATTATTCAACATGAGTTGATATTCCTTGGAATACCTTAGTCTCCTAATTCCTTAATCTTCACTCTTCCCCAGGCCTATTCCTTCGCTCAAAATTAGCCACACACTAATTTACATTTACATTCTGTGTCTTTCCATTAACTATAACTGTTTTACTCCCATGATTGGGATTTTTGTTTGAAATTTATTTCTTTTCTTTTTTAAACTCTTTAACTTCTGTGTATTGGCTCCTTGGTGGAAGAGTGGTAAGGGTGGGCAATGGGGGTCAAGTGATATGCCCAGGGCCACACAGCTGGGAAGTGTCTGAGGCCTGATTTGAACCTAGGACCTCCCATCTCTAGGCCTGACTCTCAATCCACTGAGCTACCCAGCTGCCCCTTGTTTGAAATTTCTTAATCCAACCAAAGTCTTAACATTTCGTCTCTCCCTTCTAATTCACTTTCCTCAAATCTCAAATACATTCTTCTTCCTCATCATGGCCTCCAGTTCTTCCGTATTTTATTACTTCTTTCTAAATTCTGTTCTGTTTGGAACTTAAGCATCAAAATAAGGGCATTTCTGTAGACAGTGGCAGAACTCAAAAAAGGGGATCCTTTATGAAACTATGAATGTCCATTTCATACCACTTGCTTTAAAAAAGTTTAAGATAAATTTTATACATTATGTTTAAATGTCCCTGCTTCTTTTATTTCCTTTATTTTGTTTTCTTCTTACCTTTAAGAAATGGCCCTTTCTTTTGGGAGGCAAGAATGGCCTGGAGATAACGCCATTCCTAATACTCTGTCCTTTGATCCCTTCTCCCATCAAAAACCAAGAAAAAGACAATGAAATTCAAAAAAATCCACACAGTGGTCAAGTCCAAAAATGTATCCCTCTACATCTTATGTCTATTACTTCTCAGTCAGGAAGTAGGTTGATAACATGCTTTGAGCATAAATTTTCTGAGGATACGGTTGGTCATTGCTTTGATCAAAGTTTTTCAATCTTTCACATTTGTTTTTCTTTCTGATGTTGCCGTCCTTATATAAATTGTTCTTTTGGTTTTGCTTGCTTCATTCTGCATCATTTTACTACCCAAGATTCTCTGAAGCCTTTCCCCCCACCCCCCCAAACTTTTCTTATGGCACAGGACTACATTACATTCATATATCCCAATTTGTTCAGCCTTCCCCAAGTTGTCTAAGTAGTAACTCAAGGCACCCCATTCAATTCTGGTTCTTTTTTCTTCCCCTTTTAATCCTTCTTTAGGTTAAGGAAGCTTCTTCTCTTTGGGACTTTGAGCATCTGATTGTTATCTTCTCTCTCAGCTCCCTGTACTTAGCTTATATCCCATCTAATATAATAAATTTCTACATGAAGGCTCTATGTGTGTTTTCATTTCTTTTTATTAAGAGTGAGATTCATGTGATACTCACTCTCCCCTTGCCCCTCATCCATGTTTGTATATTCTTAAAGTATGAGAAATCATGTAATTCATTCCAGTTGCTCAGAGAGATTTATCTTCTAGGTTTCTCTAGACACCTCATAGTTCTTTTCAGCTTTGGTTTTTTTGTTGTTTTTTTGTTTTGTCTTTACCAAAAATGTTTGAAAGTCTACTATTTCATTAAAGGTTGGATTATACTCGGCTTTGCAGAATAGGTTATTTTTTATTTTAAGTCTCTCCTTTTTGCCTTTTGGGATACTGTATTCTAACGTATCTTCTTGCTTATGGTAAAAGCTTCTTTGTCTTGTCCTGATTGTAGTTGCTTGGTACTAGAGCAGCTTATTTCTGAATGGTTATAGCATTTTGTATTTGATTTTGGAGTACTGAGTTATGGTTATTACATTACTAAAACTTGGGGATTCCTTTTAAGGAATGATCAATGTATTCTTTTTAATTATTTTGTCTTCTGGTTCTAATTAACTTGGGCAGTTTTAATTTATGATTTCTTGTACGATTTGAACTCAGGTCTTTTAGGCCCTGAGACTAACTTTCCATTCCACCATACTTCCTTGATGAATAACTTCTGAATAAACTAATAAATTCTAAGATACAAAGGAAAGAAGGCAGCTAAAATTGAAAATAGTGACTATATTTTCTCAACTCAAAATTATGATTTATCATCTAGCAAATTAATTTTTGTTGTTTTTTAAATGAGATGGAATATTTTAAGTAATTTTCTTAAAAGATCTGGGATATAGTGTGTCTTTTTAATTACATTATATCATGTAATATGTTTAATAAGAAAGAAAAAGTGGAAGTTTTTTTCTAATTTGGATTTTCAGAGAACAACTTGTTTTCCAGATCATTTGCCTTCTGTTCAATTCCTCTCTCTCTCTCCCCCAGCCATATATCCAGCCTGTTGTCAAGTGTCTTGATTCTCCTTTTATAACATCTCTCATGATCCCATTCTATTCCTTCTTCTCTAGCAGATTCAATCACTGACAGTTGGCTATAAACATGCCCATGTTTCCCCCATATTTTATTATTTTTAAAAAACTCTTACCTTCCACTCTACTACTTTCTGTATTGTTTCACTTATTATCATCTCTATTTAGTTTAAATGATTTAATTGTCATCTCAGTGCTGATGATTCTCAAATTTACTTTAGTCAAATTTACTTCAATACTGACTTCCAAAGTCACATCTCCAGTTATATAAAGGACACCTTGACCTGGGTGTCCTATAGACATTTTGAAAAAATAAAAACAATATGTCCCAAACTGAACTCATTTTCTTTCCTCCCCAATCCTCTCTCTTCCTATTTCCCAGTCACCCAGGCTCACAACCTAGTACTTGTCATCCTTGACTCATCTCTTTCACCATATCCCCATCTTTAGTAGTGGGGAAAGTAAGAGAAGAAGCATTTATTAAGTGCCTACTATGTACTAGGCACTATGCTAAGTACTTTACAAATATTCTTTCATTTGATCCTCACAACATCCCCCAGAATACAGGTGCTATTATCATTACCATTTTATAATTCAGGGAATTAAGACAGAGGGTTAAGTAACTTGCCCAGTTCTCCCAGAAATATCTGAGGCCAGCTGTGTGACCTGAGCAAGTTACTTAACCCCCATTGCCCAGCCCTTACAACTCTTCTGCCTTAGAACCAATACACAGTATTTATTCTAAGATGGCGGTAAGGGTTTAAAGAAAAAATTACCTAAGGCCAAATTTGAATTCAAATTTTCCTGACTCCAGGTTTAGCCAGCTCTACTCCACTTGGCTACCTATCAGTTGCCAGGTCCTTTCAGTTAGCCCAGTGCCTGGCACATATTAAGATCTTAATACATATAAATTTGATTGACATTCTGTGTATATTCTCTTCATTTATTTTCTTTATTTCTTTTTTTTATTCAGCCTGAACTTTCCCTCCCTACACCACAGAAGGCATCATCTGGTAAAATATATAGATTTATGCCTTTTGTGTTTCCACTTCTCAGTTCATTCTTTGGAGGTCAACATTCAACAGTTATTCAAATATTAAATCTATAGCTGAATATAATGTTTTCTTGGTTCTACTCCTTTGACTCCTCATTATCTCATGTAGTTCTTTCCAAGTTTTTTAAAAAATAATTTGCTCATCATTTCTTATGGCACAGTAGTATTCCGTCAGCTAGTGAGATGGTGCAGGAAATAGAGCTCTAGACCTGGAATCAGGAGAACCCAAATTCAAATCTAGTCCCAAACACTGGTTGTATGACCCTGAGCAAATCATTTAAACTTTATCTGCCTTGAGTTCTTTAACTGTAAAATGGTGGATAATAAGACCTGCCTTTCAGAGTTTTGTAAGGATCAAATGAGATGATTTTTTTAAAGCACTTAGTGCCTGGCACATAATAGATGCTTCCCTTTCCCAGGTCTGGGTCTTTTCAGTCTGAGCACTTCTGTACCAAAGCAAATTTCTGTAACAAAGTTTCTTTTTTGTTGTTGTTCAGTCATGTCTGACTCTATAGACCCCACTTGGGTATCTTCTTAGCAGAGATACTGGAGTACTTTGCCATTTCCTTGTACAACTCAATTCATTTTACAGATGAGGAAAATGAGACAAACCACACCACTACTAAGTGTCTGAGACCAGATTTGAAATCTTCCTGAAACCACTGAACTATCTAGCTACTCTAGAGTGATCCTTTTACTCATTCTCAATTGATTTCCTTTTGTATTCCCCACAACTACTGTTCCAACACTTGCCCTTCCTTTTTTAAGCCTCCAACACCATTTTCCCCCTTGTAATGAATATGGGGCTAGTAATAATAATAACAGAAGAAGCTAGCTATAGAGAGGATGGTAGGGACCAGTACATATTACACTCCTCTATGGAGGACAAGAATACTGGGTCTCCCTATCATCCAGTAGAGAAGTGCAGCAGCCACTCTTAAACCCAAACCCATTTCTGATTGGCCTAGGAACTTTGATCTGGACCATTTCACCCCTCCTTAGACAGGATGGTAGCTTAACTTTGAAATTAGGTGTCCCTATCTCCGCCAGGTTGGAAATGCAGCATCCAGTCATCCACTCATAGGTTTGATCCACTTGTGATTGACATGGGAACTTCTTCTCTGGGCTAGTCCTTCAGAGAGCACACCACCTCCAAATAATATGAACATCCAAATAAGCTTGGCCTACTGTTTCAGACTTTCCTAACAAAAGGGATTCCCTCACACCAGTAGTAGGGGTTATAGGCAACAGCATTATGTTTAGCCATCTACCCTCTTTGCAGAAGACCTTGCTTCCGCATAAGAAAATAGAAGTCTTTTTCACTCCGAACTTCCTCTTTTCCACATCTCAAAACCCCTCTATCATTTCCCATTCTCTCCTTATCCCTTTCCTCTACTGACACGCTACTCTCACAGTTCTCTCCTTTCTTCAATAATGTCTTCCCTTTTACTACCTTTGTGCCAGGTCTCCCTCATTCTTTTTATAAAAAATAATAATAATTTAAAAAGGCCACAGCTCTATTATCCCCCAGGCTATTCTCTTTTATCTCACCCTCCTTTCACAAACTCCTAAAAAAAAACAAAAGGAAAAAAATTATTTCCACTTCATTTCCTCTGTGTCACTTCTAAATCCTTTGCAGTCTGTTTTCTGATCTTATCACTCAGTTGAAAACTCCACAATTAACAATGTCCTCTTAAATGTCAAATGTGAAGGCCTTTTTTCTCAGTCTTTCTTGACTTCTCTGCAGTTTTTCATACTGTTGCTGACCATCCACTTCTGGCAACTTTCTCCTCACTGAGGTTTTTTGAAAGCACTTTTTTTTATTCTTCTATCTGATTAATTACTTCTTTTCAGTCTCCTTTTTCGAATCATTCTCCATTTCCTATCCCTAATCACAAGTGTGCTGCAAGTTTTTTCTGGATATTCTCTTTCTCTATTTCTGTCTGTTTTTTTTTTTTTGTCTGTTGCTCTCTCTTATATCTCTTCAAAGATGATTATCAGATTTTTATATCTAGTAATAATGTCTCTCCTAAGCACTAGTCCAAACACCAGTCCTGCATCAATACCTTTGTTCTTTTGTTGTTGATGTTATTTCAAATCAAGAGAACAGTTATACTAAACATAACTCATTATTTCTTCCCCAAAAACCTTATTTACCTTCTGAATCAATTTCTATCAGTGGTACTGCTATTCTTCCTACCATTCAGTTTTACTACCTCAGTGTTTTCCTTAACTTCTCATTCCCTCTCACCCCACATATCCACTAAGTTGCCAAGTAGCATTAGTTCTTCTGCTTTCATGATTTTTTTTTTTTGTATGAGTCATCCTTGCTCCAAGTCTCTGTCTTCTCTTACCAATACATAATATAAAAATCTGCCTGAGTAAATTTCCTGAAGCATAGATCTAACCATGTCATTCCTCTGGTCAATAAACCTCACTGGCACTCTATGATCTCTAGGGCCAAATATAAATTGCTCTGTTTGTCATTTAAAATCTTTTCCAAACTACCTCCTCAGCCTTATTATTCATTATTCCAATTTACATGCACTTTGCTCTACCCAGTCTGGCCTTCTTAGCACAGTGCCTGGCACATAGTAGGTGTCTAATAAATGTTTGTTGATTTGATCCTTATATATGGTACTCTTTCTTCCATCTCTATGCCCTTTACAAGATATTTTCCCATTCTTGAAATGGACTTCAAAACTAAGATGAAGCATTATTTCTGCTTGAAACCTTTCCTGGTTTTTTCTTTTTCTATTAGCTGTTTTTCAACCCCCTTTTCCTAATTACTTTTATTTTATATATACTTATATGTGAACATATTGAATGTAAGCTTAAGGTTAAGGACTCCTGCTTGCTTGTATTGCATGTCCTCTTTCCTTTTAAAAAAAGATTGTTGATTTTTATCTAATCTAATTCCCTAGTTATACTAATGAGGAACTATAAAGCTCGTAAAGATTAAATGACCTGACCAAATTACACAGTGAGCTAGTGGAAACAGGTTTAGGACCTGGGACTTTCTTTTTCTCGGCCCACTTTGGTCATGTAACAAAATACTGACCATTTTGCTACCTGAAACTACAAGTTGAGTTTCATTTCCCAGGCCCCTTGTGGTTAGCCAGTATGCTTACTTTTGGATATTTGCTTCATCAAATCCTAGTTCTAGTCTATCATTGATGAGTTTATGCCTTTATGAATCTTTGCTTCCCTGTATCTTTTTGTGCCTGATACTAGATCTCAACTGTGTATGCTTTTTGATTAAATAGATCTCTAATATTAATTGGAAAATAAAAAAAATAGATATTGTAACCAGTATATTTTAGTAATATGGAATATATAACTACTTATTCAACTCTTTGCCAACCTAGACTTGTTTGCTATCAGTCTGTAAACTGCTTTCTCCAAAGTCAAAAATGCCCTCTAAATTTCAAAGCCAAAAGTTCTTTCTCTGACTTATCCTTCATACCATTGTTAATACTTGACACTATCCTTCCTTGGTCCTCATGTGAATAAGTGGTTATAAAGTGATTTATAAATAATAAAGTGTTATATAAATGCCAGCTCCTCTTTCTATTTCCTTGGCTTCCTTAAGAAATGTGTTTTTTTCTTTAACCATTCCTTGTCTCCTCTCCCTTAATGAAGAGGTTTCTGACCATAATGTAGAAATACTTCCCTTCCTAACAAAAATTATTGCACCTTCCCCTCCTATTCTGTAAACTTTACAGAAAATTCTTGTATTTTATTCAAATAAAATTAAGAATTATTTTGATTTTATGAAATATAAGTATCTTAAAATACAAATAAAATAGCAAAATTTATTATTAAAATATTTACAATTTTCAGGTTATTATAACCTACCTGAGGGGCACAAGGTATCACAAAACATGGTGCCATTGGTTTTGTAACTTTTAATTTCTTTTCAGTCACTGATTATAATTAGCATTTTTGCCTTCATAAAAACTACAGTTGAAAATGCCTTTTCACATAAATAAGATACTGAGTATTAATAAAATTTATATTGCTTTAATTGATAAATCAGAGAACTCTTGAGTCACTCAGAGTTGAAACAAGATTTTTCAGTTACAGTTGCTTTTTAGCATACTATCACAAGATAAATCTTCCTTTTCAGAAAAAGTAAGATTAAATAGTGTTTGTCCGTGGCAAATGATTCTTTTTTATCAATTCATATTTTTAAAAGTCTTTTTCTTTAAAATGAAATTACAATTATTTTTGTGGAAGCAATCTATGGAATTGTCTAGTGATGAATAAACAGGTATATTTCATTTGCAGAAGAGATATTTTTGAAATTGGAGGAAATGTCAAAAATATCTTGAATATGTATATCAGTAACTGGCTTTTTCATAAATGTAGCCACTTTATTTTTCTGTATCAGAGTTTGGATTGAAGGACCTTGCATCAATTTATTTAATGGATCCTATTTTTCAACAGTACAAATCACATTTTAGGATATCTTTTTTGTAATAAAATTAATTTACTTTATCTTGATCACCACAAAGATAGCAGTTTATTCTTTTAGCTTAAACAACCCTTCAAAATACTTTGGTACAAGAAAGTTAGCACATTTTGCAATAATAAATAGCAACAGAAATAGGTGGCATTGTAAATAGAGTCAGGAAGACTTGAGTTCAAATTTCAACTGTGTAACCCTGGGCAAGTTAGTTAACTTGTCTCATTTTTCTTCATCTGTAAAATGAGGGAAATAATTGCACCTACTTCTCAGAGTTGTTGTGATGATAAAATGAGAAAATATTTGTAAAGTGTTTTGAAAACCTTAAAGCACCATATATAAATGCAAATTATTTTTATTTTTGTTTTTATAGAGATGCACTGTGCTCTTTTTACTCCTTTTGATGCACTTTTTTAATAGGTTTGAGTACTCATTTTTCTATCAAAATGGTTATCAGTGAAGCATTTAGGGTACATGTAAGTGGCTCAGTGGATTGAGAGCCAGGCCTAGAGATGGAAGGTCCTGGGTTCAAATGTGGCCTCAGATACTTCTCTGCAAAAAACAATAATATAGAAATGTTTTGTATTATATCACATATAATTCATATCAAATTGCTTGCGTTCTCAAGGAGATAGCAGGAATTAGAGGTGTTATAAGGAAGAGAGGGTTAGAGCAAATTTGCAGAGGCATGAGACCAAGAGGGAGAGAATTCTAGAATGTTGAAAGTAGGGATCAGACAGTTAACTGAGGTTTGAGGTGTCTTTTTCTGGTTTGACCTGGAGAGCCTGGCTGCTTTTCCTTAGTGGCCAATACTTACTATCCTATACTACCCTGATTCCCTATCCTGCCCTGCTGTTATCTACTGTGTTTCCTGGTGATCCTGAACCATCTGGCATCTGTCTGTAAGATCAGGTCTGGGTTCTTTTGGATCCAGGACCTCTCCCTGGGCCCTGTCAAGTTTGCCACAGACCAACACCATCTAAGTGGGTTTGGTTTAGTGCAGACTTATTTAGATTAGGGACTGGTTTCTTTTGGTCAGTGAGGTGAGGATTAGTGTAGCTCAAACTCTCTGAAGATTCCTGGCTACAGGACATTTAGATCTGGGGGGTTTTAGGTAGTTGAAATTAGTATCAGGGTCATCCAAATTCCTTCAAACCTTTCCCTTTCAATTAAATTACCTTTTATTTACTGTTTGAGTGGTCTGTGTTTGTTATCTCAGGACTAGACTCTGTTGGCCTTCCCAAACCACAGTTAATCTTCTGAAACTGGCTCTATCCTAACCATCTGGTCCCATCCCCTATACAACCCTCTTACAGAGGGAGGGAGAGAATTTGGAACTCAAGATTTTTTGTGTGTTTTTTTAAATTAAGCTTACTTAATTAATTTAGAATAAAGATTTTAAAAAATAATTAAACTTTTTTTATATGTAATTAGGAAATATTTAATGAAATTTAAAAAATGTTTAAAGAGGCTTAAAAAGTAACATCTTCCCCAGCAGTTTCAATAGCATATTGTGCTTGCATGATCAAACATGTATCTTCTGTTTGCTTCATCCACTTGCAATTCAAAATTGGTTACAAAAGTCTTCAGACAAATGGCAGTTCTTATTCTCTCAGATCTTGTAAGAGGAATCATTCAAGACTGTTTTGCATATGATCCTCCAAGCATATCTGTGAAACCTCCAACTTTTTTTAAAAACCCTTACCTTCTGTAGAATATAAGAATGAACCTTAGAATCAGTATTATGTATATATTGATTCTAAGGCAGAAGAGTGGTAATAGCTACACAATGAAGGTTTAACTGACTTGCTCAGGGTCACACAGATAGGAAGTGTCTGAGGCCAGATTTTGAAACTAGGACCTCCCCATCTCGGCCTGGCTTTCAATCCACTGAGCATTCTAACTGCCCCCTACCCCCCAGCAAACATTTTTAAGTACTGTTACAATTAAGATTATCTGGAGAGACCAATTTCTGGATAAGAATATCAGTTTATTGATTATATCAATTTATTGGTTAGGCTGGCATCATAACTGATAAAGTAATAGGTCCAATGACCCTCTCTCAGTGACCAGAGACCCTCAAGCTTGGTCAGGCAGCTCAATAGTTTTAGGAGCTCATTATTCAGCTACTCCCTTGCACATCTCAAGACTTCTAATTGGTAAACAGCTAATTAAGAGGTGGTCCATCAAACTATCCACCCTTCCTGGTCCCCAGAGGGTAGACAGGTGAGGGTTGGTCACATATGCTAGAACAGAATCATTGTAAAACTTTTCAATTAGTCAGAATCTGTGAAAGGAGCCCATTATTCCTGGGGAATCCTAAGAACAAAGGAAATGTAAAAAGTGGCAGACAGGATAGAATCTCTTACCCAGATCCCAGACAGTAATACGCAGCAATTTTCCCTTAATATACAGGAACCTGGGGCCTTTTGTATTATTCCAGGGCCCCAGTGTAAGGATCAATGGAGTGTATGAAAATTTGTTTCATTGGTAAGCACTAGAAATACCAAGACAAAAATAGAACAATCCCCACTTTCAGAGAACTTAAATAATTTTGAAGTTAACAATGTGTACATATACAAGGAATCTTGAAAGTTTTAGTGTTGTTATAAGCTTTAATAATTTAAGAAGTAGAAATGCTACAAACTTCCAAAAACAGTTTTTGAAAGTTTTAATTATTTATATAAATGTAGTTTCCTATTGAAATTCACCATTGTTTTAAAAACTTCATATTTTTAGTGACTGAACGGATCATGTGTATAATCTGAGCTTTAAGATCAAGTAGAGAAAATTTTGATGCATATGTGATAGTTTTGTCATGACCTCTATGAGAAAAAGTCTGGTAGAGATAGCTGGCATGACCAAAGTAACTATCAAGAGGACTTCCTCTACCAGTCCACAAGTTTGAGAAAGTATCATCTAGGAAATTAAATTCAAACTTAAAATGCATTATTTACAGTTCCCTAAACTTTGTTAGATGTAAGAAATTTAAAGTTTTAACGTTCAAATAATTTTTTAAAGTTTCCAATAAGTAGGTCTGAAGTTGTTAAAGTTTAAAACTGAATTTAAATTTTTGAGACATCCTCTGTAAGTTCCTGAAGAATAAATACAGGGTAGTTTTTGGAGGGAGGGCACTAACAGAAATTAGAAAAGGCTTTATGTATAAGGTGAAACAGTTTCAGAACTTTTACACCTATAAGTTTTGTAAGCAACCTTATTGATTGCAAATTGTCCTTTTTGAGGTCATATACTTGGGTTTGTTTTTTTTAAAGTACTCTTTAAAAAATTATTTTGAAACTTTTTACTTATGCATCTCATATTTTCTGGAAAAAATTTGTCTACAACATTTGCATGCACATTTTCAAGATGTTTCAGTGTATTATTAGATTTCATCTTATTTGCATCTAAAGCATTTGCACAAATGAAAGACACTGGTCTTTTTTCACCATCATTAAACGTGCTCATTGTGACTCATTAATAAATATAGTAGATATTTCCTGAATTTGGACATACCTTTTTTTTATGTTGAAATGTAGTTATTTTTTTTTAAACCCTTGTACTTCGGTGTATTGTCTCATAGGTGGAAGATTGGTAAGGGTGGGCAATGGGGGTCAAGTGACTTGCCCAGGGTCACATAGCTGGGAAGTGGCTGAGGCCGGGTTTGAACCTAGGACCTCCTGTCTCTAGGCCTGACTCTCACTCCACTGAGCTACCCAGCTGCCCCTCTTACATACCTTTTTGTATATCTTTTGTGTATATTAGCAAGATATTTATATTTTTGCTACTTAAACCCTTTCTGTTGTCTTTGCTTGTACAAGTTTTAGCTTCTCTCTCTCCCAGCCAATTATATACTTTAATATCATAAAGAAGTATTATTCTATATTTTAAATTAAGATAATAAAAATTTAAGAAATTAAATTTAAACATAAGAAAATTAAATTTTAATTGTCAAAGTTTTCAAATGATTACTCTGAACTAAATTTGTTATTTTTGTTCTTTAAATTTGCTGTGGTGGGGATGAGGGGTAAACTAGCTTATTTTATTACTTACCAAAATGAGTAACATAGAAAAATGTAACTTTCAGTTCTGTGACTTTTAGCCTCAATTGTAAACACATGTAGCTACATGGTATAGTGGATAGAGTCTGGGCCTTTGAATCAGAAAGACTCAAATTGCTGAGTTCAAATGTGATCCTGGACATTAGCTATGTCTCTGGGCAAGTCACTTCACCTCTTCACTTCAGTTTCCTCATCTGTAAAATGATCTGGAGAATGAAATAGCAAACTACTCCATTATCTTTGCTAAGAAAACCCCAAATAGGATCACAAAGAACCAAATAGGACTGGAATGACTGAACGACAAAAAATTTCCTGTTAGACATTCTATCAAAATATCTCGTTGGCTTCTCAAATTTAGTGTCATTATTTTTACTCTTGTCATTATTTTTACTCTACTTGTCTTCCCTGTTTTTGTCTCAGAACCTCTATGTCTTCTTTGGTTCCATCTCTCCCTAATCCCCAACATTCATTTTGTTTACAAACCTTGTCAGATAAACTTTAGTCTTCTTTCCATCCTTGTGTACATTTCATCCTTTTCATTCCTACTGCCACTACTCTAGCCTAGCTTCTAATTAGAAAACTACTAGGGAATCTAATATAATTTTTGTGTGTGTGACCATGAGATGATCTGGTATATCTTTTATGACTAGTCCTAAATTTCACCTTTTTAGGGCATAGACCTAACCATGTCATTTCCCCTTTCATGGTGGTGTAAGAATTAAATTTTAATGTTTTGACTAAAATAAATGAAAATTATAAATAATAATGATGGTCGCTGATTCAAAAGTATTATTGCTCAAAGTCGAAATGACTTTAATAGCTTTTATTTACAAAAGAGGTAGAAAGAGTGAAAGCAGAGAAATACAGAAGGGTAGAGAAGACATTAGCCTATCTAACTAAATATTGCTCTGGTGCTGTATTCAGCCAGTACTTATTGACTTTCAACCAGAATTAAACTCTCTCCAGAAAACAGGAAGGGAAAGCCAGCTATCCACTCACCCAAGTTCCCTCAAAGAGGCAGGTCAAGATAATGACTCAAGCTGAAGGTGACTCCTGAGGCCAACTTTCTTCCTAAAGCCGACTCTCTTCTTGAAGCCCAGTTCCTTCTTGAAACCAAACTCCTTCTTATGGCTACCATTAAAGTAGGTACCCTTTAGCCTGGTATTCAGTAGCCTTCTTACCTAGTTCCAATTGGCCCTTTTTTAGCCCCATATTCTTCCCTTTCCATGTGTTCTTGCTTTAGACTCACTGAAATACTCACCATTTCATAAAATAGCCCCAGTTTCTCCCAACATTTTGCCTGTACCTTCAGTTCTCTATTCCCAGGGGGCTCTCCTTTCTGCCTGTAACTAAAAATACTACTCCTTCTTCAAGTTCCCACTAAAAATTTGTATGCCAACTATTCCACTTCTCTAATTATTGAGGGTCTGGCCCCCCAAATTACTCATCTGCTTTCCCCTTTTGAAAATTTCTTTGCATCTCTCATCCATTTCTTTTGTTTTATTTTTATGTGTGTACGTATCTTGTTTTCTATAATAGATTTTATCTTGAATCTGTTTTATTTTTCTTTTTTTCTCCCTTGGAGTCTAGCATGTACATTGCATTGAGAGATATTTGATGAAATACTGAAAAGCACAGAAAAATAAATTTGGAGGGAACTTAAGAGGCCTTGTAGTCCAACTCATCCTGATTATCAGTGCCCTCCTAATATGATTTTTTTTTTTAACCCTTGTACTTCGGTGTATTCTCTCATAGGCTAAAAGAGAAAACTCTTACCTGACCTCAAGATTTTTCTCCTGAGCTTCAACTCCTTCTGTACCTAGCTTAGAGCTGGCTTCTTCATCCTCTTGACCCCCAAAACTCTTCCTCATTTCTCTCCAGATTGGTCTTCTGTCACTTAGTTGAAGTTAACTTTTTGTATCTTGCTTTAAGCAGGCATCTGGGGCCAGGCCTGGTATAATGGCTATATGGCCAGTTACCATTGATTGTATGCCCTTTGCTGTTCTCTTTAAGTATCTCTAGCACACTGGACCCTTCCTGTTCAAATCCTGTGCCTCCTTTTGGGACTTCTGAATTTTAATTTCCAGATTGAGAAACTTGCCTTCGCTTTCTACAGAACTGAATTGATGCATGCATCCAGGAACCTCTGAATATTTGTGCCTTTTTAGAGTATTGAGATTATAGTTCTCTATAATTTTTATTTTATTGCTTAATTATGAAAAAATTTCCATGGTTACATGATTCATATTCTTTCCCTCCCCTCCTCCCACCCTTCTCCCATAGCTAATGCTCAATTCCACTGGGTTTTACATGTGTCATTGATCAAGACCCATTTCCATATTATTGATATTTGCACTAGGATGATCGTTTAGAGTCTGCATCCTCAGTCATATCCCATCCACCCATGTGGTCAAGCAGTTGTTTTACTTCTGTGTTTCTGCTCTCACAGTTCTTTTTCTGGATGTTGTAAATGGAATTAGCTCATCCTCATTCATTGTTAGACTCTAGCCATCAGAAATAATGTCACCCCACCCAACTTAGAATTAAGTGAGGAGGGGAAGATCAGTTACCCAAGTAAAAAAATAAAAAACAAGGGACTGCCCTTTGGGCAGTCCAAAACAGTGTTGAGGCTGCCATTTGTCCACTTGGAATTGGAGGTGGATGCAGGAAGTGATGAAAGATGCTATCTTTTAAATATGATGGTAACTTCCTGTGGAGTTGGTGCTTTGAACTTGGTGTTGAAGGATCTCTGGTGAGACCTCAGACTGCTTCCCTCTGAATTGTTATGTGGGTAAGTTAGGCTGACTTCCTTTCTCCTCCTTCTGCGTTTCTGGAGGCTCTAGCTAGCCTCAAGGAGGCTTCTCTTGCCTCTCTAATTGTAAAAAGCCTTGTGGCTAGATGCCTTGTTTAATTAACCTCTGTGCTCCTTTGCTGGGACCTCTAAATTCTTATCTGGTCTGGACCTCTGGTCCAGGCCAGAGTTTCTCTCTCTGAATTTCCCTACCTTCAACCTTCCTAATAAAAGTCATCCATAAAAGTCATCCTGACTTGGGTCTATTTTTAATTTGAAATCGTGTTAATCTGATTTCTGGTGACCATACCTTAAATATCTAGTTTCCCCTCTTACAATGTGGGTAGCGTTCTTTCTCATAAGTTCCTCAGAAATGTTTTGGATTATTGCATTGCTGCTAGTAGAAAAGTCCGTTACATTCCATTGTACCATAATATATCAGTCTCTTTGTACAATGGTCTCCTGGTTCTGCTCCTTTCACTCTGCATCAATTCCTGGAGGTTATTCCAGTTAACATGGAATTCCTCCAGTTCATTATTTCTTGCAGAGTAGTGTTCCATCACCAACAGATTCCACAGTTTGTTTAGCCATTCCCCAGTCGAAGGACATCCCTTCATTTTCTATACTTTTGCCACCACAAAGAGTGTGGCTATAACTATTTTTGTACAAGTCTTTTTCTCTATTATCTCTTTGGGGTACAAACCCAGCAGTGGTATGGCTGGATCAAAGGATAGGCAGTCTTTTTTTTTTTTTTTTTTTTTTAGGTTGTTTTTTTTTTTAAACCCTTAACTTCTGTGTATTGGCTTCTAGGTGGAAGAGTGGTAAGGGTGGGCAATGGGGGTCAAGTGACTTGCCCAGGGTCACACAGCTGGGAAGTGTCTGAGGCCAGATTTGAACCTAGGACCTCCCGTCTCTAGGCCTGAATCTCAGTCCACTGAGCTACCCAACTGCCCCAATAGGCAGTCTTTTAAAGCTCTTTGGGCATAATTCATTAATCTCTGCCCTCCTTAATTTGTTAATATATGCACTCAAGGATATAAATTTCCCCCTGAGTACTGCCTTGGCTGCATCCCACAGAGTTTGGTAGGATGTCTCATCATTGTCATTCTCTTCAATGAAATTATTGATTGTTTCTATGATTTCTTCTTTGACAAATTGGTTTGGAGAATCATAAAATTTAATTTCCAATTAGTTTTTGATTTTCCTGTCCAGGTGCCCTAACTAATTATTATTTTTATTGCATTATGATCTGAGAAGGTTACATTTATTATATCTGCTCTTTTGCATTTGTTTGCAATGATTCTATGTCCTATTACATGGTCAATCTTTGTGAATGTACCATGTGCAGCTGAAAAGGTTATTCCTTTTTGTCCCTATTTATTTTTCTCCACATATCAATTAAATCTAATTTTTCTAGGACTTCATTCACCCCTCTTACCTCTTTCTTATTTATTTTTTGGTTTGATTTATCTAGATCTGAAAGAGGAATATTTAGATCTCCCACTATTATGGTTTCACTATCTATTTCCTTCTTGAGCTCTGCCAGTTTCTCCTTTATGAATTTGGATGCTATACCACTTGGTGCATATATATTGAGCAGTATTATTTCCTCATTGTTTATACTGCCTTTAATCAGGATGTAATGACCTTCCCTGTCTTTTTTAATCATATCTATTTTTACTTTGGCTTTGTCAGAAATCATAATAGCCACTCCTGCCTTTTTCTCATTTGATGCCCCCAAAATTTTGCTCAAGCCCTTAACCTTAGACTTGTGTATGTCCACCCGTCTCATACATGTTTCTTGTAAACAACATATGGTAGGATTTTGGTTTCTGATCCACTCTGCTATTTTTGCTTTTGTTTTATGAGGGAGTTCATCCCATTCACATTCAGAGTTACAATTATCAGTTGTGCATTCACTGACATTTTTGTATCCTTCCCTTGACCCACCCCTTCTTCTTTTTTTTTCTTTTAAACCAGTGGTTTGCTTTGAGCTGGTATCCCTTATCCCCTCCCTTGATTGACTTCCCTTTCTGCCCCCTCCCTTGTTATTCCCCTCTTTTTGTTTTTTAAAGGCCTAATGAATTCCCTCCCCCTTCTTCTCCCCTCCCTTTTTTGACCTCCCCACTCCCCTGCTCCCTTTGGTTTATCTCTTCTGACTTTCTCAGTAGGGTTAGATAGTTTTTTTATCTGAATGTATAATAAAGCTACTCTTCCCTCTCCAGGTTGATGACACTGAGAGTAAGGTTTAAATATTACCTCTTAATGCTCTCTTCCTCTCCTTCTTATAATAGTATTTATCCCCTCCCCTTCCCATGCCCTCTTTGTGTGTAATAGAATATCCTATATTTCTTATTTACTCAGATTTTTCTTAGTGTCCCCTACTATTCCCTCCCCTCTTTCCCACCCCCCATGTCATCTTAGACCATTTAGTATCCTGTCCTCTCCCTATGGGTTATTCTTCTGGTTGCTATAATAGTGAATATTATAATAGTGAATAGAGTTCACTACAGAGAATTATACATAGCATTTCTCCACATAGTAATGCAGATAATTAGATCTTATTTAAGCCCTTAAAGAGTCAAATTTAAAAAATTATGAGTTTTCTTTCTTTTCCCTCTGTTTCTTATTTACCTTTTCATGTTTCTCTTGATTTTTGTGGTTGGGTATTAAACTTTCCATTTAGTCCTGGTCTCTTGTGCAAAAATTTGGAAATCTTCAATTTTGTTGAATGCCCATACTTTCCCCTGGAAGTATATAGTCAGTTTCGATGGGTAGTTGATCCGTGGCTGAAGGCCACTTACTTGAAAGCTCTTGAATTTGGCTGTTATATTCCTAGGTGTTGACTTTTCTGGGTCCAGTGTAGAGGGTGATCTATGGATCCTTTCAATGTCTATATTGCCCTCTTGTTGTAGGACTTCAGGGCAGTTTTGCTGAATAATTTCTTTAAGTATGGAGCCCAAGTTTCTATTAATTTCTGCTTTTTCTGGAAGACCAATGATTCTCAAATTGTCTCTTCTAGACTGGTTTTCTTGGTCTGTCCCTTTCTCATTGAGATATTTCATGTTTCCTTCTATTTTATCAGTCTTTTGTCTTTGTTTTATTTGTTCTTGTTGTCTTGAGAGATCATTGGCTTATTATATATATACTTCCAGGGGAAAGTATGGGCATTCAACAAAATTTAAGATTTCCAAGTTTCCAAGTAAAAGGCTACAGGTTGTCTTCCAAGTCTTCCCAGTCTCTGTATCCTCAATTTCTTCAATCATTCCTTATGTAACATGTTACCATTACTATCCAGGTCATCTTCTTAGACTTAACTCTCATTTGTCAATTCCCCTTTTAAAATGTATTGCTCACCTTTAAACATAATATTCCACATATGGAATATTCTTACCAATTCCAGTATCTTTAATACCTAGAATCATAAAATATTGTAAAAACCTGTCTTTGAGGATGGGGAATGGCTCAAAATTAACTTAACTTTCTGGACAGCCAAATCATGCTATTGGACTCACTTAGCTTGTAGTCCACTAAAAAGTAAATCTTCTTTTTTATATATATATATATATGTATATATATTTATATTTTAATCCTTACCTTCTGTCTTGGAGTCAATACTGTGTATTAGTTCCAAAGCAGAAGAGTGGTAAGGGTAGGCAATGGGGGTCAAGTGACTTGCCCAGGGTCATACAGCTGGGAAGTGTCTGAGGCCAGATTTGAACCTAGGACCTCCTGTCTCTAGGCCTGACTCTCACTCCACTGAGCTACCCAGCTGCCCCACATAGTATTGATTCTGAGACAGAAGATAAAGGTTTAAAAACAAACCAGCCAACAAAACCCTCTCAACACCCTCATCTCTGCTCCCTGGTCAGGCCTAGATAGATTTGAACCTAGGACCTCCTGTCTCTAGGCCTGACTCCCAATCCACTGAGCTACCCAGCTGCCCCCAGTAAATCTTCTTAATAGAAGTTATTTTCTAGCTCCCTGTCTTACATGTGTAGTATTTATTTTTTCCATTTAGTATTTCCATTTAGAATGCAGCATTTTATGTTTATACCTTTTAAATTCATTTTATTAATCTAGGACCATTGTTTAGTTTTTTGGATTTCAATTCTGCTACTCAGAATAATTTTATATTATTTCTATATATATATAATATTATATTACATAATTATATACAATAATAAAATTATGTCTCAATATCTCATCAGTCATAGATTTGTTTGGCATTCCATTTTATCTTCATAAGAAGTAGAACAGGTAGAACAAACTCCTTTCCCAGTTTCTACTTCTTTATAAAGAAGAGGGCAAAAAGCACAAGAGATGGAAAAGTGGAAAAGGATAAGAAAAATGGAAATACATAATCTTTTAAAATTTCACATTATTATTTAATTTATTTGAAACATATTTTCCCATGGTTACATGATTCATGTTCTCTCTCCTTTCCCCTCCCCCATCCTGGAGCTAACAATTCCACTGGTTTATACATGTCTTATTATTCAAAACCTATTTCCATATTATTCATATTTGTAATATAGTAATCTTTAAAAAACCACAACCCCAAATCATATACCCATATAACCAAGAGATAAATCATATGTTGTTCTTCTGTGTTTCTATTCCCAGAGTTCTTTCTCTTGATGTGGATAGCATTCTTTTTTTAATAAGTTCCACTAGTTGTTCTTGATCTTTGCCTTGCTATTAGTAGCAGAATCTATTACATTTGATAATGCCACAGTGTTTCAGGTACTGTGTACAACATTCTCTTGGTTCTGGTCATTTCACTCTGCATCAGTTCATGAAGGTCTTTCCAGTTCATATAGAAATTAGGCAGTTCATCATTCCTTTTAGCACAGTAGTATTCCATCACTATCACGTAACACAATTTGTTTAGCCATTCCCCAGTCGAGGTACACCCCCTCGTTTTCCAATTTTTTGCTACCACAAGTGCAGCTACAAATATTTTTGTATAAACTTTTTTAAAAAATCTCTTTGGGGCATAAACCCAGTAGCAGTATACCTGGATCAAAGGACATGCAATCTTTAAAAACCCTTTGGGCATAATTCCAAATTGACTTCCACAATGGTTGGATGGGAATACATAATTAACAATTATAAGTAGATATGCATGGGGTGAACTCATGGATAAGAAAGCAGAATTAAATCTCTATTAAAAAGGCATGAAATCAATTAATGTATAATTAAATTAATAAGTTAGGGTGAAAATCTTATGTTTAAAAAAATCTGGTAGTGTCAATGGTGATTTTTTTTTTAGACAAGACAATAATAAAAATAGACTTGGTTAAAATCAATTATGGAAACAACATTATGCTTAAAGACACCATAAACATTGAATGATAGTAATGCTTATGCACTGAGTGGCATAGCATCTAAATGCTTAAAGGAAAAATTCAATTTCTAGGAAGAAATAGTAAATATAAAATAGTTGGATATCTCAAAAGAATCCCTAAAAGCTAAATCACCGAGTGAAATAGTCTAGAGCAGAAGTATCAGACTCTCTAGCCATCAACATTCTCAGTGTAGCCCAAGGAAAGAGTAGTGTCATAAAAATCTGTAGTAAAGAGATTAAGGAGAAAAATGAAAGAGATGAAGAACGTTCTTACATAGATCCCAGTGTAAGAACTCCTGCTTTAAATAAACATTTTGTACCCTTCTTCATGAATTTACATTTTTTTTTTAAACCTTACCTTCCGTCTTGGAGTCAATACTGTATATTGGCTCCAAGGCAGAAGAGTGGTAAGGGTAGGCATGGGGGTCAAGTGACTTGCCCAGGGTCACACAGCTGAAAAGTGGCCGAGGCCAGATTTGAACCTAGGATCTCTGGTCACTAGGCCTGACTCTCATTCCACTGAGTTACTCAGCTGCCCCCTTTACTTTTTTTTTTTTTTTTTTTAATAGAAGACTAAAACTTTGACAGATTTTGTAGATAGATACCTCAAAAATAGATCTTACATGCCAAGAAATTTATGGATTTGTATGTAATCGCTATATCAAATGAATACAGATGGGTTTGGAGGCAGCTAAGTGGCTTAGTAGATTGAGAGACAGACCTAGAGATGGAAAGTCCTGGGGTCAAATCTTACCTCAGGCATTTCTCAGCTCTGTGACCTTGGGCAAATCACTTACCTCCCATTGACTAGCCCTTAACATTCTTCTACCTTGTTACCAATACACAGTATTGATTCTAGCAAGATAAGGGTTTTTAGAAAAATAGCAGGGATTTTTAAAGTAACACTATCTTTAATAGTTCTATTCAAATTTTACATTTAGCCTGTATCTTGAATAGCTTCCTAGTTGTGTCACTAAGTCCTTTTGCTTCTTGTGCTCATTTCATCTAGTTTTCTACTTTGATTCAAATTTATCCAGTTTCATATTTCCCAAAAAACATGCTTTTCACTTAAATGTTTGAAATAGAATTATTATCCAACTTATCTGTTCCTTATGTTATAGAGAAAATATAGATTAAAGATTTTAGTTAGCAGAGAGCAGATCTGGTAACCTGGCAAGAGCTTGGAATTCCAAACTTGGAATCCTGCCACCGAGGGGACTTGCACACAGTGTCTCTGGAGTTGGCAGTATTTGGCAGGGGGTTTGGGATCTCAATACTTTGGAAGTGTTCCTTGGACCCGAATACAAGATCTTCAATCAAGAACAGTGAAGTTGCAGGTTGAGACAGAATTTTTATCTGTGCTGGTGGACACACAGATTAATATATCTCCCCGACTTCCCACTTGGATTATATATTGCTGTATAACCAGAATTTCCTGGGACCAGAGACATCTAGAGATCAGCCAAGGACAGTTTTGTGAAGATACCCTTACCCCTGGCAAGCCAGCTCTTGCCATAGGCAATCTGCTGGTAGACTTAGTGTTCAGAGTAGTCATCACCATCCCTCCATTCCCTGACAGTTACCTTTAGACTTAAGTGGCATTTTTTCCCCTATTTCCCTTCACTCCCTATTCTAATTTGTTTTTCAAACTCTTTTATACAGACCTTCCTTGTTCTCCTTTCCCAAACAAACCTGGCATTTTGACAACAAGAATCCACTGAGATAACCCTAGCAGCTTCTCCTGGTGGTTTCCCTCTCTCTTCCATTCCCATTTCTCTCTTTACCAAACCACCCTGGAGTTGTTTGTCACTGGTTTTGTTATTCTCTTAGTTAACCCACAGAGTTATTCATTCATTTACCATAACACTTATGCTTAAGCCTACATTTTAAAAATCAAGTCTAGCCATATTTTAATTCATGTTTGCCAATTGTTCTTTCATGTAAAAGAATAACTGAAAGTTAGGAATGTTAGTAGCAAAGTGAAAAGTTAAAGTTTTATACTATAGCTTTTATATCTTCTTTTTTTTCCCCTTGTACTTAGGCAACCATAATTTTATGTATGGCCAGTAATGTTGTTCAGTCATTTTTCAGTAGTGTCCATTCTTTGTTAACCCATTTGGGGTTTTTGTGGCAGAGATATTGGAGTGGTTTGCAATTTCTTTCTCCAGCTCATTTTACTGATGAAGAACTAAGGAAAACAAGATTAAGCAACTAACCTAGAGTCACACAGCTAGTAAGTTTCTGAGACTGAATTTGAACTCAAGAAAATGAGTCTTCCTGACTCACCAAGTCACCTAGATGCCCAATATGGCCAGTACTAGAAAGAGCATAAATACTTTCGTTTGATTACCTTACCAATTTTTTTGCCGTTAAACCTCTGCTACCAAGGTGGAGAAACACCAAGGTTTATGAAGCAAGATACATCAAGAAATTAGTAATTACAGGGGGGCAGCTGGGTAGCTCGGATTGAGAGTCAGGCCTAGAGACGGGAGGTCCTGGGTTCAAAGCCGGCCTCAGACACTTCCCAGCTGTGTGATCCTGAGCAAGTCACTTGACCCCCATTGCCTTGAAAAAAAAAAAAAAAAGAAATTAGTAAATTAGTAATTACAGCTAATTTTAGAGTACCAAAATTATGTTTATTTTGGAGTGATTCAGTTCTGAATCATAATACATTATTTCTCACATAGAAATCCACTTTTAAAATGTATTCTCATCTCAAACACTAAAAGAATCGAGCATTTCCATATTCATAGCAAAGCACAAAAAGATGATTTTGTATGAAGCTGAATTTCCATTTTATACTACTTGGTTTTTTTTCAAATACATGATACATTTTCTATGTTACTTTCAAAACTTTCCTGCTTGCTTGTGTTTCCTTCTGAAATTCTGTTCATTAAAAAAATTTTTTTCCCTCTTTCCTTCCCTGTTTCTCTTTCTTTCTCTCCCTTCCTTTCTCCTTCACCACTGATAACCTCCATCACCTCCAAACCACTACTCTAATTATAAATACTCTAACCAAGGGGTTGAGAGAACTTGTTTTGAATAAGCATAGTCAAGTGAAACAAATCCACACATAGGCCATGTCCACAAATATGTCCATCACCCCATCAGGTGTGGGTAACATGCTTCATCATAAGTCCTCTGAGGTCATAGTTGATTCGTCCCACAGTTTTTTCTTTCCATGGTTGTCCTTGTATAAATTGTTCATTCTGCATCAGTTCATGCTAAAGAGTCTCTGAAATTCTTTCATAATTTTTTATAGTATAATATTCCATTCTATTTATACCATAATGTGTTCTTCCATTTCCTATTTAACACATACCCTCCCTTTTTCCTTTTTGTTCCTTATTCCCTTGATAAGTTTGATGTATTTTTTTTACATTATTTCTCTCTATCTTCATCTCTCCTTTGTCAGTTTCGGGATTAGTACAATTTCTTTAATGCCCATTCCCTTCCCCTCATGAATTCTTCTGTTTGCATAATCTCCCATATCCAAATTATGAGAAATAATAACTCCTTTTTTCCTTTTTTTTAAGCTAGTGTATTCCTCTTTTTACCAAATTTTCTTCTCCTTTTTTATAAACCAGTTGAAACAAAATCAGTCTACTATGTGGTCCTCTGCATTTATTTAACTACCTCAGTACCCTTTGAAGTTATTTAGGCTTTGAAGGGCACATTTCTTTTCCCTATTAAAATGTTCTTATTACATTATAATACTGTTCCTTTTAAGTCTTCAAATAAATTTACCTTTCTAGATTTATTTTGACACTTATACTTGCACATTAAATGCTTGAAAAAATCTATCCCACTAATGGTCTTTTTTTTCCTCTTGTAGGATGTTATTTTTTTAAGTATAAACCCATATGGGGTTTAGAGTATTGTATTCCAAGATCTTCTTTCTTTTCCACTGGAAGCTGCCTTTGCTGTTGACATTCACTTCACTTTAGTTGTGTCCTACTCTTTGTGACCTTATTTGGGAATTTCTTGGCAAAGGTACTAGAGCAGTTTGCCATTTCCTTGTCCAGTTCATTTTACTGCTGAGGAAATTGAGTCAAACAGGGTCACAGAACTAATAAGTGTCTGAGGTCAGTTTTGAACTTTCTAGACTCAGCACTTTATCCACTGGGTCATGTAGCTGCCAGATCTTAAGTTATTCTGATTGTAATTCCTACTTTATAGACATTTGCAGTCTTTTTTCTTTGAAGCGTGACCTTTCAATTTTGGCTTTGGAATTTTCCTTTGGGAGTTCCTTTCAAATAGTGTATGGATTTTAAAAAATTTTAAAAATATAGCATCCAGTCTTTTTACATACATACATACATACATATATATATATATACATGTATATATATATATATATAAAACATGGGTCTCAGCAAGCCAGATGGTTCTTAAAATATCTGCCCTTTTTTATTGACCTATTTTATGAGTTAATTTTTAATATCAGATATGCTACATTTTCAGTTTTTGAAAAATTTTTGTTCTTTCTTGCTGTCTTGTGGAATCATTGATTTCTGTTCTGTCTGTTCTTTCAAGGAATCCATTATTTGAGTAAATTTTCCCACATTCTCTTCTGAGCTATTTTCCTTCCAATTCTTCTCTCCAGAGATTTAATTTTATCTCTTGAATTATGTCTTATAAAAATTCATGGTGTCCTTTTGGAAAATTCATATTTCCTTTGAGTCGGTGCTTACAGTTAATTATGAAATTACTCTCCAAGGTTACTTTTTGTGGGATTTCTCGATCTGCAGTAGTTTTTCATACTGGTTGATAATTTCTTTGGTCATCTTTCCAACTTTTTTTCCTGAAGTAGGAGGTTTGTGCCAAGGCTCTGCCTCTACTATACTTCTTGGTTGAGTTGATTAGGCTTGCTTATTCTGTGTTTGAGTCACCTGATTCCTTCTGCTGACCTTGATTTCTCATGGTTAGATACCCTTTATCTTTGAAGTTCAGAGGGCTGAATATTTAGCCTCTAAATCATGTCAGACTAGGGGACTACCTCTGGACACCTCGCTTGTCCCAAATTAAGCACTGCTGTCTATGTATTTGCTGTTCCATATGTCCTTTTACCAAACCTCCTGGGACTTTTCTCATAGGAGCCCTTCATTTTGCTGCCTCCTCACACAGAACCCTTCAGGATACACATGTCTTTAGCCTATCTCTGTAATTACTACTAGTAAAATTGGGTACTACTAGTAGATCTGGGTTGTTTGCCTATTCTGGCTTTGTTTGGAGCTTCTTTACTGTTGTCAGTGGGATTCTGACTGACTTGTTGTTAAGCTCTAGTATAGAAGTTATTTACTGTAGTTTTTCATTTTATTTTGTAATCATTACTTAACTGTCTATTTCAGGTTTTTATTAGATAGGTGTTTGGGAACTGGGTGGTTTGCTTCTATTCAGAAAACCATCTTGAAAGAGAAAGAGTAGAAGTATTTTTAAATTTGAAAGTAAAATATTCCCCATTCCTTAGATGAAAATATTTTTCAATTCTTTCTGAATTGGCTTGTTATTTGGAACTAGAAGTCATTTATTGCATGTTGTATGGGGATTTTAAACTGCGATTTAAAAAAATTCTTTAATTGCAATTTTTTTTCATCTTTACAGGAATTCATCAAAGGAATCTGTGAACCTGAATTAGAAGAGAAAGAATGTTATCCAAAGGACATGCACTGTATTTTTGTTGGGGCACAGAACCTGTTTCTTAAGAGTTTGATCCAGGATACATGTGCTGATCTGTCCATTCTGGACATTGGTGTGCTTAGTATCAGAGGTGGTGCTGAGGCTGTTGTTATGGCCAGAAGTCACATACAGCAATTTGTGAAGCTCTTTGAAAATAATGAGAGTCTACCAAGTACTCAGAACGAATCAGAGGTGAAAAAGCAATTTAAACAATTTGTTGAGTCACATGCAGATAAATATACAATGGACTTGTTGATTTTACCCAGTTCATTGAAGAAAGAACTCCTAAATCTTACCCATGGTGAAGATCCATATGAATTAGATTATGATGATAATGATATTATTGATCTTAGAGATCATACAACAGAATTTACACACAATGGCATCCAAGAGCTGAGCATGTCCAATGATGGGCAGATTTTTCAGGAGGATGAAAGGAAGCAAGCAGGGACCCCTATTTCTGAGCTTACAAAACAAATGGACACAGTTTTTTCTGGTTCCTCAGATGTTCTTTTTGTTCCTGTAAATGGTGTAACCCCACCTGAAGAATCTGTTTCCAAAGAAAGGATATGTCACAAAAGGAGATCTTCTGATACTGAAGAAAGACACACGAAGAAGCAGTTTTCATTGGAAAATGTTCAGGGAGGTGAGCCTCCATCTGCTACTGAGAAATTGACTGCAGGCACAGTGATTAACCTACTCACTGATTCCTGTACAATCTCTGAAGATTTAGGCATTGATGTAAAAGACACTACTGAGGAAATGGAATATAACATCCTTGTAAATTTTTTTAAAACTATGGGATATTCCCAGGAAACTGTAGAAAAAGTTATTAAGGAGCAGGGACCATCTACAGAACCATTAGTACTCCTAGAAGAAATTGAAAAAGAAAACAGAAAGTTCCAGGAAGAAAAAGAAGTCTTCCCTAGACACACTTCATTTGTGTGTCTGGAGGTTACTGAAGCCAAAAGCAAGGGTATTTGCAATAGTCAAAATGAATTTAAAATGAATTTTTCTCCAAAGAAAACAAAGGATCACCTGCAACAAAACATAATAGAACAATCTCAGTCACCACTCAGAATAGAAGAAAAACCAGGTACCTCAAACTGCAAAATGAAAACTGCCAGTTTAGTTCCAACAGAACAGAGAGCAGAAAATTGGAATTCTACCCAGAGCCATGTTCCCCACATAGATATAGAAATGGATGGCTCTTCACCTTCTGTTTCCCCTTTGAAGAAGCTCTTAAATGACAAGGGAATACTTACAGACATGGATTTTGTTGCCAGAGGAACACCAAGTCACCAGCCAAGAGTACCAGTTATTCCTGAAAATATTTTGTATCCAAAAACTGGGATCACAGCTCCAAAGAATAATGTTAATCTTATATGTGAAAGCCAGCTAGGATGTTGCAACCCTTCCCAAGTCAAGCCAAATTGCCAACCCCTCCCTCCGATGCCCTTCTATCCATCTCAGCTACTCCCTTCAGTTACTAGCGTTAAGCTGGCAGGACCATCCAATCGTTGTATTGATTCCTCAGTTACTGGGGTTCAAAGATTCCGGGATACTCTAAAAACACCATACAGGCTGGAATTAAAAAATGAACCAGGGAGATCAGATTTAAGGCACATTGTTATAGATGGGAGCAATGTTGCAATTGCGTAAGTATAGCTAATCTTTATTAACTGTACTACAAATTTAGAAGTGTTTGAATTGATCTAAATAACACATAAGAATGGCATAGATTTATCCCTTTACCTTATTTTGGCCACATTTGAATTGAGTAGATTTCTGAAGCCTTAAAAATATCAAAAGTGTACTGGCATGATGTGCTTTAGTGATAGGTACTCCACTATATGCAATTTTATTTCATTACTTCAAGCTTTGAATCTGGCTGTTACTATTAACACAATTTTTCTTGCTGGCAAAATTTGTAAAGGGAAGAGTTCTAATTGACCTATTTTGGAAAGAACTATTAAAATAGGATTCCATTATGGTTTAACTCATGCTCATCTACCCACACATAGAAAGGCAGAAGATTTCTACTGATTTTTGGTAACTATATTTAATTAATGTCTTACAAAGACAGCCTCCATGTTTATCAAATGTATTTTGTAAGTTTGTTTTAAAATGATTCCTTTTTAAAAAGAGAATAAATAGTAGGCTCTAGTAACTTCCTACATTTAGAAAAATTAAAAACTTATTTAAATAAGATAACCTTTAAATGAGTTTTCTGTAACTAAAAAGATAAAAGGTTTTCCCTTGTCATTGTTGACAGTATTTCTTTTTTTGGCCACTGACTTTTTTTTAAATTTAAACATTTATTAATATTCATTTTTAACATGGTTACATGATTCATGCTCCTACTTTCCCCTTCGCCCCCCGCACTCCCCCCACCCATGGCCGATGCACATTTCCACTGGTTTTGTCATGTGTCCTTGATCAAGACCTATTTCCAAATTGTTGGTAGTTGCATTGGTGTGGTAGTTTCGAGTCCACACCCTCAATCATGTCCACCCCGACCCATGCGTTCAAGCAGTTGTTTTTCTTATATGTTTCCTCTCCTGCAGTTCTTCCTCTGAATGTAGGTAGCGTTCTTTACCATAAATCCCTCAGAATTGTCCTGGGTCATTGTATTGCTGCTGGTACAGAAGCCCATTACATGGCCACTGACTTTTAAAAGAAATGTTTCCAGTGATTTTTTTCCTAAGTCATGAAGAAAAAATGAATTTCATGTAAAGTTTTAGAATTATAAGGCCGTTAGCTTGAGTGACCTCAGGTAAGTCTCTTCTACATGTATGCTAAATGACAGCGAAGATTAGCCTGGTCCCTGTCTCAGGATATAGACATGCTTGAATCACTGTCTGTTTTTCAGTGTGACATGATTGCTCCCTCTGCTGTTCTCTCTCCTAGTGCTTTGTAATTTGTGTATCTTTTACATTTAATTTTATGTTAGAGTTGGTATACTTATTAGGACTGTCAGAGCCTTGATGTAAAGAACCAGGTTTTTATTTCACTCTCTGTCCAGCAGGTGCTTTCCATATTTCTGGTGCTTTAATAAATAATGGCAGTGGTTGTTTTCGCCTCTCTCAAAGCCCTAGTTCTTACCTCTTAACAAATGTGAGGGAGTTGGACTATAAACTATTTTAGGTTTCTTTCATTCATTCAGCAAGCTAGTCCAACATTCTTATTTCACAGAGGAGGAAACTAGATGCACAGGCACTTAAAGTACCTGCCCTCAATACATTGAGCTCAGTCATGACAAAGTCGTCAGAGAACCCGGTTCTCTTAATTTCCATCCACTTTCATTTCCACAACTATACCACACTACTCTAACATTCTAAGAAGATTCTCTTTTCATTTTTAACCAGTAGACTAATGAAAGTTGTTTAAGAAGTTGTCAGTGGGTCAAGTAGGTGGCATGATGGATAGAGCACCAGGCCTAGAATCTGGAGGACTTGGGTTGGTTCCAAACTGATTTCAAATACTTCCTAGCTTTGTGACCCTGGGCAAGTCACTTAACTCTGTTTGCCTAGCTCTTTTGTCTTACAGTTGTTACTAAGACACAAAAGTAAGGATTTTTAAAAAGAGGGAGTGGGAAGAAGTAATCAGCAAGAACTTTAGTTAGGAAAAAGTCTTCCCAAACATATCACCTGAATGTAAAATTCAGATGCATCTCCTTTGCTGTTCTTTTATCAAAAACTTGCATAACTGCTCCCTTCTTATCTGGTTGGTAGTAGACTGTTTAGAAATACAGTAATTTGGAAACAGGATCTCTTCACAATCACTATCAGGAAAGTAAGCTGTTTTAAGAGAGAACCAGGGAGCAGCTAGATGGAGATAAGAGGTCCTTGGTTCCAATCCGACCCAATTACTTTCTAGCTGTGTGACCCCCATTGCTTATCCCTTACCACTCTTTTGCCTTGGAACCAGTACATAGTATTGATTCCAAGATGGGAGGAGATTTAAAAAAAGAGAGAGAAAGAGAACCAAAAGCCACTTAGCTATTTGGTTTAACATAGCCTAATTTGAGCTAATTAGTTTGTTTAATTGATATTATGGGTCATCATTCAGATTTTTTTTAATTAGGATGGATAATTTGAATTATATTAATCATTTTGTGCCTTTGATTTTTTTTTTTTTTTGATGCATAACTTTTAGGGTGAGAAAAACTTGAGCAAAGGGCATCATAGCTGATATTTAAAACTGGCTGTGTTATTTCCAGGTTTGTCATTCTATTTTGTAAACCAGTTTTATGATTGCTTAATCCTTATGCTTCCTTCCTTGTTAAATTAAAGTTTCCTGTGTATTTTTTGTAATACTTTACATAATCTTATTTTTAAGGTTTTGTCACCTCAGTCACTGGAAGGGTGCTGGTGTTAAAGTATATCACATCTCTTAAATAAGACCTTACTTTCCCTTAATGTGATATTTTAATTTTTACCTTTTATAAGAATTTAGTTGCTTTATAATGACTGAATCTTTTATTTCAAGTTGTGATATTTCAGGCAGCATTGACTCACCTCAGTTTTTTTCATAGCACATGGTCACATTGTTCCAAAGAAGCATTTGCAATAGATTTTAAACCTAAAGGTTTTCACTTGTCTAATACTTTCATTATTGGAAAGAGCTTTTTTCACCTTGAGTTGTTAAAATCTGATAAATATTCCTATGACAGTTCTAATGCTGATTTCTAAAGGTCTCCATTTCTAGTTTTCTATTTTTTCCTTTTCCTTTAAAAAAAAAATCTTTGCTAAATCTCTTAGCATCTTCTCTTGAATATAATACCTTATTGTACATATAGGTTACAGATATGCATTGGTGAACTTGAAATTCAAGCTCTGGTGAAATGTGGGTTTCTTTTTTTTAAACTTCAAGATTTAGTGTGTCGTTGTTGGGTATAGGTTTCTCTCACTTTCTTCCCTCACCATCTCTCTTTTATTTATTTATTTTTTTGCGCTGCTTACCACTGCCTTGCCCTCTAGTTTTGTTGTATTAGGCATGGGCAATATCAAAAAGGAAAAATACCAACCTCATTGCCAGGCTGATTGCTAGCATGCTCTCTCTCCATGCCACCAAAGGAATTGGGGCCATTTTATCCTGTTACTGTTTTTAAGACAACACCCTGTATAAGTTTGTACTAAATGATGAGAAATCTTGAGACAAGCAAAGTAAATGTCTTGATGTTCATATGGTCTGACTCAGAGCTGATTCAAATACTAAGCTCATGAACTCCATTAAGTTTGACTTGGTAGTAAAATTAGAACTCTGAATGCTTCGATTCAGACTTCCCCCACCCATGACACTCTAGCTGATCAATTGATTGAATTGATAGGACTCTAAACCTTTTTTCTTGACTGCCCTGAAGATTGAGATGCCATTAAAACCTCACATCATGTTTTAGTCTGCTATTCCAAATGAAGTGTCCTGTTTGGTCAGTGAAACAATGAAAAGCATGGATAAGGTCTTGGAAGTTGAACTACTTTTTTCCTTTTTTTTTACTTTTCCTTTTAGGTCAAGTTCCTGTCTCCTCATGTTATCTTTTTCTTTTAATTCTCTAACTGATAGCACTCTTGGCGTGGCCTAGACGACACCTGTTTCCGACCACTTAGCTGGCACAACAGCCAGGTAGAGTGCTGGTTTTTCTCCCTCTTGCTCTTAGAATCAGTAACCCCATCTTTTCCAGGAAATCCTCAGAGTGTGAGACAAGATAAAAACTGCCTCAGAAAGCATGCCTTCAGAAATTCTATCTAAACAAACATTTATACTCATTCCCTCAAGTGTTAGTGAAAATGTAGGCAGTTGTATAATCCTAACCACCCTTTCCTAGAGTACTGAACATGTATCTCTTTCTTAGAAGTTTTAAAAGCTCTGTTCAGCAAGAGAAAACAGATCTCAAATTAGCATGTCAGTATTTTAGGAGAACCTACTTTAAGAGAAACCTAAGCTTTAATGTGAAACCTACAAGTATTTACTTAATGTGTTTTTCTTTGGATACTTTTGGACACCTGGATATTAGTATTTTAATTCTGAGGCAAAAGCATTGTCTTCATTTTGAAATATTACCATTTCTTCTCATTTCACTTTTTTGGCAACTTTGATTGGGGAAGTCCAGACAATGACCCACAGCTACAAAGCTTTACCCAGCTCAAAAATGTAGTTTCGGTCATTTATCTCTGTGAAGCCCAACACTAATTCCTTATTATGATTTGACAAAATGGTAATGTAAAATGCAAGACATGATTTGGAGTAATACTAATTGGCCTTCATTTCTTTCTAATGAGTTCTCAAAACCATATTCGAGTAAAAAGAAATGCAAATTTGAACAGAATGGAAATAAATTCCACCATTCTTCCCCTTTTGACCTTTTTAAGTGATCTTTTTGATAAGATGAAGTTAAAGGGAAAGATCTTCTTGAAACTGTGCTCTCTAAGCTTATAATTAATAATTAAAATTAATTTCTTAATTCTAGATTTTTAACAATTATAGTAACTGAGAAAACATTACTTTGTATTTATTATAAGCCCTTTCCATCTAATTTATAATTTTATTTATAATTAATACAAATAACAATCCAAATAAAAATTTTGCTAGATATGATTATTTGAATTTAACTACTCACATATTTCTGAGACTGTTGTGTACAATATACTCTGCCAAAAAATGATAGTAGGTATAAAACTGTATAAATTATGGACCTCACCTTTCAGGAGCTTGAGCTTACAGTTTGGTAGGGAGAAAGTTTTCATAAAAGGTATTATTTAAATGGACCTTGAATAGGAAGAATTGTGATAAATGGCTGTAAGAGAGGAGTACATTTCAGTAAGAAGGGGAAGAGCTAACTTGAACAGGGGTACCATGGTGAGAAAACATAGGATTTGTTCATATAACAGGCATAATATGATTTGATTAGAGCATAGGATTCATACTGGGAAATAGGCTTTGTGGAACAATGAGGAAAAACAAACTATGGACTTGGAATATGGAAGACCTGGATTTGAATCCTGCCTCTAAGTAGTGTATAAGTTATGTGAAGCATATATTTCCTCATCTGTAAAATGGAAATAATATCTATAGTACCTTCTCAGGGTTTTTGAGATAATCAAACTCTATTAATGTCAACCTAGCATCATTATTTTTTTTTTTATTTTAGATGGAGCATAGCTAGGAGAGATGGTTTACACAATGGGTATGGCAAACAAAACAATTCAAGAAGATCTTTACAAGATTAGAATGTTGGGTTCCATATAATGAGATTAAATTTCGTAGGGAGAACTGTAAAATCTTATACTTGATTTGAAAAAAAAAAATCAACCTTACATTGTATTGGGGAGGTAGAGGTATGGTTGGCCAACCTAAAAAAAGATATGGCGGTTTTAGTAAAATGAAGCTTATTAGGAATCAGTGGTATAATATGGCAGCACCAAAAGCTAACACAATGTAAGTCTGCACAGAGAGGTGGTATCCAGGTTTAGGGAGGCCCTTTCCTGCTGTTCTTTGTCCTGGTTTGTTCACATCTGGAGTTTAGGTCAAGGCACTATATATTAGGGAAAATATTGATAAGCCAGAGAAAGTGGAGAAAGGCAAGTGGGGTGTAGAAGGCTTTTGAGTTCATGTTACATGAATATTTGTAGGAAAAACTGAAGGTGTTTCCACTTGGAGAAAAGAAGATTAAGGGATAGTTGCATTCAAGTACTTGAAAAACTATCCTGTGAAGGAAGGGTTGGTTGTATTTGTTCTGCATAATCCAGAAAGTAGATTGAGAGTAGTGAATAGAAGTTTCAGAGCCAGATTTGTGTGTGGTATAAGAAAAAATATATTGTCAGGGGAGACAACCAAAAGGAAAGTGAGCCATCTTGAGAGACAGTGAGTTCTCCCTCCCTAGAGGTCTTTGGACAAAGGCCAACTGACCATTCATTGAGTGTTGGAGAGGTGCTGGTTTTTTTTTGTTTTGTTTTGTTTTGTTTTGTTGTTTTTGTTTTTGTTTTTGTTTTTTTTTTGTGCAACATTTGGACAAGATGGCTTCTGAGTCCTGCCCTAGTTTCTGAGTACCTTTGAATATCAAGCTAAGGATTTGAGACCTTATTTAAACAATGAGGAATGATTGAAAATTTATTAATAATGGTGTGATGTGACCAGAGCTATTCAGTACAAAGATTGATCTTGCAGCAGTTGATTGGAGAAAAGAGCTGAATGAAGGATTATAAAGCAAATAGAGTAGTAAGTCACTCATTTCAGTCCCCTTCTGAGACTTGCAATACTGCAGGCAAATCATAAAGATCTCGAGTAAGGAGGATAGGAAATATATTCACGGTACCCTAAGGAGGTAACATGTTTAGGATTTGACGATATACATAAGATTATTTTTCTCCTTAAGTCATGCTCTGAAAGCCTTCCTTATTTAATTGAACTATAGTAATGATAATTTGAAATGTAAGCATCCCCATAAGTTTATGTAATACTAAAAGCCCCTCATCTCCTTCTTTAAACTTGAGAAAATCTTGTGTTGACCAGTCAAGCTCATCTTCCTTGGCTCATGTATTCTAAATGTTTATGAAAAATTCCAAATTTCAAATTCCACTCTAGAACTATTAACTGAACTTTATACATTTTTCACTCTTCTTGCCATGAATATAAATAGGAACTATTTGGTATGTATGGCATTTTTTTAAATGCTAGACATCCCAGGAATTGACAAATATACATTTGAGCACCGTCTAATTAGAATGCTACAGTACCACAGCAGAATACTGATCTAGTATCCTTGTTGAATGAATACATTCTACATAATGGATCTTCCAGGTAATTGAAGTTGATTTCTTCAAGTGCCAAAAAGAGTTAAAATTTTCTTTAATGATTTGAAAGTATTTCTACAATGTCTGTGGCCCTTTCTTTTTAAACAGAGGCCACTAAATATAATTTAACCTCTTTTTGATGACTTACTCTTGGCCACTGTTTTTCGTTTTCTATTATCCTACCTATTTCTTAACTATTCTGCATTTTGTAGTTTTATCATTTCTGTGCTTGTATGGGCTACAGAAGAGATAAAACTTTGTTATGTGTGTTTTTAGCAAAGCATAATAAAACTTACTGTCCACTAGCCTTGAGAGGAAGTAGTCCAAGGTTTTTGAAGGCTGTGCCAAGATACACTATAGATACATTTCAGGTGTGGACCCTGTTTGTTGTCTGAGGCTTATTTATATATAAACTTCATTTGTCCATTCCCTAAATTTTTTTGGTGAAGAAACTGGAATCTAAAGAGTAATATGTTGCTTTCAATCCCAGTGAGTAAGTAGCAGAATCAGAATTCAAACCTAGCTCCAAATTGGATCCAAATTCTCACTAGTCTAGTTAAGTTTAGAAAGGTATATCTTTGTTTCTTAAGGCAAAGAATGAATAGATACTGATGAAGACTTCGATTCTTAGAAATATTAAAGTAAGTTTCAATGTAACAACTTAAGGGCCTACCTTTTACTACAAGAGCAGATTCATTTGTAAGCAGCCTGGATAATTAGGGTCCATATCCCACTACAAATAAGGAATGTTTTAAAGCACTTTCCCTGAATTCATTCATTAATCAATCACAAATGAAGCTCCTACTATATATAGACCCTACATTTGGTGCTGAGGAAGACACAAATCAAAATAAGTAGTGCTCTGCCCTCAAGTAGTGTAAAATCAATTAAAAGTAAAGTGATGAGACATATATATGCATTTACTTTTTATTTTTTTAATTTTTACCTTCTTTCTTAGAATCAGTACTTACTATCAGTTCCAAGGCAGCGAGGGCTAGGCAACTGGGGTTAAATGACTTGCATAGGGTCACACAGCTAAGAAGTACCTGAGGCTTGCATATACTCTTAACTCCAAATAAAATATGGTAAGTGCAAAAGATAAAGTGTTTTGAGTGCACATTCTGAAAAAAAGGGTTCATATGGTTCACCCTATTGCCCAAGGGGTCTGTGATACAGAAAAAATTAAGAATCCCTAATCTATAGTAATTTCCTCATTTTTAAAATGAACAAGCTAAGGCCCAGAAAGGTTAAGTTGAATCTAAGTAGAAGCTGGATTTTAGTTTAGGTATGCCAACACCAAATCCTATTTTTCTCTATCATTCCAAGATTTTGGTTTCATTTGTATTCTGGAGTTTTGTGTTTGGCAGTATGGTATAGTAGAAAGAGCACTAGATTTACAGCCAGAAGGCCTCAATCAGATTTCACATCAACCTCTTATTACTTCAGTTTTCCTCATTTGTCAAAATTGGCCAGAGGGATGAGGGTGGGGGCAGGTTCATGTTGGAACAGTATGATCTTTGAAGGCCCCTTCCAGCTCCAGATCTTTTATAATAAGGGTTTTGTTTTCTCAGAATCCATTTAAACCCTAGGATTTATCTTAAAGACAGTGGCTTCTGTGGTGGTTTCTCAGGATTTCACTATTCCTTGATGACACTGCTAGTAGCATTTCGGTAGTTGTTAGTAGTTCTTCGTGTCTCAAACTGACCTCTTCCTCTACCCTTCTATAGCAGATCCAGGGTGATGCTATTTTCCCTGATAATATTCCCAACTGTACCTTTCCTGAATGCTGGACACTGACCCAGAAGAATGGAATTACATTTGACACTCTCCCTTCTTCCTTATTTTCTGCTGCCAGGACCAATCAGAAGTATCTAAGAAGAAAGGCAAAGGGAATTAGATTTTTTTTACTCTGTGTCAAGCAAGCCAAGAAGCAACTTAAGCCTTTCAGTTTTGTTATGATCCTTGAGATGTCTCATTAGGGCACAGAACTTAACTTTCTCCCTCCTACTTTTAAAAGAAACTTATAACAGGCTGCCGTATTCAGGATTTACTTTATTAGAGGTATGACAATTAAAGTTAGTTAAGTTTTTCCATTTGTATTTGATATTCATTATATAAATTGCCACTAAGTAGGAAACCAGGATATATAAATATGTTATACTAATTTGTACCTCCTTGTTTCTTGTAAATAATTAATTGTAATAGTGATGTCATTAATTGGCTTAGCCAGCAGAAATCTTGAGGTTCTTTTCTAAACCATTCAGGCAAAATAAGCAATATTTTCTCAGTCTTTAGCTCTTGTTTAGTGCTATGTGAATAGAAACATATAACACAGTTCTTGCTTTCAAGGAGATTGAAATCCAGCAAAAGCAATAAAACATGCCTACAGTCATAGTACAAAATAGAAAACTAAGTACCATAACAGGTATGATTAATATATGTGAAAGTTCAGAGTAGAGAAGAGATCAGTATGATTGAGGAAGACTTAGAATCTTAGATTTAAAGTTAGAAGGAATCTTACAATTCAGTCTGTTTCAGGTTTGTCATTTGACACATGAGAAAACTAAGTTCCAAACAGAGTAATTGATTTTCCCAAAGTAACTTAGAAAGTGGCAGAACCAGGATTTTAACTTTCATTCTTATTTCTGATTTCCATGGTGTGCCTTAGAGGACTTAAGGGCAAGAGTTGTCCTACAAGAGTTGTCAGGTTAGAGCCAAGGATGGAACCCATGATTTCATTAGTACAGGGAACTACTGGGTAAGGATACTCCCCTCCCTCCTCCACAAATGCAGACCTTTACTTTCTTTAGCCTTAGAGAATTGCCTGTGTCCACAAGAGATTAAGTGACTTGTCTAGGATCACAGAGCCAGGTTGTGTGAAGGTGGTACTTAAACCTAGATTTTCCCTGGCTTCAAGGCTGACTCTGTTCCCCATCCTATGCTACCTCTCATTCACATGGCTTTTGCACATAGTAGTTTTTTAAATGTTGATTGAATTAATCTATTTTGTCATCTAGAAATGGACTTATAATTACATTCCAGATTCCAGGAACTGTATCAGAAAGGCACAGAACCAGAGAAATATGAAATGGGGGTGAGGGGTGGGGGCAGGATTTAACCAAGAAGAATAATTGGTGATTAGAACATAGAGGAATAATATGAGAAAAGGTTATAAAGATTAGGGGGTTAGATTGTTGGCTTGCAGTGACAACATATGTTTGGATTATTCATTAAGCATTGGCAAACCATTGAAAGTTCTTGGTAAGGAGAGCAACCGATGAGCTCTAGGAAGATAAATTGGGTAATTTGTGCAGGATGATTGACAAGTGGACAAACTGAAGATAGGGAGACTAGGTTAGGAAGCTTTTATACAAGTGAGAAATAATGAGAAACTTAACTAGACTATTGTAAGTGGGAATGAAAGAAGACACACAGAAAAGGGATTCTGAGAATGGGATTGGCAGGAATTAAGTAGTGACCAGTGGTTTCTAACCAGTGGAATCCAAGGGTAGCCATAGAGATAGGCCATTTTCTCTATTTTCCTCTTCTTTTTCAATTTTCCTTACCTGCTACTTAAAAATTGATTTGTTTGTTTTTTTTATCTTTTTTTTATTATTTTTTTTAAACCCTTAACTTCTGTGTATTGGTTCTAAGGCAGAAGAGTGGTAAGGGTGGGCAATGGGGGTCAAGTGACTTGCCCAGGGTCACACAGCTGGGAAGTGTCTGAGGCCGGTTTTGAATCTAGGACCTCCCATCTCTAGGTCCGACTCTCAATCCACTGAGCTACCCAGCTGCCCTCTTGTTTGTTTTTTTTTTAACAAAATATGCATTGTGAATGCATCTGTCACCATGGGAGGATCTGACTAGAGGATAGAGAAGGATGAGTCAGAAAAGACCAAAATTTTGATCCTGGATGACTAGGAGGATAGTGAGAAGTTCATGAGAATCATTTTAGGGTAAGGATAACTTCAATTTTATATATAGCATTGAAGTTGAAGTCCTAAATGAATACCTAGAAATGGTAGAAATACCTAGAAATATTACCATAAGAGAGAAGTCAATATTGGAAATAGATTTAGGAGTGACAACTGAAGTTATAAGACCAAGATTAAGGAGAAAAATGTTATTCCTTGAACGTATCAAGGAATAGTTGGTTGGGTTTTTGTTTTGTTTTAATTTTAACAAGTATATAACAAAAATATATTTAATAAACGTTAAATTACTAAGACCATGCCTTGGGCAGTAATAAATAGAAATGAGATACATTAAACAACAACCTGAAACCATAAATTATAATAAAGATACAATTTTTTTTTGTAATTCCTGAGTAGTCAAAAATATATTTTTCTTATGGAGAAAATTTTAAACTAAGTAGTGGTTCCCAACCAGTGGGTCAGCCTTGGAGTCCACAGGTAGCCCAAGAGTTATGACAGGGGTGTGTGTTTTTCTCATTCTCAACCATTTTCTCTGTTTTCCTCTTCTCTTGTCTTTCCATTTTCCTTACCTATCTTTTTAAAATTCAGCTAGCTTTTGTAAAATAAAGAGCAGCTTTCTTAAGAAAGGATGATCCACTTGGGGTTTTGTCAAAATATGCATTAAAAAAGCAACCATCATCATGGAAGGGTCTGTAACTTTTATCATAGATCAGTTCTTATACTATTAGTTTAGTCGTTAGGTTGTATGTTGGAGCAGGAAACAAAGTTTGAGTTCATGTTCTAGATCCAGATTGACTGTAAAAGTTAAACTAGGGTACTAAAAGGGAATGGTTTGTGTAAGTAAAGGGAGAAGTATCCTTTAATATCTTCACATATGATATGAGCTAAAAAAGTAGAAGGGAGTTCCATGACATCCAACCATGTGTCACTCCACCTCATAAGGTAGAAGGTCTGTAGTAATGAGAACTTGGAAAATACATTGATTACTTTGAATTTTATACGGTAGTAGCAATTTTCTTTCTAATTATTTCAGCAAAACACTAACATAATTGATGAATGACCAAGACTTAGGCATAATATTATAATGAACTTTGTATCATAGTTTTTGTTGTGTTCAGATCTGTCCTATTCACTTTTGCACAGTCAAGTGTTTTATGTCAAAACATGTTGGCAATTTCTAAAGTGCTTTACTGAGACAAATTTTACTTATTTCTTTGTAGTCATGGTCTCAACAAGTTCTTTTCCTGTCGGGGGATTGCAATAGCCGTTGAATACTTTTGGAAACTTGGCAACAGAAACATTACAGTATTCGTTCCTCAATGGAGAACAAGACGTGATCCTAATATCACAGGTGAGGCAACCAGTGGATTTTTTCTAGGCTTCTGACTGGAAAAAATTCTGAAGTTTAGCATTTACTTTTCTTTCTACTTTTTCAAGTTCCTGTGTACCTTCAATTTCTGAAATTATGTCACTGGAAAATTTAAATTCAGTTGAAGAGATTATGTTTTATTTTTAAAAAGTTGTTTATTGATTTTCTTCATGACTGGAAAAAGTTTTTTATGGTGGTCTTACACTATCTTTGAATGAGATAGGCCCTCTGAGTATTTGACATTTAAAGTAATCATCTGTTTTATGGGCTTACTATAAAATATTTTGTTTGCTTCTTGTTAACACAAGAGCCACCCAAATAAAAAGTTTGAATTTATTTTAAGTCATTAAATGCCTGAGTAAACTTAAGCTTATCTCTTAAGGAAGCTATCTAAGATGATAGGGGGAAACGATCTATAAATAAAACCTGGGGTATAACTCAAATTGACCCTTGACCGTATGCAAATGGAGTAAAGGAAATCAGGAATTGAACATGCTTTGAAATTTAGTAGGAAGTGAAACTTGGTTATTAGTACAACTTGGTTTCCAGAGAAGATGAGTCAACATTTGATGTAATTCCCAGGTGAGATGGAAAAAAAAGAAATGAAACTAAGAACTTACATTTCCTAAAGCCCTACACATTTAGAGGTAAGAAAATCCTTCAGATTCCCTCATTTTTGAGAATTTGTTTTCCTAAAATACTTAGGGAACAACAATCTTTGTTTTTTATTGTATATAGTTCCCTTAGGGAACATAGCAATCTTTATATATTATGCTTTCAGAATCATAAGACACTCCATTGGGCTCTTCCACTTAGAATAGCCTTTTGTGCAGGAGTGGGGAAACGTCTAAATCTTACTTCCTGCCAAGGAAAAACTCTTTAACTCCTGCTCTCATACTTGGGAACTTTAACATACATATTGACTCTCCCTCAAATCCACTCAGTTCCTAAAACATATTTCCCATAACCTATTCCTCCACCCCACTTCAGCCACATACAAAGCTGGTTATGCTCTTGATCTTGCCATTACCCAGAGATGAACCACCTCCATGTTCAAGAATTCTGGAATCCTCTTATCCAGCCACAATCTTTTTGCTCTTTACCCCACTACTTTCCCATACAAAACTATATAATCTTTCTCTACACCATGCCCTCCAATCTTTTGACCCCTCAGTTTTCTCCCAGACTGTCTCCTCTGTGCTCCTTCCTTTTTTCCCCCCATCTGGACCTCTTAGTGAACCAATTAAACTCTACACTGTCCTTTTCTCTTGAATCCCTTAACCCCGTTATCATTTCTTCAGTGTCACCCTGCCAAGCTTCAGCCTTTAATCATTCCCTCCATTCATTAAACTTTGTTCCTACACATTTGCTACTGAATGGAGTTGGAGAAAATTACTTAATTGTTCTGATTAAGTCCACTAAAGATTTATGTTATACAGCTTCAGCTGGTATACCTCCCATATCAACTTGCTATCCTACTCTCTTTAGCAACTATTCCAAAATTTTTATCGTTTCTCAAACCTTCCATAACTTCCCCCATCCTCTCTGTTTAGAATCTAGCTTCATATTTCACTGAAAAAAGTTGAGTTCATTCACAGTGAGCTCCTTTTCTCCCCTCTTTCTCATCTCAGGACACCCTAAGGCCATCTGCTACTATGTCCTCCTTCCCAGCTTTCCTACACAATGAGGTGGCTTTACTCCTTACCAAGATTAACCCTCCCTACCTGTTCAAGTCAGGACATTCAATCCTATCTACTCCGATAGAGTGCTCCCTCAGTCAATCTCCCTTCTCTGTCTGTCTGTCTGTCTGTCTGTCTGTCTGTCTCTCTCTCTCTCTGTCTCTCTCTCTGTCTCTCTCTCTGTCTCTCTCTCTTTTTTAATCCTTTCCTTCTGTATTAGAATTGATACCACATATGGGTTCCAAGGCAGAAAGAGCAGTAAGGGATAGGCAATGGGGGTTAAGTGACTTGCCTGAGGTCACAGAACTAGGAAGTATCTTTGAGGCCAGATTTGAACCTAGGAACTCCTGTCTCCAAGCCTGATTCTTTATCCACTGACCCCACTAGTTGCTTCTCTCTCATTTATTTTCCAGGTCTTCCTTTCTACTGGCTTATTCTGTACTGCCTGAAAACATTCCCATGACCTTCCCCATCCCGAAAGAAAAAACTTTTTAAAAATCCTTTCATCCCCAATCTATCATCTCTTATCTCTTCTGCCCTTGAATAAGCTATCTACAACAGATGCCACCAGTTTCTCTCCTCTTGCTTTCTTCTTAACTCCTTGCAATGCAGTTTCCTACCTCATTATATTCTACAAAAATTGTTCTTTCCAAGTTACCAGTTACCAGTGATCTCTTAGTTGTTAAATTCAGTGACCTATTCTCAATCTTTATTTCCTTGAACTGTCTTTAGCTTTTAGTGCTGTTGGTCACTCTCTTCTCTTTGATAGTCTTACTTCTCTAAAAGGTTTTTATGTCACTACTCTCCTGGTTATCCTTTATCTCACATCCCCTCACAGGTTCCTCATCTAGATCATGACCTCTAACTATAGGTGTTACCCAAGCATATTGTTGTGGGCCCTCTTCTCCTTTAGACGACTACTCTTAGTGACTTCATTAGCTCCCATGGATTTGATTACCATCTTTATGCTGATAATTTTGAAATCTGCCCCCTCCTGCTTCAACATCTCTACTGACCTGTAATCTTACATTTCCAACTAACTTTCAGATAACTCAACCTGGATTTCCCATAGACAACCTAACCTCAAGACATCCAAAAACATGACTCATTATCTTTCTCCCTAATCTCCCACCATCACCACATACTTTCCCTATTACTATAGGGTACAACACTGTCCTCCCATACCCTCCCAGTCTAGGTCTCATCCTTAACTCCTCACTCTCAACTCTCAGCATCCATCAATTTAACCTTTGAAATGTCTCTTAAACTCCCCTTTCTCCTCTTACACTGTCACCACTGGTAACAGGCCTTCATCATCTAATGCCTGGAATATTGCAGCAATCTGCTGATGACTATGCCTGCCTCAAGTCTTTCCCTACTCCAATCCATCCTCCAATTAGTCACCAAAGTGATTTTCCTAAAATGATAGTCTTACCATGTCATCCTGCTACTCAGTGAACTCCCTATTGTTCCTGAAATAAATACAAAATGTTCTTTTTGGCATTTAAAGCCCTTGATCCCTAACCCCCTTTCTAACTTTTCCAGTCTTCTTAACATCTTTCTTACTTTTACTCTGATTCAGTAACACTGGTTCATGGCAGTACCATAAATAAATCACATTATCTCTGAGCTCCAGGCATTTTCTCCAGTCGTCTCCCAATTCTTGAAATACTCTCTTCTCTATTCTGACTACTGGCTTCTTTTAAGTCTCAACTAAAATCCCACCTTATACAAGAAGCCTTCCCCAGTCCCTCTTAATTCTAGTACTTTTCTCTTTCAGTTATTTCCCATCTATCTTTTATATAACTTGCATTGTATATATTTGTTTATATGTTATTTCCCCCATTAGATTGTAAGCTCTTTGAGGGCAGGGACTTTTCTTTTGCCTCTTTTTGTATCCCTAGAGCTTAGCACAGTACCTGGCACATAGTAGGCACTAAATAAATGTTTAGCAATTGAAATGCAAATTCTCTAAATTTCAACCACAGAGTCATAGAATGTTAAAACTAAGTGACACCTTAAAGACAATCTAATTGAAGGGTTCATTTTACAGATCAGGAAACTACTCAAAAAGGAGTAACTCCCAAGATTTCATTTGGAATAGAGCTCTAATTAGAAACCCTATCTTATCACTCTACTTCCCATTTCTCAGGCTTATCTCCTGCCCTGATAACCAGTACAATCTTAGGATATCAGAAATAATTAGGGTCTATGAAAAAAAATCTCATTCATTCAGCTTCTTTCTCTGATTTTCTCTTGTTTTTCTGTTTCCTTCCCAACTGTCTTTTTTCTTTCTCTCTTCTGGCTCTTCTCAATATTAACTGACTGTAATGTAGGTTTTGTTATTATGGGTTTTTTTTTAAACCTTAACTTCTCTTATAATCAATACTACTATTGGTTCTAAAGACAGAAGAGTGGTAAGGGTTAGGCAGTGGGGGTTAAGCGATTTGCCCAGGATCACATTGCTAGGAAGTTCCTGAGGCCAGATTTGAGCCTCAGACCTTCTGTCTCTAGGCCTGGCTTTCAATCCACTGAGCCACCTAGCTGTTGCCCCCTTATACTTTTTTAGGTGAAGTTTTATATCACTTGAATTGATGACTTGACTATATTGCTTTAAATTAAAATAGTATAAAGTTATATCTTGGAATTTTTTTTCCTGTCAGTAAGTATATCAGGAAAGCCCTGGCTTCCTGCCTTTTCTGTGCTAGTAAACAAACCTGTTCAGTTTCTTACTTGTATGTGTCTAAGATGACCTTTTTGCTGACTGACTCTTTAACTTATTCCATGAACAGAGCAGCATTTCTTGACCCAGCTCCAGGACCTTGGAATATTATCTTTAACCCCAGCCCGGATGGTCTTTGGAGCAAGAATTGCTTCTCATGATGACAGGTAATGAAAAGTGGTTTTCCTTTATGTTGTTGGGATGGGGCGGTGAAGAACCCACCGGAGAAGCAGCTAGCACAGTTTCATGGGGTGGGACGGGGATGGCAAATTTTTTTTTTTTTCCTGAGCTCACCCTTCAAATATCTAGACCAAAGCCAGCATCTCACTAAAATTTCATTTATAGTCATGAAGTTGCATGTTTGCATGTCTTTTGGGATAAAAGACTAAATCAAAGAGAAAGCTAATCTCTTTTCCATCTCATTAAGGTATTAAAAAAATAACTTGTACAACAGGGATGAGAGTTCAAGCTGTAGAAGCACAGACTGATATTAAGTGAGACTTTAATATTTAAGAGCCATTACAAAACAGTTTATCTTTACTTAACAACTTGTTTGATAATACACATACATGCTATTTTGGTCAGTCACTTTGTCCTTATATTGTTGGAGTAATTAGAAAATAGTACTTTACAATGTTTTTATTCTAAGCTCTGACTGGGCCCAACCACCATAAAAACTAGATTTGCTTAAATGTTCCCACTTCAATAAGTCATTGATCCTTCTAATGTAGCCTAAGCCTCGTCTATAAAACATGGTTAATAATAGCATAGTCAGTCAAGAGGTACTTAGAACAGGAACCTGGTATCATATAGGATTGCACATGATATGGGAGATAGACATTCTCCCTAGCACTCACATTCATCCATTGGACAAACATTCACTGAATACCTTATTCCAGACACTGGCTCTGTGTTGTAGATGCACTAGACAAGAAGTCAGTAGGACCTGGCTTCATGTCCCACCTCAATCACATAATTCACTGTGAGGCCCTAGAGTAGTCATGTATCTGCTCTCTGCTTTATTTTACTCATTTGTAAAATAAGGGTGTTGGACTCACACTCTAAGGACCCCTCAAAGTCTGAATTTTTTATAAGATACGTTCTTGGTTCTCAGGAAGCTTATAGTCTATTAGTGAGGCACAAGACAGATAAGATCGTAATACTAGCTGGGTAGAATATGGTAAGTACTATTACTGTAAGAGATGTAGTATGGAAAAATGAAAAAACAAAAGCCAAACACAAGTTGGATTCTCAACCCCTTTTTGCATAACTATAGGCACATTACTCAAGCTTTCTGAAACCTCAGTTTCTTCTCCTCTAGAATAACATATTTGTACTACCTGCATTAATCAAATTGATGTGGAAAGTAGTAGGTAAACCTTAAAACCATAAACAGGCTGCTATTATTTTTTTTTTATTTTTATAATTCTCAGAAATTCAAAAGAGAGAAAAAAAAACAACCTCTTAAAATCATGGAAGTCTTAACAGAGGTAGTGACCTTTTGAGGAAGTTGTATGGAAATGCAATGATTGGATCTGGCCAAGAGACCAAGAATAGAGTAGGTGGAAGAGATAGTTCAGGGAAGAAGTGCTCACTTACACTAGTCCTAAGATGTAGGAATCAGGATTCAAGAAGAAAGGCAGAATGGGGGACAGCTGGGTAGCTCAGTGGATTGAGAGCCAGGCCTAGAGACAGGAGGTCCTGGGTTCAAATATGACCTCAGACACTTCCCAGCTGTGTGACTCTGGGCAAGTCACTTGACCCCCATTGTCTACCCATATGACTCTTCTGCCTTGGAACCAATACATAGTATTGACTCCAAGATGGAAGATAAGGGTTTTAAAAAAAAAAAAAAGAAAGGCAGAATGCTTTGTAGGCTGCACACGGGATGCCACCATTGAAAAAGAGCCGTTAGATCTTCTGTTGTGGCATCCTTCTCTGAAGCCAGTTTTTGAGTCATTTCTAAAATGCATATGCCCCTTCCTATACTAGGCTTAAGCTTATATGTTCAAAGAACAATGCTCTTCCATTAAGGAGTATACTTGTTAATGTGTAGTATATAGACCCAGAGCCTTATTCCTGGTATTAACAGCCCTGGCAAATATCCTCACCAGTCACAACTCAAATCAGTAAAAAATGACTTCCAAAATGTAACCATTGATTATGACACCAAAGAGTTAAATAATTTTCTTTATCCTTATTATTTGTACCCATTTATAAAATTAGCTGCTGTTTAGACCTCATACCAGTGATTATCATAATTCCTTAATTTATTTAATCATTATCTTATACAGAAGTTCAGAAGCCTTAAAGAAGTGCAGGCATACTGTGTATATAGAAAGAATTAACCTTATTGTTATCTGAAGATCACTTTACAATCTATAATTGATCTTAGAAGGAATTAAAACCTTATTTCTTTTCCCTTTAGTCTTGGCATAACTCTTACTTACAGAGTTTAAAGTATTTCTACTTCCCAGGAATGAAATATTTGATAGCATGAATATAGGGTATAATATATATAATATTAATAATATTAAGGGTGATAGCAGCCTTTCAAATCATCTTTTATCTTCTCAAATTTTTGAACTTGATAGAATATATAGCTAAATAGAGAGATTAGGTGTCCTAGGTATCAGAGAACTGAGAGCAGAAATGTGAATTAGTGGAAGAAGGTTTAAACTATTCAGACATAAATTATTTTTCCATTATGATAGCAACAAATAGCTAATGTTAAAGTAAAACTAAACCACTTAAGATTTGCCACCTAATTCTAGCAACCAATAATAGACACATAGTAGATTAAATTCATTTGACCTCCCACTTCTGCAAACACATCTTTCCTTTCTAATGCATCCTTTGCTAACTATTTCATCTGCTGATGATACAGATTTACCTTGTTTTAAATAATAATTGTGTTCCTGAAGAAGTGTACAGATGATTTTTCCATCAATTTCCTGTGACCTATGGCTCCAAAGGGAAGAGAGTGATCTTTGGGGGTGGCATCTCCAAGTCATTCATGTTGCTTTATAGTCTCCCTCTGCATTTATAAGTACATTTCTCTGATTGCTCAGGTATTTAATAATCTGTTATCTGATTCTTAAATGTATTTGGATGTTTTCCTTTGCTTGGTGAATCCTTGTTGAAAAATGAATACTTACTACAAATGTACCATTTCATGAGTTTTTATTTTATTTTTTTTTTTTTTAAGTAGGGCGCAGCTGTACATTTTAACACCTCTCATGTTATCATAGGTTTCTGTTGCACCTAGCTGACAAAACTGGTGGCATAATTGTAACCAATGATAACTTCAGAGAATTTGTGACTGAATCAGTATCTTGGAGAGAAATTATTAAAAAAAGGTAATATTTACTTCTTTTCCATCAAAAAAATTTGAGTATCTACTATGTGCTTCTTACTAGGTACTAAACTGGTACAAAAGTAAGTATAAAGCATGGTCCTTACCCACAGGCATGACTCTCTAATTGAGAAAAAAAGCCATACCCACCTGAAACAGGGGAAAACACTTATACACATCAACTGGCCTTACAGAAATCTTAAGTTGTTCAGAGGGAGTAGAGGCAGTAAGGTATCTTGGGAAAGGTGTCCACCTGAGACAAGTCTTAAGTTCTGGCTCTTCCACTTTCTTGATATATAAGCCAGCAACTGTTTCCCTATCTTTCTATGGGGTTCACTCTTCTCCTCTGTAAAACAGAGTGATCGAACTAGACAATCTTAGGCCCTTACTGATGCCCTATGATTGAAATACAGGAATTAGACACTAGCTAATAATGTGCTAATTCTGCCCCTAGTTTCATGAAAGAGAAAAACAAGGATGCTATTAGAATTTGCACTCTAGTTTTAATGATCACATGTTTCTCTTCTGGTGCATTTTGCTCTTTTTTTGTTCTCCCACTTGCCACTTTTTGAGTATTTTGGTTTTTTACTAGAGAAAGGGGAAAAACCTGTTTTCCTCTCAGAAGCCAGGTGAACAGTCAATCAACAGTACCACTTTGATTGCTTTAGGCCCTTCTTCACGTGGTTCACAAGTCACTAATAATGCTTTCTTGACATGTGTTTGCTTAATCTTTGCCCTGTGCTCTGGGTAGGTTCCCCTTTACCAGCATGTGTTTGTTAGCTCCATAATATATAAGCACTTGGATACACATGCTCTTGGAGAACATGTTTTAAGACCAACATATTGACATAGAAACACAAAACAGACTTGAGACAATGCAAACAGAGCCTCAGACCCCTTAGGATCTTTACAAATCTGTTAGCTGTCCTGCTAAAATAACATCATAACTTTCAGAGGAACTTGTCACTTTCTTTTAAACAGCTCTGTTTTCAGAATGGATTGTCTGAGAAACTCCACAACTTTCCCCAGGCTTCCCTGACAGGAACCCTGACTGACAGGGTTTTAAGCCTCTCTTTTCAGTTGAAAATTAAATGGCAAGCATTTCTCAAAACCCAGATAAATATCTGAAAGGCTTTCAGGTGAAATCCTGATAAGTAATGGAAAGTCCAGCTGATGGAGTTCTAGCTATTCTGAGTTTATTGAGAAGAAGAGATTGAAGCTAATTTGAGAGAGTTTTTTCTTTAGGTAAGCAAGTTCGAATTTGTCGAGTCACTTCTGTTTTGGATTTAAATGGATACTTCACATAGTGTTAAAAATGGCATGTTTGCTCCAAAGTTCAGAAACTAAGAGCTGCTCTTACTTTCTTTTTCATATTGTAGGTTGCTTCAGTATACATTTGTTGGGGACATATTTATGGTTCCTGATGATCCTCTGGGAAGAAGTGGACCTAGATTAGAGGAGTTTCTTCGTAAAGAAGTCTTCCTTGGGTATTGCCTTTTTCTGGTTATTGCCTTTTTTTTTTTTTTTTTTTTTTGGTATAATCTTGGGATTTATAAATTGTTGTGGGGGAGAAATTAGTGCCCTGAATTTAAAAAACAAAAACAAAACAGTTTATAGTGTAGTGTGGTTTTTTTTTTTTTGTGAATACTTTAAAATAAATGCTGGTTAAAATGTCAAAGCTTATCTCAAGGATACACAGAAAGACCAAGCTTAGAGTTATGTTCACTTTTGCTTAACTCATGTTTGTCTTATGATATGTTGGCACCATATACATCATAGATTGATAAAACCAAAGCAACAAAACATTATTTTCTGTGCCAGAAAGACAAAATAAAGATAGCTTCCAAGCTGGATGGTCTCATATTAACGAAGGTAAGCAAACATGGGCTTGTTCCATGTGAATGTCACTTTATTTTCATTTTCATAGTCAGTTATTTTGCTTAAGTTGGGGGTGGGGGTTGGGGGGGCGTTCGCATATGCATGTGCATGTGTAAGCAAGTTTTTAATGTTACACATCTATAGTGGTTCAGTAATTCATTAAGAAATCATGTCTACTGTTCTTTCAAATATATCTGGAGTTCATATAAATCTTTTGGGGGAGGGCAATAGGGGGTGGCATTTTTTTTAAATATATTTTCAGAGATAGAAAGTAATTCTCATTTGAAGTTAATAATACATCACATCGATAAGCTTTATGACTAGATTGTTTAAGGCCACTCTCACCTCGTTGAAATCAGCTTGCTCAGAATATTATTTCTTAAGAAATACTATTAAGCATCTAAGTTAGGAGCACAGCTGCCCTAAATTTCTTATTCTCTCTTTATAGCTAGTAAGTCTTTTCAAGCCAATCTTTCAGATTTATACTGACACCCTTTGGGTTTAATAATCTTCTGAAAATGAGATCAAAGCAAATGCTGATTTCAGATTGTGTGAATGATGTAAAAATAAATCTTTTTTGTCTCTTACCCTAAATATTATATTGAAAATCAACACCCACAGGCCACAACTTTTTTGTTCATGAAAACATAAGGCCCATTTTTACAGTTTGCAGTGCCTGCATAGGTGAAGCTTGTTTCTCCAAGTTCCTTCTTGGAACTTGCAAGGTGACTTTATGGCATTCACATACCAAAGGCAGCAACAAGTTTCTCTTTCTGTATCAGCATTAAGAGATCTCTCCTGGGTCCTATTCTTCTCTTCACTTGGCTGTTGGATTATTCCTACTAAAGTGTTAACTGATAATTTTATAGTCTTACTGATTTACAGTTTAAGGTATAACTCTTTCAAGGGTCTTTACATTTTAGAAGGGGACGCTTGAAGCTGGAATAAAAGCCTTTGGTGGAATAACTTGGACCCAAGCCCATCAAAATGGAATATAGAAACAGAGTTCCTGCCACACCATAGTCCCCTTTCTTTTTTCATTCCCTAGTTCTGCCACTTGATGTTTTGCAGCTCAGAGCCTTCAGCTGGGATAGGATGTTCTTCCCCCTAGGACCACAGCCATTCCCCTGTCATAGTCTCAGCCCTACCATTTCATACCATATTAACTTCTGTCCCATGTGCACTGTGTACAATGTGCTCCCCTTTCTGACTCAGCCCTATGTTATCCTCTTGCCCCAGGAGTCCAAAGAATAGAACTTTGAGCCATAAGCATATGCAGTGACATTTTAGGGAATTTCCCTTTTGTTAAATAAGCTTGCTTACTTGGGCACTCTTCCATTTGTAGGGATTTTCCACCTCCGCCAGGAGCTCTGCCAAGTGGAGGACTACATGAAACTGCCTTCAGGGTCCCCAACACCAAGGCACCCAGCACCAGCCGACAACCCACACCCCCGATTCAGGGAGTTCTTCCAAGCAACTGGATTGCCCAGCAGCCCAACCTCCCCATCCTACAAAATCTAGCCAATATCCAACCAAGCCTGACAATTCCACCACAGAGATCCCCAGCAGAAACCAAACAGCTGAGGGAAGCCCTCCTGAAGATATTCCCAGAATCAGAACAAAGAATGAAAATTGATCAGATCCTGACAGCACATCCGTATATGAGAGACCTAAATGCACTGTCAGCCATGATATTGGATTAAGGGTACAGTGGGGAAGTTTGTAATCACAGCCGATCGATTAAAACTTCACGTAGCATCTGCACATGTTGGGAATTGAAAAAATGTGAAGAAATCAGTTTGCCAATATAAACCCTATTTGAACAAAACAGAATCAAATGTTTTGTGTATAAAAGATGTTTTCAAAACTGGCTATATATATATGTATAAGTATGTATATATATATACATATATACACACACACACACATATATATATATATAATGATGCTGCTATTACAGACTTAATATTAACATTTTCTGTAAAAGGAAAGTCTACATTTTCTGCCTGTTCAGAACTGTTTCATAGCAGCTTATTCTAGTGTATTAACGTTTTTATGTGTTTTTTTAAACTATTTTCCTTAAAGATGAAAATGTTGGCAAAATGTGATATAATTAGCCTTTGTAAAATAAAGAGTAGCTTTCTTAAGGAAAGCATGATCTCTTAAAGTATATTTTCTTGAGGTGAACATGTTATGTCCACTGACATGAAGTATGCCCCTTGAAATAAGAGTAGGGGGTAGTTAAGCAAGAAATGCTTTTGCCCTTTGGGGATTTTTTTGTTCGTCTGTTTTGGGACTTGGGGGCTTTTGTAGTATTGGACAAGTAATGCCACTAGATGGCACCTTTTGCCTTTTGGTTTTTGATGACCAAGGGAATGCAGGCTTCTTAACAGTGCTAGAGCTGGAAAGGACCTTAGCGTTCCCTTAGTCCAGCCTCCTCATTTTACAGAGGAGCAAGGTGAGCCCCAGTGAGGGTAAAGGACTTGTCTAAGGTCTCACAGCTGGTTAGTGGCAGAGCTAGAACTCCTGATTCCAGGCCAGTGCTCTTTCCACTATACAATGCTACCTCCCCAATGAACTCATTTGACTGAAGTAAGGTCTTAGCATTTAAAGACAGCAGTGACATATGAAGGAGAAACTGATTCAAAAAACCCCATTTATTGTGGTAAAAAGATGTGTTCATTGTCCACACATGGGGTTTTTGATTATGTCTTATATGCAGACTTTGCCAGAAAATGGTTTTTTTTATTATTATCACAAGTGACCCAAGCCAATAAAATAGCATTAATAGCTTCACATGGGAATTTCTGTACTCCTGTATTTATTTATTTGTTCTATGTTTATCTGTTTACAGTAGTCTAATCTGTTCTCCTATAGCCATGCTTGCACCTCTTTCTCTCTTGCTCTCACTCTCTTTCTCCCCCCCCTCCCCCTTCTTATTACTTTCTGTTGTTTTCACTATTCCCCCAAACTCTATACTAATGAAAGCCTTTGCTAAGGTAGTTCTGGGCATTTGATGGGCTTTGTGTTGTACACAAGATTATTTGCCTGAGAAACTCAGGGTTTATCTTTTATAGCTTGTTTGTGATGCCCCCAGACCCAGAAGCAAGTAGAAAGCCTTATATTAGGGGCCATTTCCCTATGGGACAATTAAGGCACTTGAAGTCGGAAAATTCATCCGATTTTGTGCAGTCAATCTGGGTAGCTCTCTGTGGGGCAGTTTCCACTAGCTGTGATTCTTACTGGGTTTCTTTGATCTCAGCATCTGTAGTTTTACAGGTGGTTATAAATCTGCCCTGACAGAGGACATTTCCCTCTATCATGTCTTATATTTGAGGATTTCAACAGGAATTATCACATAGAATTAGCTCTTGGTTTTCAGCCTGTTAGGGTATTGTCATCTGAGAAAGAAGAGACTAGATTGAAACTGAGGCTAGTCTAATCTAGTCCCCACCTGGGTCTTTAAGAAAACTAAAGATTTTAGACCAAGATCAGATTTACTTGCTGCTCTATATGATCTCAACAGCCTCTCCAGCCAAACTTGTAAATAGGTGAATGGTTATTAACAGGCAATAGTCATCCCAGAACCTGGGGCTTGATAGCAACAGTTGTGCAACCAGTATTTCATGGACAGAAACACAGGTTCTTATCCTTGATTCAGCATTTCCCTATCTTTTCATTGAATGTATTAAGTGCCCAAGAAAGAAATACTAAAGGGTTAACAGTGATCTTGACAGGGAGAGAACTGCACTTTGACTAATGTGGGGGGTTGTGGGGTGAGGGGAGGGCATAAGCATTTATATAATTCCTATTTGCCAAGAACTATGCTCAGTGCTTCAGTATACTATGAAATCCAGTGATGGGGAGGAGGGGGGCAAGCATAGCCAAAGAGCTAGATAATTGGGGTAAAGTATTGTTTTGGCTCTATTTGTGACTTGCTGTTCAATTTTTGACAAGTTCTATTTCTGCTCCCTATCTGTAAGAGAAATGAACTTATCATTTTCCAGTTTCCTTAGTAGAGGACTTAAGAATATATAGCAATGTCTTCAAAAAGAAATTTCAAGTAGAAACTGATAAGTACAAAGTACTGTTTTATTCTTTTAGAACCAGAATGTATATAGTTAAGAAGTAAGAGATTGTCAAGAAAGGTTCACGGTCCATTCTAATTTAAAATCTATTCACTAAGGCTCCAATTAGCCAGATAGAGGAGGAAGAAACTGCTTTTTCCTAGCCTCCTCCTACGTGTACCTCTTCTCAGTATGCTAGTATATGCTCGATAAATACTTATTGAGCCCAATTGGTTATCTGTTGATAAAGCATGTATTCATTTTTGATTAAAAAACTGTTAGACTTTTTCTAAAAGTACCAGTGTTTCTCAGGGTATATATATATCTACGCTGATCCCAGAAAATAATGCCATTTGGGGTTTGCCTGGTGTGTCTAATACTGTTTCAGAGTGGATTTTACATGGCGATTACCTCACTTGTTTGTTATAGATCCTCCCCCCATCAGGCAGGTAGGACAGAAACTATTATTGTCACTTGAAAAATGAAGAAAACCAAGGTCAGGTTTGACTGAAGTCTCCTAGCTAATAAGCTCTCTGGACTAGAACTTGGGGTCTCTGAATTTTCTAGTCCAATAGTCTTTTTGTTTTTTTCCCCACAGAAGATCTCCTTTGGATAGAAATGAAAATGCAACTTCTCTACAGAATTTTAAGGAGCATTTGAGGGTTCTCACATAATTTTTTTTTTTTACCCTTACTTTTGGTGTGAGTAACAATCCTGAGACAGGTGGGTCACACAGGTAGGAAGTGTCTGGAGTCCAGGATTTGAACCCAGGTCCTCCCAACTCCAGGCCTGGTAATCTGTCCGCTGTGTCACCTAGATGCTCCCTATAATGACTTTTAATCCAAGAAGCCCAGAGCAGAAGGGTAAGCTCTCCCCTCTTTAGAAGAATAGACCAATTTGATATTTGTGCTACTTGGATTTTCTCTCAGAGGAAAAGATATCCTAACCACTTAGGCTGTTGGAGATATGTCTGTGGGTCAGCTAGGTCAGTGGATAGAAGAGAGGGCAAACAAGGTCAAGGTCACAAGTTAGTATTTCCTGTAGGACTTCACCAGTAAAGATTACATTCCTCACCCCAGCCAGCTATGACCTTTTGATCACAAGGAGGATTGAAAAGCAAGAAAGCTCAGGTTAATCCAACTAGGGACTAGAAGAGATTCCAGAGATCATTTAGTTCTAACTTAATACCCTCTTCTTCCTCTCCTTTTATAGATGAGAAGATTTGAGGTCCAGAGCAGAGAAATGACATGGCCATAATAAAGCTAATAAGTAACCAAGCTGGGAATAGAATCTAGATTTTCTGACTCCAAATCAAATGTTCACTGCACTAATTCAGAAATGGTTCAGTGCAGTCTGTCAAACACTCCTATACAATTACATGCATGCATTAGGGAAGACAGGCCAGTGGCTCCAACTGGTTAGAACAAAGGGCAATGCATTTATGGTACCAGATATAATCAAAGGCCAATATTTGGCCAGAAATTTCACCTCTTGCTAGATATTCAGCCAGCACTTGGAAGCTGAATATTCGATTTTCTTGTTCAGAAGGTGATATGGTAGCATCGGACAGTAAGAACTTTGGAAAAGAAAATTTCTGTGTTATCATCAAAAAAGATAGCTTGAGGGGCAGCTGGGTAGCTCAGTGGAGTGAGAGTCAGGCCTAGAGACAGGAGGTCCTAGGTTCAAACCCAGCCTCAGCCACTTCCCAGCTGTGTGACCCTGAGCAAGTCACTTGACCCCCATTGCCCACCCTTACCAATCTTCCACCTATGAGACAATACACCGAAGTACAAGGGTTTAAAAAAAAAAAAAAAAGATAGCTCGAGAACCTAAGAGTTCCCAGGTTACACCTGTGGTTCCTCCATCTCAGTACCCACCTTGACTGTGTGACTCACTACTCTTCTACCTATCAGTAGTTACTCTTTAAAAAAGTATTTGCTATGGTTTTTAAAAGGGAAAAAAGGCAACAAACTCCTTCTTTCCCTAAATGGTGACCCTCGGGGAGAGCTATCAGAAAGATCCTTAGCTAATTTTGGAGTCAGGTTCTAACCATATTCTATCCTTCCTGACTGCCCTCTTTCAGTCCAGGATTACCAAGGTTGAGGATATTTGTATAGTCATCTAGCCTAGAGTCCATTTCCCGTCTCTACTGAATCTGCTGGGTTAGAAGTCTCTGCACCAGTTGTTTATTTTCAGACCCTTAAAAAAAAAAAAAAGCATGATCAACATTGAACCTACCAACCAACATAATATTAACCCAAAGTTTAGGGTGAGGGAATTCTTCTCCCTCCCTCAAAGCTTTCAATGGGATTTGGGAGAACACAGGACATAGGTTTTAGGGCTGCTTTTCATTTTAACACTAGCAGCCCAGCAGGAACCACCTTCTCTGCTTCCAGGCAGAAGGTGCAGTCTCTGACCAGAGTCACTGAAGGTTAATCCTTGGGCTCTCCCCAAAGTCAGGGGACCTATAAACTCATTTTTGTTGGTTATCCTTAGCTTTGACAAAAATCGTCTGCCATACAACATTGCAGTGGGGCATCACAGGTATGGGAGAGGGCAGGGAAAATATCAGCCTTGCTGGGATGGGATGGATGAGACTAGGTACCAACAGCTATCTTAGAAGGGAACTTGGAGTTCTTAGTTAAGAAGCAAAAAGCATTTTCTCTCATTTGATGAGACCAGCAGGCAGAATAGTATTTGAAGAGACAACTTGGTGCCCTGGAATGAGTAGTAGAATTGTAGTAAGAGGACCTGAATCCAAAAGTCTGCTGTGCTGTTTAGCATTGATATGTGGCCTGCCTGAGTTTCTCTATCTTTAATTGAGAGGGTTGGACTAAATGATCTTTGAAGTATCCAGTTCCAAATCCATAATCCCACGCTTAAGCCCTTGGGACATAATCATGAGCCTTCCAACACACCTCGCACCTGGATAGAATAAGCTTAAAGGGGAAAGCTGGTGGCGATTAACACTTAGATCTTTCTAAATGTTCCTGAGTGCCCGTCTCAATTTTATCAGAGATCATCAATCCAGCATGCTTCATAATGGTGCCAATTCTAAGATCCCAGATTCGAAATTAGAGCTGGTTCAAATCTGGCCTGACTTCCTAACTGTGTGAGTCTAGCCAAGTCACTTAACCCCAACTGCCTAGCCCTTGCTGCTCTTCTGCCTTAGATTGGAGACTAAGGCAGAGGTTAAGAATTTTTTTTTTAATTTAGAGCTAGAAGGGAGCTTAGAAATCATTGTGTTCAATACCCTCATTTAACAGAAAGCTTTTGTGACTCACTCAAGGTCACACAAATAAGACTAGGATTTGGGGGCAGCTGGGTAGCTCAGTGGATTGAGAGCCAGGTCTGGAAATGAGAGGTCCTAGTTTCAAATCTGGCCTCAGACACTTCCTAGCTGTGTGACCCTGGGCAAGTCACTTAACCCCCATTGCCTAGCCCTTATCACTCTTCTGCCCTTCTAAGACAGAAGGTAAGGGTTTAAATTAAAAAAAAAAAAAATTCAAATTCAAATTCAGGTCTTCTGATTCAAACTGCAGTGTTGTTCTTTCTGGTATGCCATGCCAGTGGTGACCTTCAGGAAGGACCTGTCCTAGTTAGCCAACAAAATTCCTTCCCTAGGAGGTCTGTTCTTAGAAATGATTACCAGCATGTGGAATCTCATCAGGAATCTCATCATGTGGCTGTGTGTATTCACGAAGCTCCTTGTAAGATACTGTCAGGAGGGACTCCCCAAGAGGCACTTGGGTCTGTGCCTAGGGAACCAGCCATGGGAAACTCATGCCTCTTGCCCCTGGGTGGAGTGGAGGGAAGAGCAGTAGTCTGAGCCTTTGAGAACCAGGGAGGTTGGGAAAGAGGATAGACCTCAATCCACAACCCTAAATAGACTTTGAATTTGACTTTGGAAATACCATGGCCTCTGGGACGCAAGACCCCCATGTCCTCTGCTTCATATTTAAAGGAGTCCGCTCTTCTGGCTCGAATTCTGTAAGGTGGGAGGAGCAGATCAGTGATTCAGAATGCATTTAGAGGTGCAGGGGACCTTAAGACACCATCTGTCTAATTCAGGGGTTCTTAATCTGGGAGTAGGGGTGAATGGGTTTCGCTGGCTCCATGAACTTGGTAAAGCTGTATCTTTAATTCAGTTCAGCTCAAAAAAACACTACTTCCTATGTACCAGGCACTGTGTTAAGTGCTGGGAATTCAAAAAGAGGGAAAAGACAGTCCCTGCCTTCCATGAAGCTTACAATTTATACATTTTTATGCATTGAAAAACATTATTGTGGCCTGGGGCAGCTAGTCGGGACGATTTCATCTTTCTGAGTTAAAATCCAGCCTCAGACACTTATTAGCTGTGTGACCCTGGGCAAGTCACTTACCCCTGTTTGCCTCAGTTTCCTCATCTGTAAAATGGGTATACTAATAGCCCTTACCTCCCAGGATTGTGGTGAGGACAAAATAGCACTTTGCAGACTTTAAAGCACTCTAAATATTAGCTATTATTCTCTAGGCCTACTCCTCCCCTCCTATTCAAACAGCTAGAAAATGCAACTCTCCGAGGAGAGAGAAGAATCATTTGAAATCCCTGCTGGTTTTGAGAAGTAGATGTCTGGGGATGACCCATTCCCTCCCCTCCCACTACCACACATCTCAAGCACCTGATTTGTCCCAGTCTCACTCAACTAGCCTTCCCTTAGTGGCCTCAGAGGCCGGGCAGCTCTAGAGGCCTGGTCAAGATGCAGTGATTCTCCCAGAGGCCAGCCGGGCCTGCAGCCCTGACGCTTCCCCCAAGGAACACTTTGCCTGCTGTCAGAGGGGAGAACTCCTGTAGACCTTGTCAGAGGGAGAGACGGGGGCAGACAGCAAGTTAGAGCCAGAGCTTGGCCTCGAGCTTTGGGCTTCCCAAGCTAACACGTGCAGTCCTCTGCATGTGTTATCCCTGTTTCATAGATGATGGGGAAACAAATTTGAACTCAAGTCTTGGGACTCCAAATCCATGTTGTTTATAGTTTACTAGGAAAATGTTTTGATAATGGTTTTGTTCCAGTTAAGTAATTTTAGAAAATAAAAGTTTGGGTTACTGACAGCTTACTAGGGTGGTATGTTTGGAGGGGGGAAGTCGGGGGGTGATGGCTTGTGATTCTGTAAAAACCGTGGGTTAGAGCTGCAAATGATGCCATTTGGTACAGGTTTGGGTCCTCGCCTGCGCGACAATCTTGTTAAAAAGGAAGGACAGGGTCTTGGATTGGATTTCAAGGGTAGTATTGAAGTTAACAAGAAGATTAATTTCTTAGGACTTGATGTGTATAAAAGTATCATTTCTCACCTTCACAATGGGTAGGGAGGCGGTGGAGGGAGGGAGAGAGAGAATTTGGAATTAAAAATTAATATTCGTGCTTTATAAATGGAATGAAAAAAAAGTAGAATGATTTACTAAGTAGTAAGCAACTCTCTTGGCCCCTTGCCTCTTGACCAGGACAGGAGGAACAGACTGGACAGCCCCAGAATATGGCACGGAGATAATGACAACTTATTAAAGAGAGGCTCCACGTAGGTGGCTCCATCAGAGAATTACTCTCTTAGTGCGTTGTGGATTCTTTTCTGCTTAACTTTGCCTAGACTGCTGGAAATTTGGTTTTCAGTACTTGGAACCTGGATCATTTAATGATCCTAACAGTAGAAGTCAGGGTCCATCATTTTCTCGAGATGGCCTTGCTGGGAGAGCCAGTAAGATTCCCCAGTCCTGTGCACATGACCGGGCAGCTGAGGCCCGAAGTGGGGAAGGGCCTACGCGAGGACTCTGGTTCTCCTTCGGGGCTCTTTCACAGGCCCTGCTGCTCCCAGAGAGAATCTCTGAGGGGGGATCACTTGAACCCTAACCTTCTGCCTCCAGTCTGGGGCCTCCTCCGATTCTGTGAAAATGACATCTCTAGGGAGCCCAGGTAAGGCTGACCGCCGTGTAGAGTTCAGCCTCCGGGTCAGGCCTGGCCAGGGAGGAGGTGGTCAGCCAGAACGGGAGATGCTGGCCACTTCCTGGTGATTTGAGCCGAGGCTGGCTCCTGGGTGAGTCAGGGAGGCCTTCCCTGGAGAAGAATGCAGGCTTGTCTCCTTGCCTGTCTGGCTCTGGGATCAGTTTAAGGTTTCAGTAACCAAAAAAGGCAGGCAGGGAGGAAGAGGGCCTCCCGCAGTTTGTCTTAAATGCATCCTGGGAGCCGTTTGCTTACAACACTCTCCCCAGAGGAGCGAGGCTCCCCCTCGGGGTCCTGCAGTCTCTTTCTCCTGTCTCTGGGGTTGGGGCGAGGGAAGGTAGGACGAGACGCCCTGTGAGGGCCTTCCCTTCTCGCTTGGCCTCCATGCCGGGGTTTCCTGTTTTTTTCTTTGATATTCTTGCTCCAAAGATCATAATCATCTGATCTATGGAGAGGCACTTGCTATGCACTGTGGGGGATAAAAATGATGAATAACGTGGGACTGTATCTAGTGCAGGAATTAGAGGCAGCCAAATAGCTACATGTGCCTAAACCCATGAACATGGAGTAACAGCTGCTGGGAAACTTAGATCATCTCATTCAATACCCTCATTTTGCAGAGAACGAAATCAGCCCAGAGAGAGACAGGGACTTGCTTAGAGCCACACAGCAAACCAGGGACAGAACTGACTCCTTATCCACTACGCCTAAACATTATCCGCTGTCTGGAAATAACGAAACTTGAAACAACTTGGGAGGGTGGGAAGAGCACTAGACTAGGGGCCAGAAATTGGGGGCTCGCCGTCCAGCTTTGCCACTCTAGCGTGGGACGTGGCGTCCCTTCTTCTCTTTGGGCCTTCGTTCTCTCACCTGAAAAATGGGGATAATACTTGCCTCGTGGCGGTGTGAGAAACACGCTCATGTCAACAGATAGACGGCCTAGTGGCGCAAAGGCCCTCCTGCTCCGAGTCCTGGCCTGAGCCAGGCCCTGAGCCTCAGTCTCCCATCTGTAAATGCTGTCCTGCTCAAAGCATCGGGATCAGTGGGGTTTATCATTGTTTACAAGCGCGAGTCATGGCTGAGGGAAGGGCAGCGTTTTGTTAGAGAGGAAGGACGTGAGGAGATAATCACGGACAGTCACGGAGGCAAGAAAGCACAAGTTTGAAATCAAACAATACGAGCTTGGTTTACGCAGCCTTGAGGGCCAGCCTAAGAAACATGGACTTGATCCTCCTGGCAGTGGGGAGGTCAGTGCAGGGTTTTGACCCTGGAGTCAATCCGTGACTAAACTTTTTATTATACAAATTTCCCATAAGTTTTCCAAAGTTATATGATTCAAATTGTCTCCCTTCCTCCCTTCCCTATCCTGGAGCTGGCAGACAATTCCATCTGGGTCTTGCATACTAAGCATTTTTTAAGCTTCTCCGTGCCATGCACCGCGCTCTCATCTGGAGGAACTCCTGCATCAGGAACACTAATCTTGCAACAGGTGCAGGATGGGTTGTAGCTGGGGAGGGTGAGCAGGCTCTTGCCGTGATCCAGGCGAGCCTGCTTGCTATGATCCATAAATACAGTTCGTCTTGCTCCTTACCTTTATACAGGCTGCCTCTCCCACACTGGGAATACTCTTCTCACCTCTCAGAATATTTTCCGTTACTTCAAGCACCATCTTCTATAGGAGGCCTTTCCCAGTCCTTCCAGTCATGGGGTGTCTTTCCCCGTTACTTTATATATATTTCATTTTATCTGCATGCATGTTATTTCCCCTGTTCCTATTAGAATGTAAGCTCCCTGAGGGCAGAGACTGTGTCCGTGGTACTTAGCACATAGTAAATAAAATAAATATATTTTTTTAGATGAGACTTGCAATTTTGCTGGCATAGAGAACTTTCCACAGTGGAAATTCCCTCTACCAATGCAAATTTAGTAACTTTTCTTCCATTTATATTCTTAAGAGAGTTGCCTGGTATTGAGAAGTTCAGACACTCACCCAGACTACGAAGCCAGCTCCCTACCCACTAAATCATGCTCCCTTTCTAGAAATTCATGAATCTAATAGACTAATAGTAGGAAGACCCAGTAGGAGACCGTCATAGAAGTCTTGTTTCCATTCACCTGGGGTTTCATGTTCTCTGTGTTTCTTTACCTTGGGCAAACTGGTTCTGTCGCCTTAGTTCCATAGAGAGAGCAGCATGTTCAGGCCTATGAATTTTCAGCTCGGGAGTCCATCTCTGGTGGGGACCCTGAAAGGCAAGATATAAAAGGATCTTTCGACCACTTGTTGGATGTATTTTTGTAGTTTTTTCTTTTCCATTATGAATTGGACCAAATGGTCATGGGCATCCTTTCTACCACCATGATGTGGTTCTAAAAACATAGAACCCCTTCAGTTCCTAGCAGACTCGAGCCTCAAGGACTTTGATATAAGGCATTCATGGACTATGGCAATGGAAAAGCATGTGGACTCAGATAAAATTGTTTCTTTCTAAAGAGGAGGGTATTGAAAATCAGGAAGAAGTTGAAGGACATCTTGTCAGCACTGAGCAAGAGAGAGTACCATCCAACAACAATGCAGACAAGAATGCTGCTGCTGATGAACAGACCATCCATTTAAGGAAGGGAGAAAGAATAATTCCTTCTTGTAGTATTTAATTTTATAACAATGAATTATGTTGATTTTGGATGGAGAGAAAATACATGAATGAGAAAGCATATATGGGAACTTCCAGATAGAGCAAGATAAGTACAGGAAATACAGTCAAGTTCTCTCAATATCGTCCTCCAGATGACTTTAAAATTGTGAACCAGAAGAACCAATAAAAAGTTGGGAAGAGACATACTTCCAACCCAGATACAACTTAGGAGAGATCTGTGATACAGGGGAGGAGGCTGGCCTGGACTCCACATGGATGCAGCACCAGTGGTGAGACTTGGTGATGAGGATAGCAGCAACAGCTTTGGGAACTTTTAAATCAGAGACAGTTAGGGTTAGATAACTAATCAGAGTTTACAAAGAACCCATAATTGTTCCTATGCCATGTCAGGCCCTAAAGAGTAGTGTCATTTGTGCTAGCAAGGGACTAGGAGCCAAATGGCTATTATTCTCCCCAAACTGCACCACTTTGGAAGCATTTAAAACTTAAGAACTAAGTTCTTAAGAACTAGTTCTGAAAACAATGGTGCTGAAAAGTTTAAAACTTGGGATAGTGGTTCCCCCTCCAAGCCCCCAAGCCAAGACTAGAACCCACCTTTAACTTAAGTTTCAAAGTAAACACTGGAAAAATGAACAATTGACAAAAAAGAAGAACCTGACCATAAAAATCTACTATGGTTAAAGCAAAGAAGAAGAGAATACTAATGTCAAAACAGCTACTACAAGCAAAACATCCAAAAATATTATAAATTGGACACAAGTCCAAAAAGAAATCCTGGAAAAGGTAAATGATTTTCAAAATTAAATAAAAGTGATAGAGGAAAACCTGGGGAAAGAAATGAGAATGGTACAAGAAAGGTATAATTAATTGGTAAAAAAGCACATATAGATGTTGAAGAAAATAACATCTTAAAGAAATTGGCCAAGTGGTGAAGCAGGAATGATGAAAATAAATGCTTAGAAAGCAGAATTAGTCAAATGGAAAATGAGCTACAAAAACTCACTGAAGAAAATAATTTCTTTAAAATTAGAATTGGGCAAGTAGAAGCTAATGACTTCATGAGATATCAAGAAATAATAAAGCAGTCAAAAGAATGGATATCTAGAAGAAAATGAAATCTTATTGAAAAGAAAACCAGCCTAGAAGATAGATTGAGGAGAGATCATTTTAAAATTGTTGAACTACCTGAAAACCATGATCAAGAAAGAAGCTAAACATCATATTTCAAGAAATTTTACAAGAAAACCACCAATATTTTAGAACCAGAATAAAACAAAAAGAATCTACCAAACACTTCCAGAAAGAGAGACTTAAATGAAAACTATCAGAAATATTTTAGCCAAATTCTAGAGCTCTCAGGTCAAAGAGAGAATGCTTCAAGGAACCAGAAAGAAATCATTAAAATACCATGGAGCAAGGAGGATTATACAAACCTAGCAGCTACCATATTAGAGAAGTGAAGGGCTTGGAATATATTCAGGAAGGCAAAAGAACTAGGAGTACAATCAAGAATAACCTAGGAGTATAATCCTTTGTTGGGGAGGGGATTTTTATTTATATCTATTTAATGAAATAGAGGAGTTTCAAGCATTCATTATAAAAGTACTGGTGTTGAATAAAAATTTTTGACTTTTAAATACAAGACAAAAGAAGTATAAAACAATAGACTAAAAAAAAAAGTCACAAAGAACTCAATGAAGTTTCTATTCCCATAAGAGAAGATAATATGTATAAGTCCTAAGAACTTTACCATTATTAGGGCAATTGAAGGACTCCACATGGATATTATGGTAGTGAGTCAATGATATCAGTTGGGATGATTTTAAAGTTATTCTTTTTGTGTTAATTTTATTTTTTACAATGGACAAGATAAAATCTTAAAAAATTAAATGTAAAAGGGGGGAATGGATGGGCAAGAAAAAAAAAGGCCCTGGGAAAGGGTAAGGGCAGAGGAAAAATGGGGGGGGGATATAGAAAAGAGGCACTCACTTTTATAGTGGGGGGGGATAGGAAAAAAGGCAATTCTTGAACCTCACTCTCATCTGGGTTGGTTCAAAGAGCAAAGAAACTATATACAGATTCAATTGAGTATAGAAAACTATATTACCAAACAAGCAGGAAAGGAAAGGGAAAAGAGAAAAGGGAATAGGGCAATAGGAAGAAGAGTAGATAAAGAAAGGTAGAGGTCAGAAACAAATTAGCCTTTAGAGGAGGGAGAAAGATAAAGAGAAGAAAATAGGATGGAGGAAAATGCACAATTAGTAATCATAACCATGTGAATGGGATAAATTCACCCATAAAGTGGAAGTAGAGAACTGAATGGATGGATTAGAATGGATTAGAAACCAGAATCTAACAATAAGTTGTTTTCAGGAAACACACTTGAAACAGAAAGACAGAGAGTTAAAATAAAGGGCTGGAGCAGAAACCATTGTGCTTCAACTGAAGTAAAAAAAAGGCAAGAGTAGCAATCATGATCTTGGACAAAACAAAAAGATCCAAATAAGAGAGGTTGGAAAATTACATCTTACTAAAAGGTATCGCAGATAATGAAGTAATTTCATTTAATAACTATAGTCCAATTTCTCTAAATGAATATTGATGCAAATTTTTTCAATAAAATACTAGCAAGGAGATTTTTGCAACATATAACGAAGATCATACACTATGACCAGGTGGAATTTACACAAGGAATGCAGGGCTGCTTCAACATTATTGACCATATGAATAACAAAAACAAGTCATATGATTATATCAATAGATGCAGGAAAAGTTTTTGATAACTACAGAACTCATTTCTATTAAAAAAAAAAACAACAGTAGAAAGTATAGACATAAATGGAGCCTTTCTTAAAATGCAAAGTACTATATCTAAAACCAAGAGGAAGCATTATGTATAATGGGGATAAACTAGGTGCCTTCCTAACAATATCAGGGATGAAGCAAGGATGGCCATTATTACCACTGTTCAATATTGTATTCGAAATGCTAACTATTGCAATAAGACAAGAAAAAGGAAGAAATAAAATAATCATTCTGTAGATGATCTGATGGTATACTTAGAGAATCAGCTAAAAATTGAAACAATTCAAAACTTTAGCAATATTTCAGGATATAAAGTAAACCCACATAAATTATCAGCATTTCTATCTATTACCAATTAAACCCAACAGGAAGAGATAGGGAAATTCTGGTAGAAGTAACTTCAGACACCATAAAATATTTGGAAATTTACCTGTCTACACAAACCCAAGATTATATGAACACAAGTATAAAACACTTCACATAAATAAGGCACGTTTAAACAATTTGAGAAATATTAATTGCTCATAGGTAGGCCAAAACAATGTTATAAAAATGACAATTCTACTTAAATTATACTTAGTGCCATGCCAATCAAAATACCAAAGAATTATTTTCTAGAGCTAGAAAAAAATAACAATTCATCTGGAAGAAAAAAGGTCAAGATTATCAATAGAGAATCAGTGAAATAATGTGAAAGAAGGTGGCCTATCAGTACCAGATTTCAAACTATATTACAAAGTGACAATCATCTGGTTAAGAAATAGAGTGGAGGATCAGTGGAATGGATTAGGTACCCAGTATACAGTAGTAAATGATCTAGTGTTTTGGTAAAATCAAAGATCCAAACTTTGGGGGCAACAACTCACCATTTTACATAGATTATTGGGAAATCTGGAAAATAATTGATCAGACACTAGGCATAGACTGGCATCTTATATCACATACCAAAATAAGGTTGAAATAGGTAAATGTTTTAGGCATAAAGAGTGATATTATAAATAAATTAGGGGAACATGAGAAAATATACCTGTCAGATCTGCGGGTGACCAAAACAAGTTTATGACCAAACAAGATAGAAAGGATCATGGGAAGTGGATAATTTTGATTATGTGAAATTAAAAGTTTTTTGCATCAACAAAACCAGTGCAGTTAAAAATAGAAGGAAAGGAAAAAAAGGCATGGAGGGAGTGTGGCATTTATAGCAAATTTCTCTAATAAAGGCCTTGCTTCTCAAGTATATAAGAAAATTACCCAAATTAATTTATAAAATTAAGAGCCATTCCTCAATTGATGGATAGTTAAAGGATATGAACAGGCAGTTTTCCGAAAAAGAAATCAAAGTTGATCAATAGTCGTGTGAAAAATGCCCTAAATCACTATTGATTAGAGAAATAATAAGTTAAAGCAACTCTGAGGTACTACCTCACACCTATTAGATTGGCTAGCATAACAGAAAAGAGAAGTGATCGATGCTGGAGATGACATGGAAAAATAGGTACACTAATTTACTATTGGTAGAATTGTGCACTGTTCCAAAGATTCTGGAGAATAATTTGGACCTATGCCCAAAGAACCAACTGCGCATACCCTTGAAAGCAGTAATACCACTAATAGGTCTATATTGGAAAGAGATCAAAAAAAGGGAAAAGCACTTATTTGTACAAAGATATTTATAGCAGCTCTTTTTTGTGGCACTAGAGAATTAGAAATTGAGGAGGCCCATCAATTGGAGAATGGCTGAACAAGTTTTAGTAGATTGGGACAGAATATTAACGTGCTATAAGAAATGACGAGGGCCCTGGTTTCAGAAAAACCTGGGAAGATTTCTATGAACTGATGCAAAGTGAAGTGAGCAGAACTAGGAAAACGTTGCATATGGTAACAACAATATTGTAGTCTTTTATCAACAGTGAAAGACTTAGACTTAGTTACTCTGATCAATACCATGATATAAGACAATTCTAAAGGATCCACAATGAAAAAAGTTATCCACCTCCAGAGTGAGAACCTGATGAACTCTGAGTGCAGATTAAAACATACTCTTTTCACTTTCTTTTTCTTGCATTTTTATGTTTTTGTATGTGTCTCTTTTTGCAACATGGCTAATATGGAAATATGTTTTGCATGACTTCACATGTATAATCGGTATCTTATTATTGCTTGCCTTCTTAATACTTTGGGGAGGGGTGGGAGAATTTGGAGCTCAAAATTTTAAAAGATGAATGTTAAAATTTTTTTAAATGTAATTGGGAAATATTTAATGAAATAAAGATAATCATAATTAAAAAAAGAAAGTGTGAAAATTTTTCAATCTGTACTGGTGAAGAAAACACCTAACTAACCAAGTAAGTGTCCCTGGGTGGTAGAATTTGTCGAAGGGGATAAGGTCCAAGAAAATGTGAAATTTAGGGAAAGATCAGATTATAAAGGGTTTTAAAAGCCAAAGAGAGGATTTTATATTTGATCCTGGAGGTAATAAGGAATCACTGGAGTTTGTTGCAAGGGAAGTGATATCATAAAATGTATATTTTAGGATGGGCCATTTTACACCTAAGTGGAGCATAGACTGGGGTTTGGAGAGACTTTAAGCAGGGAGATCCACCCGAGTATTCTAATAGTCTAGGTATGAGATGATAAAGGTCTGCATCAGGATGGTGACAGTGGCCGAAGAGAGAAGACACCATATAGGAGAGGCGTCAGGGAGACAACATTAAAAGAAAAGAACATCTCCCAAACAAGTCCATCAAGCTCTTAGGTCCTGAAAGTCCCCTAGACAATGCAACAGCGTCTTCAAATCCAGGAATTCTGGGAAGTAAATAGTCTGAGTTTGTTTAAGGTCCGTAGTCATAATTTCAGCAAAATGGACAAAGAAAAAAAATGGACAAAAAAATGGGCACTTAATCTCTATTCACATATTGAGCAGGATCGGTCATCAAAAGAGGTCAGAGGAACTCTGAACCTGACTTCTCAACTCCGCCTGGTCACTGGAACTTGTCAGGGTCTCTACTGGCCTGTGGCTGCCAGTGGCCTTTTGCCTTGCCCAGACCCTTGAAGAGTGGCCTTGGCAAGTAAAACTCTTTGATGTTTTGTGGCACTCCTTTGTTGCAACTGCATCACATTATCACTTCCTGTCATCATTTCCTTTCTTGCCCCCAGTTTAAAGACCCTTCTCCCCTACTGCCTCCTTACCACTGGCATGAGAGAAGCAGCTTCAGAGAGAGGGATACTGCATATAAAATTAGGTAGCTGAGTCAATCTTCTGTTCTTCCAGCTCTGTTATTCCATGACTCTTTGCCAATCCTGCTCATACTTCCTAGGGGCCCCTCAAATATGTAGCTCATTATTACCCTTCCATAAAGGTCTGACACACAGGGTCGGTTGTGTCCTAAGACCTAAGAGATCCTGGGAAACATTCATTGCTGGAATTCCACAATGTTTGAAGATGGGTGCCAGAAAAATGAATTTCATTCATGTTTAAGAGGAAAAGTCCAGTGTCACAAGAGGGCAGTACAAGTCTTCTAAGTTCTAGTTGCAGGTTCAACATGCTGTGTGACCTCTATGGAGACATGGAACTTCTCTGTGCTTTGGTTTTCCCCTATCTTTAAAATAACATTTTCTTTGTATAATACCTACCAGCTATTTTTAAACATTCTTTTAAAACAGAATAGGATACAAACTTATGCATGAATAGAAGAGCCTCTTCTTGCCAGAACTTAATGGATAGATGGATAGAGGGAAGAAGGGAAGGGAAGGAAAGAAGGAAGGAGAAAAGGGAAAGGGAGGGAAGGAAGAAGGGAAAGGAAGGAAGGAAGAAAGGAAGGAAGGAAGGAAGGAAGGAAGGAAGGAAGGAAGGAAGGGAGGGAGGGAGGGAGGGAGGGAGGG
>NC_058131.1:301358945-301430072 GCF_016433145.1 Gracilinanus agilis
GGAAAGAAGGAAGGAAGGAAGGAAGGAAGGAAGGAAGGAAGGAAGGAAGGAAGGAAGGAAGGAAGGAAGGAAGGAAGGAAGGATTTTTCATTATTCTGCTATGGCTCTCAGCAATTTGGTGCTGAGGTTTTTGTTCTCAAAGGGGCTGACGAGAAATCATTACCCTCATTAGTACCATCCTACTTGTTTTCAGAACTACCAAAGCACATAACTGGGACAGAGAGAGATCCTAGCCCTCACCCCCAGGGACCTTGTACATGCCTTAGCATTCCAGGACATTAACAACACACATCCCTGCCAAGGAAAACTCCAGCCCTACCTTCACAGAACACATCAACAGGAAATCTCTCATGGAAAAGTTTTTAACCAAAAACAAAAAGAGCAACTGTCTTTCTCCCTAGAATCATGTTAACCTAAATTTTCATAATTCCCCACCCATAAGTGGCCCACATGAATGCTAACAAAGAGAAGGGGGAAGGGAGTTGATTGTTTTTTAAAGTTAAAACGATTAGCAAATGACCCCTCAGGTCAGCATTCTGGAATCTCCCAGTTTCCCTTCTTCCCACCCTCTGTTTTCTCTCTCTCCAGGAACATTCTTTCCCTACCTGCTATGTGGTGCTCTGTGCTTTTAATTGGCCCCATGTGTGAAAAGAAAGATCCAGTGGTTCCAGTCCTGTCTAGAGAGCCTTCTGTGGGTAGTTGATGGTCTCTGTAAGAAGCTGATGATAAGGTTCTCTGTTAAAGGACGGTGGACTCGGCTGTACTGATCCTGAAGGTAGCTGAAATAGGAGATCATCTAGAGCAGTGATTCCCAAAGTGGGCGCCATCACCCCCTGGTGGGTGCTGTAGCGATCCAGGGGGAGCGGTGGTGGCCATGGGTGCATTTATCTTTCCTATTAATTGCTATTAAATTTTTAAAAAATTAATTTCCAGGGGGCTAAGTAACAAATTTTTTCTGGAAAGGGGGCGGTAGGCCAAAAAAGTTTGGGAACCACTGATCTAGATCCAGAAACCCAGAGTAAAAACAAGACCCAAGTTTTTGATTCAGATTGAGACCTTTGGCTTCTGCTCAAATCTCACCTGTCAAATGTTGAACAAACTAGAAATAACTTATTTGTCTAACATTTGGAATGCATAATGTGGAGGACCCATGAACTCCTAAATATAGGAAACTCCTGGCTACCAACTCTGGTTAGTCACATAAATAAACATTTCTTAAGTGTATACAATATACTGGACACTATGCTAAGCCCTGAAGATGCAAAAAGAGACAAAAGATGATCCATACCCATAGAGAGCTTACAATCCAATGGGAGAGTCAACAAGTCACAAACATATTCAAAACTAACTATATACAGGATATGTAGGAAATAACAGAGGGAAGGTACTAGAATTTTAAAAGGATAGGAAAGATTTCTTGTAGAAGATGAGATTTTAGTTGGAATTTATAGGTAGGCAAGGAAGCCAGTGGGCAGAGATGAGGAGGAAGACTGTTTTAGGCATGAGGAACAACCAGAGAAAGTACCCTAAATGAAAATATGGAGTATTTTTTTTTTTCTTAAAAGGAGGCTAATGTCACGGGATGAAGGAGTATGCCGAGAAGTATAACCTATAAGAAAGGTGGGGTGGAAGGGTAGTTTGTGAAGGGCTTGGAATGCCAAATCACATTTTATATTTGATTCTGAAGGTGATAGGAGCAACTTCAGGTGGGAGGGGGTGGTAGATGACAGGGTTATACGTGAGATTTAGAAAAATCACTTTGGTGGCTAAATGGAGTGTAATTGGAGTGAGGAAAGACTTAAAGGCAGGTGGGCCCACCAGATGGTTATTGTAATAGTCCAGGCATGAGGAGCTGTATTTTCATCAGAGTAGTGTCAGTGACAAAGGAGCAGAAGGCATATTTGAAAAATGTTGCATGTGTAAAATGGGCAAATCTTGGCACAGATGGGCTGTGGAGAGTGAGAGGAAGTAAGGAGTTGAGGATGACTCCTGTGTTGACAGTCTGAGGGACTGAGAGGATGGCAGTGTCCTCTGCAGTAACAACGTAGATAGAGTAGGAAGAGGGAGCAGGGAGGGCTTAGGGGGAAAGATAAGTTTAGTTTTATACCTGTCGAGTTTAAAATGTAGACTGGACATCCATTTCAAGATGTATGAAAGGGAGTTGGAGATCCCAGATTGGAAATGCTTAAAAAACTTGAAGCAGGATAGGTAGATTCAAAAATCATCAGCATAGAGATGGTAATTAAACCCAAAGAAGTTGATGAGATCTCCAAAGGAGGCAGCATGGAGAGAGAAGATCAAAGCTCTAACAACTGTTATTGGAGGGTGTGATCTAAATGAAGATCTGTCAAAAAGAGAGAAAAAGAAAAGTCAGTTAGGACAAGAACCAGGAAAGAACCAAAAAAACCTTGAGAGAAGAGAATATCAAGAAGAGAATTATCAATATTGCCAAAAGAAGTCAAGAAGAATGAACCTCAAGAAAAGGCAAGTGGATCTGGTAATTAAGAAATTATTGGGACTTGGACTTCCACAGCAGAACCAAGATGGCAGAGTAGAAGAAGCATTCCAGCCAAGCACTATCAACATTCCCCTCCCAACAACTTTAAAACAACTCCTTAAATCTAATTCTTGTGCAAGAGAGTCAGTAAAAGGTAGGGATGATGGGGGCAGCTGGGTAGCTCAGTGGATTGAGAGCCAGGCCTAGAGATGGGAGGTACTGAGTTCAAATGTGACCTCAGACACTTCCCAGCTGTGTGACCCTGGGCAAGTCACCTGACCCCCATTGCCTAGTCCTTACCACTCTTCTGCCTTGGAGCCAATACACAGTATTGACTCCAAGATGGAAGGTAAGGGTTTAAAAAAAATTTTTTTTTTAATTAAAAAAAAAAAAGGTAGGGATGAGTCATGTTTCCAGCCCAATACAATGTGTTATGGAGGTAAAGCTGAGGCAGAGAACACATGATGGTAGTACCAGCTGTGGCCCTAGAGGTGCCAGCAGTAGTTTGGGAGTTCTTTTTTTTTTTTTAATAATTTTTTAATTATTTTTTTAAAACCCTTAACTTCTGTGTATTGGCTCCCAGGTGGAAGAGTGGCAAGGATGGGCAACAGGGGTCAAGTAACTTGCCCAGGGTCACACAGCTGAGAAGTGTCTGAGGTCAGATTCGAACCCAGGATCTCCCATCTTTAGGACCGACTCTCAATCCACTGAGCTAGGCAGCTGCCCCCTGTTTGGGGAGTTCTTAAGCCAGAAATGATTAAGGGATTGGGCAGTTTGTGAGAAGGAGATCACAGTATTGCCGTGTTAACATTTAGTCCAGGATTAGTAGCTGTTTGGCAACTGCATTACCTATCCCTAGCAGTTCCAGGAAAGAGAGGAGTGCTTTTGGTCACAATGAATCAGGAGCCCGGAGGAACGTAGTTCTGGTGATCACAAGAGACCGTGGCCCCAAAGGAACAAAAGCCCTTATAACTACAAAGGACCAGAGGCCCTTTCTGTGAAAGACTAGAGCAAGGACTAGTAGTGCAGTAACCAAATCTTGGAAACACTAAAAACTTTCAATTCCCCAGAACTAGCTTTGAAAACAACAGAACAAAAACCTTTGAAGTTTGGGAGAGAGTCCCTCCCCCATTGCCTAATCCCAGGAAAAGGCTGAGGAAAAGAGCAAATAGCAGTCACAAAGAACTTGACCCTTAAAAGTTACTGTGGTGACAGAGAAAATGAACATTCAAACTCAGAAGATGCAAAGATGTCAAAATAGTAAAGCTGCAAAATAAAAATGTAAACTGGACACAAGCCTAACAAGAAATCCTAGAAGAGCTAAAAAAAATACTTTCAAAATTAGAATGGTAGGGGGGAAATTGGGAAAAGAAATAAGAGCAATATAAAATGATTATGAAAAGACAATTAACAGCTTGAAAAAAGAGGCACAAAAAAAATAATTAAAAAACAGAATTGTCCAAATTATGAAAGGAATTAAAAAAAACAACAACTTGAGAATATTGGCCTCTTAAAAGGCAGAATTGAGTAACTAGGAAAAAAGGTATAAAAACACAATGAAGAAAATAATTCTATTAAAATTACAATTAGGTAAATGGACACTAATGATTATAAAAGCATGAAAAATAGGAAAAAATGTGAAATCTCTCATTAGAAAAACAACTGACTTAGAAAACAGACTAAAAAGAGATAATTAAAGAATTATCAGGTTACCTAAAAGCAATGATCAAAGAAAGAACCTGGACATCCTGTTTCAAGAAATTATAAAGAAAAAGTGCTTGATATTCTAGGACCAAAGGATAAAATAGAAATTGAAGGAATCCACCAATCACCTCTTAAAGGAAATCCCAAAATGAAAATTCCCGGAGTTATTATAGATATTCCAGAACTCCAGGTAAAAGAGAAAATACTTCAAGTAGCCAAAAAATATATCATTAAGATACAATAAAATAAAAATATATATCATAAAATACAAAAAAAAAAAAGCCACAAACAGGATCACATAAGATTTAGTAGCTACCATATTAATGGAGCAGTGGGCTTAGAATATGATATTCAAGAAGGTAAAAGATCTATGATGAAAACCAAGAATCACCTACCCAACAAAACTGAATAATATCCTACAAGGGGAAAAATGGATATTAAATGAAATAGAGAATTTGTGAACATTTCTAAAGAAAATACCAAAGATGAACAAAAAAAATCTGAATTTCAAATACAAGATTTAAGAGAAACATGAAAGATTTAAGGTAACATGAAAGCAAAAGCAAAAGAGACTCAGTGAGGTTAAACTATTTACATTTTTATATGGGAATGTGATACATGTAACTCCTAAGAATATCATTATTAGGACAGTTAAAGACACTACATAGAGGGAACAGGAATGAGATGTTGGGATGATTTTTTAAAAAGATCTTTAAAAAAGAAAGAGGGGTGCACTGAGAGAAGGGAAAGAGAAAGAATGGAGAAAATTATTTCCCCCAAAATAGAAGCTCACAAAGAAGACCTCTTATAATGGATAAGAAAATGGGAGGCAGTCAATGTTTAAACTCACTCTCCTCTGAACTGGTTCAAAGACAGAAGAATATACATGTGTATGCACACACACACACATACTATTTGTTGTTTCTCCTTCCTTCTCAAAGAACAGGAATATCACATGGTAATATCTTGGCTTGCATGTGGATTGGATTTGTGAAGCAGAATTACACAAAGTCATAAGCCTCACTCTCTCTTCCAGGGTCATCAAAGTCTAGTGGGAAGACAAAAGTCGGTTGCCTTCATGGCCAATGGAACAAATTGTTCTCATCCACTCACTAGGTGAAGCCTTCATATGCCAGGGATATACCTCTCCATAACTAACTGGAGGCTTTGAAACTTGTTTGTTACCCCCAATCTGGTTTAGCTTTATTGCCAAGATGGTTCTTCCACAGTGTGGCTGCTGTACACATTACAGTTTCTTGAAGCCACAGGTGAGAGTTGAGTAAAAGGTAGGCACCAAAAGTATGAGGATCCTTGAAAAAGGACTCAACAAACCCTCATAGCAATGGTGCTAGTCCTCCTGGAACACTGTGTGTGTGTGTGTGTGTGTGTGTGTGTGTGTGTGTGTGTGTGTGTGTACACACACACATTCATGTGGCTGAGTAGAGAAATCTATCTTATCCAACAGGGAAGTAGAAAAGGAAAAGTGAAAGTAGAGAGGTGATAAAAAGGAAAGTATATTAAAGGAAACAATGATCAAAAGGAAAACAGACTTTTGTGGCACAGGAAAAGAGAGAAAGAAGGATAAACAAGAAATTAAGATGGCAGGAAATGCACATAATCATAACTGTGACTGTGATGAAACAAACTCACTCATAAAATGTAACTGATAGCAGCATGAATGAGAATCCAGAATCTAACAATATTTTGTTTATATTATATATAGAATTAATGGTCCTTCTACAGAAGTTCTTCTACAGAAGTTAAAAAAGCAGGGGTAGCAATCATGATCTCAGACAAAATGAAAGCAAAAACAGATCTAATCAAGAGATAACAAAGGAGACCATCTTGCTAAAAGTGTACCATGGAAAATATTAATATTAAGTATATATATACATATATAGATATATATACCAAATGGCATAGCATCCAAATTCTTAAAGGAAAAGTTAAATGATTTAATCAAGGAGATTGTACTAGCAGGGGACAACTTTCCTCTCTCAGAGCTAGATAAATCTAACTGAAAAAAATAAACAATAAGTTAAGGAGATGAATAAAATTTTAGAAAAGTTAGATATGGCAAACCTCTGAAGAAAATTCAATAGAAATAGAAAGGAATAGGGTTTTTTCTGAACTGTAAAATGGTACCTTCACAAAAACTGACCATTTCTTAATGGCATAAAAACCTCACAAACAAATACGGGAAGGCAGAAATAGTAAATGTATCCTTTTCAGATACTAATGCAATGAAAATTACATTCAGTAAAGGGTCATGGAAGCATAGATTAAAAATTAATTGGACACTAAATAGTCAAAATATAAAGAATGAGTAGGCCCAACAAATCAAGGAAGCAATTAGTAATTTCATTAAAGATAATAAAAACAAGACAATATACCAAAATTTGTGGGATGCAATCAGAGTGGTACTTAGGGGAAGATATATATATAAACACACATATCAATAGAAAAGAGAAAGAACAGATCAATAAATGAGCATGCAACTAAAAAAAATAAGAAAGTATACAATTTTTTTTTAAACCCTTACCTTCCGTCTTGGAGTCAATACACAGTATTGACAAGGCAGAAGAGTGGTAAGGATAGGCAATGGGGGTCAAGTGACTTCCCCAGGGTCACACGGCTGGGAAGTGTCTGAGGTCAAATTTGAACCCAGGACCTCCCATCTCTAGGCCTGGCTCTCAATCCACTGAGCTACCCAGCTGCCCCCGAAAGAATACACTTTTTAAATCCCCTATTAAATACTAAAATGAAAACCTTGAAAATTGAAGGCGAGATTAATAAAATTAAAAATAAAAAATAATTGCACTTAATAAATAAAAGTAGAAGCTGGTTTTCTTTTTGCAAATTAGAGAAATCATTGGTTAATTTGATCTTTTAAAAGGAAAAAAAATGCCAATATCACAAATAAAAAAGGTGAATATTACCACCAATGAAAATGAAATCAAATCACTTATTAGTCGTTATTTGCCCAAATATATGTCAGTGAAACTGACAAAATTGTCCAGATTAACAGAAAAGGAAATATAATACTTAAATAACCCAATATTAGAAAAAGAAATTGAGCAAGCCATAAATGAACTCTCTAAGAAAAAATTTCCAAGACCAAAAGAATTTACATGTGAACTTTACCAAATATTTAAGGAACAATTAGTCCCAATTCTATGTAAAATATTAAAAAAAAAGAAAAAAAGGAAAATCAGGAGCCTTACCAAAATCCTTTTGTGACAGATATGGCTTTGATACCTAAAGCAGGGAGAGAAAAAAGAGAAAAAAAAAAGGAAGAAAACTATAGGTCAACTTCCCTAAAGGATATTGGTGCAAACATTTTAAGTAAAATACTAGCAAGGATATTTCAGCAATATATCACAAAGTATGACCAGCTGGGATTTACAGAGGAATGCAGGGCTGGTTCAATATTAGGAAAACTATAAGCATCATTCACCATATCAATAACAAAAATTACATGATTGTAGCAATAGAGGTATAAAAGACTTTTTACAAAATACAAACCCATTCCTATTAAAAACATTAGAAAGTATAGGAATAAATGGAACTTTTCTTAAAATGACAAGTAGTATCTATCTAAAATGGTGCCAGCCTTTCCAGTAAGGTGGGCAACAATGCCCATTATTACCACTATTATTTAATATCCTATGAGAAATGCTAGCTCTAGCAATAAATAAGGCAAGAAAAAGAAAATAATGAAATAAAAATAGGCAATGAAGAAACAAAAGTATCACTCTTTCCAGACAATATTATAGTATACTTGGAGAACCCTAGAGAATCAACTAAAAATCTAGTTGAAACAATGAATAATTCGTGCAATTTCAACATATAAAATAAACACACACCTAACACCAGCATTTCTATGAATTACCAACAAACCCCAGCAAGAGATAGAAAGAGAAATTCCATTTAAAATGATCACAGATAATATAAAATACTTTTAGGTCTATCTGTCAACATAAACCCAGAAATTCTTTAAATACAATTATCATTTGGGGTTGGGGAGCATTCTGCTTGCTTTTTGTTCTGGCTAGATACCTTAGTAGGGTTTGTACTAACTTAGTACTGACTTACATTGATTCATATAAAGAAAATTCATATAAAGAAAAAAAAAAAAGAATATGGAGTGACCAGTGAATAACCACAATGCCCTGTTGATGACTACCAGGGTCAGAAGGTCTCCAGCATGTTGGATCCCTAATGGAAAAGTATTTCTTTCTTTCCTTTTTCTCTTTCTGACATCTTTATTTCTCAAATTTATTGTTCATTTATTTTTAGTGTTATTAGCACAATTAAAAAACACTTTTTACACAGCATACAGATCTAAACGATTAGGGAAATATTTATTGCTCATTGGTAAGCCAAACCAACATAATAAAATGATAAATCTACATAGATTAATTTATTTTTTTCAGTTCCATACCAAGCAAAATACTAAAGAACTGTTTTATAGAGCTAAAAAAAATACAAAATTCATCTAGAAGAATATTATAGGAATTGGCAGGGAAAAAAATTTAAAGGAAGGTAACCTAGGAGTACTATATCTTAACCTGTATTACAGAGTGATAATCATCAAACCAATCTGGTACTGACTAAGAAATAGAGTGATAGATCAGTAGAATATATAACATATACAATAATACATAGTAGTAAATGACCATAGTAATCTAGTGTTTGATAAACTCAAAGATTTAACCTTTGGGACAAGAACTCATCATTTGACAAAAATTACCAGGAAAACTAGAAAGCAGTATTGTCAAAAAGCATAGTGGGGCAGCTGGGTAGCTCAGTGGATTGAGAGTCAGGCCTAGAGACCAGAGGTCCTAGGTTCAAATCCTCCCTCAGACACTTCCCAGCTGTGTGACCCTGGGCAAGTCACTTGACCCCCATTGCCCACCCTTACCACTCTTCCACCTATGAGCCAATACACAGAAATTAAGGGTTTAAAAAAAAATTTTTTTTAAAACAAAGCATAGACCAACCAACATCTCATATCATATACTAAAATAAGATCACAATGGGTAATTTATTTAGACATAAAAGGGTATATCATGGGTAAATTAGGAGAGCATGGAAAAATATACCTCTCAAATATATAGAGAAGGGAAGAGTTTATGACCAAATAATAGAGAGGTTCATAGGAAGTAAAATGGATAATTTTGAATACATGAAATTTAAAATGTTTTATACAAGCAAAACAAATGCAGACAAAGTAAGAAAGAAAACATAAAACTAGGGGATGTGGGGAGGAATTATAGCATGTTTCTCTGATGGAGACCCTATTTCTTAAATATATAGTAAATTGAGCAAAATGTATTTTAAAAAGTAAAAACCATTGATAAATAGTTAAAGGATATGACCAGGTTGTTTTTTTTTTAATTTAAACATTTATTAATAATCATTTTTAACATGGTTACGTGATTCATGCTCCTACTTTCCCCTTCACCCCCCACACTCTCCCCACCCATGACTGACGCACATTTCCACTGGTTTTGTCATGTGTCCTTGATCAAGACCTATTTCCAAATTGTTGGTGGTTGCATTGGTGTGGTAGTTTCGAGTCCACATCCCCAATCATGTCCACCCCGACCCATGTGTTCAAGCAGTTGCTTTTCTTATATGTTTCCTCTCCTGCAGTCCTTCCTCTGAATGTGGGTAGCATTCTTTACCATAAATCCCTCAGAACTGTCCTGGGTCATTGCATTGTTGCTGGTACAGAAGCCCATTACATTAGATTTTACCACAGTATATCAGTCTCTGTGTACAATATTCTTCTGGCTCTGCTCCTTTCGCTCTGCATCAGTTCCTGGAGGTCTCTCCAGTTCGCCTGGAACTCCTCCAGTTTATTATTCCTTTTAGCACAATAGTATTCCATCACCCGCATATACCACATATGACCAGGTTTTCAGAAAAAGAAATTAAAGTTATTAATAATCACATGAAAAATACTCTAACTATTGGTTAGAGAAATGCAAATTAAAAAAACTCTGAGGTACCACTTCCCACCTATAAGATTGGTTAACATAACAGAAAAAGAAAATGTCAAATGCTGGAGGGAATGTAGGAAAGTCGGGTTACTTTATACAGTTGGTGGAGCTGTGAACTGGTCTAGCTATTTTGAAGGACAACATGGAACTACGCCCATAGAGCTATGTAATAAATAAAAATTAATCTTGGAGACTTTATGCTAAATTTATAAATACTTATTAGTGAAGAGAAAGAAAGAAAGTTAGCAGCCTAACCGCCCAAAGTCTCCTGCCAAGGTTACAAATCTTAGTTCCTGGATTCACTAGCCGAGTGCTGTGCTGGCCAGCTTGCCAAAGATTGCTTACATAGATAAACACTGCTGGCCAGTGAGAGAACTTTCAAAAGCCAAAAAATGACAGAGAGACCTCATTCCCACTTGTCCTGGCTCTTATATCTTGCCCACGATAGCCTACTTGGCTTTTGACTAGACGGTCTGGGTTATGGTTTCTGACATCCAGGCATGTCATCACACCACACCTCTGGGTCAGAGGCCACAGCAGGGCTTTAATCAACCTATTCCAGAAGTTAGAAACTGTACTGTCACTCTGCATCCTACCCTAAAGTACATGTGCCAACTAGGAGTTATATTTTATATATTATGTTAATTTCACACAGCTATAAAACTGTTCATACACTTTACCTCAGCAATACCACTACTAAGTCCCAAAGAGATTTAAAAAAAAAAGGGAAAAGAATCTATTTGTAGAAAATATATTTATAGTAGCTCTTTTTGTGGTGACAAAAAATGGTAACTAAGGAGATACTTATCAATTGGGGAATGACAAAACAAGTTGTGGTATATGGTTGTGATAGAATACTATTTTGCTAGAAGAAAGCATGAGTAAGATGGTTTCAGAAAAACCTGGAAAGAATTACAGGACCTGATACAAAGTAAGTGAGCAGAACCAGGAGAACACATAGTAACAGCAACATTGAGATGATGATCAGAGACTTGGCTACTTTGATCAATACAATGATCTAAGACAATTCCAAAGGATCCATGATGAAAAAATGTTATCTACTTCCAAAAAGAGAACTGATGAATTCTGAGTATGGATTGAAACATATTTTTTTCTGGCTTTTTCTGCAGCAAGGCTGATATGGAAATGTGCTTTATGTGACTTTATGCATAATTGATATTATACTGCTGGCCTTCTTAATGGGTCAGAGAGGAGTAGGAGAGGATGTAGAGCTAAAATTTTTCAAAGATAAAAGTGAAAAATAAATACTCATTTATAAAAAAAAAAATTATTGGTAACTTTGGTGAAAGTAGTTTCAGTGAAATGATCTAGATTAAAAGAGTTTAAGAGAGTAAGAGGAAAGAAAATTGAAGCATCTTTTGCATAGTCTTTTCAAGGAGTTTTACTGCAAAAGGCAGCCAAGATCTAGGACAATTGTTAGTGAGGATGGAAGGATCAAGTGATGTTTAGAGATATGGGCATGTTTGTAAGGTAGCAGAAAAGGAGTCAGAAGACAGGGAGAGATTGAAGATTAGTGATAGAGTCAGAATAACAGAGAGGACAATCATAGAAGATGGGATAGAATAAGATCACTTGTGCATGTAGAGAAGTTATCCTTGGGCCACCTCTTTGTTTGAGAAAAAACATTTGAGTGATGAGGTGAGAAAGAAGAGAGAAGAGGAAATTCACAGTGAATGACCTTCCCTCCTCCCCATAAAATAGGAGACACAATTCTACAGTTCTCAGCTGAGAGGGTTAGGGAAGAGAAAGCTGTGAGAAGTATGAGGGTAGAAAAGGTTTGAAGAGCCACTGTGGAGAGTAGGGTCATGAATTAATAAGACAGGTATAGAAAACATTCAACAGAGAAGATTGTTCCTCATTTCACCAGAGGTGTTTAAAAGAAGCAATGGCGGGGGCAGCTGGGTAGCTCAGTGGATTGAGAGCCAGGCCTAGAGACGGGAGGTCCTAGGTTCAAATCCGACCTCAGCCACTTCCCAGCTGTGTGACCCTGGGCAAGTCACTTGACCCCCATTGCCTACCCTTACCACTCTTCCACCTATAAGTCAATACACAGAAGTTAAGGGTTTAAAATAAAAAAAATAAAAAATAATAATAAAAAAAAAGAAGCAATGGCTCAGTTGAGGTTATAGAACAAATTTGTAGTGGATCCTATGAGAATGATTTTCTCCACCTTCATTCAGCAGCACATGTGAAGAAGTGAAGGCGGCAAATGATGGGAGTGATCCAAAACTGAGGCTTGGCAGGGTATAATCAATATTATGAGAAAAGGTCCTGGAATTTGAAAGAAAAGAAAAAAGTATAGAGTTCACTGAAGGATCAAGATGGGTAAAAGAGAGGCAACTGGGTGGCTCAGTGGATTAAGAGTCAGGCCCAGAGATGGGAAGTCCTGGGTTCAAATCTGCCCTCAGACACTTCCTAGTTGTGTGACCCTGAGCAAGTCACTTAACCCCCACTGCCTAGCTCTTACCACTCTTCTGCCTTGGAACCAATACCCAGTATTTATTCCAATATGGAAGGCAAGAGTTTTAAAAGGAAAAAAAAAAAGATGGGGAAAAGAAAAGAGTGTGACTAGTGCAGAGAAGAGAACCTGAAGAGAACCAGGGAATGGAGAGATTGGAGGTTATGTATGAACAAAGAGTAGGGTTTCATAAAGGAAGGCAGAGGGAGAGATGAAAAACCAATAGATTATGGTCAGATTATGGGATCTTAGAATTCTTGAACATGAAAGTAGTGCCTTTGTGGGTTATAGCAAGATCAAGGTTAAGACTATTTTTGTGTGTAGCTGAGGTGGGATGGAGGAAGGTCATTGGAAGTGAGTAGGTTGAGGAACCAAGGGGTTAGACGTTAGAGGGTTTGGAAGAGAGACATGTATACTACAGTCCCAAGTATGAGGGCAGAAGTTGGGAAAGGAAGAAAAATTGTGAACCAAGTACTGAACTCGATGAGGAAGGAAGGAAAGCTACTAGGAATTTGATGAGGTAGTAGATAAGAATTGAATGAACCATAAAGAGAAGTTACATAGTGATGGAGACAGGAAGAGAACAATGGAAGTAGAAATGAGAAGCAAGCAGTATATCAACTTATCTGCCTTGACTAGAGAGCCAAGGAGAATTAGTGAAAGGTACGGCCAGTACTGGAAAGTGTGGTCAAAGAGGCAGTATCATCAGCATGGATCCAAGTTTCAGTGATTGCTTCAAGATGGAGCAGGGTAGTGAAGGGAAGATTTTTGCCTATGGATCAGATATTCCAGAGGACACAGTGGAAAGGGTGGATGGCATTCAGTTGGGACTTTGGGGTGGGAGGGTTGAGGGGGATGAAAACAAGGAACTGAGTGATGGGAAACAAGGTTTGGATCCTCAGTTCTCTTAGACACTGCCTACCTGCACCACTCACTGGAGTCTAATTATTTCCTGGCTCACCTGTCCAAGTGTTGTCCTTCCAACCACGGATGGGGCATGGGTCTCATCCTGTGGCCCTCAAGCATAGAGCTGAATACCCCACAGTAGGTCCTGGGGTCCTACACTGCACTAAAATGAATCAGAATTAGAAATAAATTCAAGGGTAGCCTCCCAGAGGGGCATTTTGCCAGGGTTCCTCTAGGTGCCAGTTAGCAGTTTCCTCTCAGGAAAGCCTGCTTCACCTTCAAGCGTTCCCAATGAGCAGGGAGGGCCAAGAGGGAGGATGTCTGTGCTGGAGCTTTCCTGGAAAACAAACTGAGCCGTTCTGGGACAACTGTTTGCTTGTGCTCTCTGCCCAGCTCCGTTCAGTCCTCCCAAGGAAGCTTATTTGCCTTGACAGAAGTTAAAAGCTATCAGGAATTTTGGCAGGCTCACTGGCCTGACTTATGAGGGACCCTTCCCCCTGGGCTGTGTTCCTTGGCCCCTAGTCAAATGAGAGGAACAATGGAGAGATGATGGGTCTTTGAAGAGCTGCTTAGAGGAGTTGACTGAGCCAACACATTAGAAGCTGGGTTTTACTTGTTCTACCCCAATATAGCAAGTCCCGTAAAAGGGGCTTGGATCTGAGCATATGACTGAAAAAAACTTGGGTTCGAAATTTAGCTTTGCTCCTTTTTCTCTAAGCGACCTGGGCCAAGTCATTTCCCTTTTTTGAGTCTTAGTTTTCTCCTTTGTAAAAGAATTAGGCTAGGAGATGATAAGTGGCTCAGAGGATAGCATGCCAGACCTGGAGTTAGGAGGTCCTGGGTCCAAATTTGACCTCAAGACACTTCCTAGCTGTGTGAATCTGGGCAAGTCACTTAGCCTAGCCTAGCCCTTTTCCTTCTGTCTTAGAGTTGTCACTAAGACAGAAAGAGTTTCAAAAATAAATCAAATTTAAAAAAAAATAAAATAATTAGGCTAAATTATTTCCAATTTCCTTCCAGTTCTCAAATTCTATGATTCTTTAATCAAAGCACAGTTCTGATTATCCCATACCCAGGGCCCCTTCCATCAGCTCAATTAACTTCAAACTCCTCAGCCTGGCATTCAAAGTCTGTCCTGTTCTGATGCCACTCTAACCTTCCAGCCTAACATATAACATATGCTTCATGGTATCTAGATTATTCACTGTTCCGCCATGTTTTTCATGTCCATTCAGACAGAAAAAAAATACTAACGGCTCATATTTGTATGGTGTTCTCTATGTTTTTTTTCTTTCTTTTAAACCATTATCTTCCATCTTGGAGTCAATACTGTGTATTGGCACCAAGGCAGAAGAGTGGTAAGGGCTAGGTAATGGGGGTCAAGTGACTTGCCCAGGGCCACACAGCTGGGAAGTGTCTGAGGTCAGATTTGAACCTAGGACCTCCCATCTCTAGGCCTGGTTCTCAATCCACTGAGTCACCCAGCTACTCCCTGTTCTATGGTTTTTCAAAGTACCTGTCTCGTAGAAATCCAGTAGGAATGTCCTACCTCCTCAACTGAATGGTACTTTGTTCCACCAGAAAGCGAACAATGGATGAGTAGAAGACATGGGTTCTCTTCTAAGTCCAAGAGTTCTGAAGAGAAACTCCAATCCAGATCTCCATTGTTCCTCTCATTTGACAAGAGGCCAAAGAATAAAATTAGTAGAGTATCCCCCTTTCTAACTTTAGCAACCTTAATGTTTGAAGGAGCAAAGACAAAGACAAATGTGAAATCTGTACATGAAAACAATCAATCAAGCAAACAAAACAAAGAAAATAGCCTACAGAGACAATGCACTGACCAGAAGAGGCAATGCTTTCTCAGAACCTTGTTTCTCTGCTGCTCATTTGCATGTGGGCAACAGGAGGACTGGGGGGAATTCTGGGTTCTATCCAATTCAAGAGGAGATGATAACTCCAAACTAGCTCATTTCCTATAGAATTCAGAGACTAGTCCATGAGAAGAGTAGAGCGATGCTAAAGAATCAAAGGACTGCCACCTCCACCTTAAACCCACCCCTGAGAGCAGTTAGAGGTTTGTCTGATGATGCCAGGATCACTTTAGATAGCTGCCCTCACTCCAAGGTGTCTAGCAAGCACCCAGGAAAGGAGAGCCAAGTTCCAAGGATTGTGGGACAGAAATCTGCTATGGAATGTTACTAGCTGTGTTACTGCTATAGAATGTTAATATTTTCATCCAGAAAATTGGTGGTGTTTTTTTTTAAACTCTTTCCTTCTGTTTTAGAATTAATACTAAGGATTGGTTCCAAGGCAGAAGAGAGGTAAGGGCTAAGCAATTAAGGTCACACCTGTTTGTCACACAGCAAGTTAAATGACCTGCCCTGGGTCACACAGCTAAGAAACATCTAAGGCCAAACTTAAACCCAGCTTCTCCCTTTCATAGGTCGTTAAAGGTCAGGTAGACAGTCCAATTCTGAGCCCATTTTCAAAGCCGTCCAGTTTGTATAAGCACTGCCTTCACTAATCCAGAGTCACTTCCACACTACAGTGGGATATCAAAGGAGGGCTTGAATGAAGCTATTGTTTTAGTTATCTGGAATGTTCTATGGAATGTCAGGGAAGTGGAATAAAATATGAGGCATAATGGAGTGCATACATAGAGAGATAGAGGCATTCTTGTGTCCCATAAAGAGTTGTTTTTGAGTTGTTTCAGTCACATTTGACTCTTTGTGACCCCATTTGGGGTTTTCCTTGACAAAGTTACCAAAGCAGTTTGCCATTTCCTTCTCCAGTTCATTTTGCAGATGAGAAAACTGAGGCCAACAGGGTAATATGACTTGCTCATAGTCACACAACTATTAAGTGTCTGAAGCCAGATTGGAGCTCAAGTCCTTTTGACTCCAGGTCCAGTGCTCTAAAACCATTGTGCCACCTAGCTGCCTTAAAGACAGAGAGAAAAGGCTTTAGGTTGAACATATTCAGGTCTTTCATTTACTAGCTATATTTACTAGCTATAGGACTGCAGACAAATCACTCACTCTTCTGGGCCTCAGTTTCCTCATCTGTAAAATGGGGGGAAACAATATGAGCCAGAAAGGCTTTGAGTCACCCACTTTTCTTTGCAAATGTTGTCCTTCTGGCTGGTGTTCCTCACTCTAAGCCTCATCTCTCACTGGAGAAAGATAAAATCTGTCCCCCAAGAAAGGATTTCAGTCATTGGGGAGGACCTAAGGGAAGGATCATAGATCTATGATCTCAGCGGTCCAGGTCAACCCCATCATATTACAATTTGGGGAAATGAGGAGGCTCTAAGAATTTAAGTGGCTTAGCCCAGGACAAACTTTTTAAAGAGGGGGCCAAAGGAAAGGAAAAAAACTTTAGGCGGGCCAATATAATTTATTAAAAAATAAACAATGATACATTTTACAAAATTCTTGTATTTTTTGTGATACTAAGCCCTATTAATGACTGAAAGATTATGAAGGGGAAGGGCTGCATCTGGCCTGCGGGCCATAGTTTGCCCACCACTGACATAAGCAGTAAGTAAACAAGATAGCATTTAAATCCAGATTTTTTGACTTGATAGCCAAGTGTTTTAAAGTATATAAAAAAATATTGTGCCTGGAATCAGGAATACCTTGAATTCAAACACAGCCTCCAACTAGCTGTGTGACCTTGGGCAAGTTGCTTAACCTCTTTCTACCTCAGTTTTCTCATCTATAAAATAAGGATAATATCAATTACCTGCCAGTGCTTTTTTTCTTTTTTAAACCCTTATCTTCTGCCTTAGAATTGATACTACATATCAGTTCCAAGGCAGAAGAATGGTAAGAACTCGATAATTGGGATTAAGATGCCCAGTATCACACAAATAGAAGTGTCTGGGGTCAAATTTGAACCTAGGTCCCCACTGACTCCAGGCCTGGCTTTCTATCCACTGAACCAGCTATCTGTTCCAATCTTCCCAATGCTTTTTAAGGAAAAAAAAAGAGTTAATATTTATAAAATAGTTTGAAAACTTTAAAGTACTCTATAAATGCTAGCTATTGTTATTATTTCATTTGATACTTTGACATAGGTACTATCATTATTCACATTTTACAGATGAAGAAACTGAGGTGGGGAGAATTTCATAGATGCTAGAGGCTGAGATCTGAGCTCCTCTTCCTGACTCCTGGTTCTAGCCATGATTTCACCCAGCTGGCTACAAATTCAGCCCTCTTTCCACAGTACTAAGTATCACTGAAAATTGGGCTAGAGGAGGGGAGATTCCTGGCTCCCCTGAAATTCTAGGAAATAACACGAATTGCTTGTTCTATCTTGGATGAAGCCAGGCCTTGGGGGTAAGGCACTGAAGGCCCCTACTAAAATGCAAATGTCAACCACTGGATATACAAGGTAGGGAGCTCTGGGGGAAGCAGGGAAAGGGGAGGGATACAAAGGACAAGAATTAGTGGGACTTTGCCTAGCATCAAAGTGTCTTGTGCTCTCTCCTCTGGAGGGAGGTTTCTGAATTATGACTTCCAGCATTGCTCAAAGAAAGCACAAAGCCTTAGACCAGGGCTACCCTAAGGCTTCCCCTTTTTATGCCTCTGCACTTTGCTGGAAGCCTTGGCAATAAGAGGAAGTCATTGCAATAAAAACCGTCCCTCTAGTGTTCCAGAAGGGGACAGAGAAGTCCAAAGAGAGGAGGGTCACACAGTGACTGAGAAGCAGAACAGAGACCTGAACGTGGGTTTCCCAGCTCGAGTCCCACGAATGCTCACTGCTCTCCTCCCTGGGACTTTTGGAAGGAGCGTGTCAGACAGGAGGAAGCCCAGGGACCTCTGGTCCCTTAAGATATGACCTTGCTAATGCAATGATCCAGGACAACCCTGAGGGACTTGGGAGAAAGAATGCTATCCACATCAAGAGAAAGAACTGTGGGAGGAGAAACACATGATTTATCACTTGTATATGTGGGTATAGGATTTGGGGTTTTGGTTTTAAAAGATTATTAGGAAAATGAATAATATGGAGGTGGGTATTGAGTGATAATATATTACGTATATTATAATTATATACACAATATCTAACTCAGTGGAATTGCTTGTCCATTCTGGGAGGGGAGAGAACAGAGGAGAGGGAGAGAACATGAATCATGTAACCATGGGGAAAATTTTTTTAAATTAAATTTAAATTTAAAAAAAGATATGACTTTGCTAGATAATGAGAATGATGAAGAAGATGATAATAATAACGATAAATAGTAATTACATAGCACTTTAAGGTTTGCAAAATGCTTAACAAATATTTCATTTTCATAGATAGATGCTATTATTATCATCCCCACTTTATAGATGAGGAAGCTGAGGCAGACTGAGGTTAAAATGACTTGTGTCTGAGTCCTGATGGTGTTGAGCCCAGTCTTTCTGACTCCAGGTCTCTCCTCACCCCTCTCCACCCAGCCAAGCCAAGGCCAAGGCCAAGGAGATGCAGGCTGGAGACATGAACAATCTACGCTGTGGAAAGATCAGTGTTTGTGTTTTTGTGAACAGCTCCTGCACAGGGCCTGGTTTGAATTAAAGGGATGGCAAGGCCTCTCTGGCCCAGGAAGCTGGGCCCAGGCCCAAGCCACGGTTTGTGTGATCAGTGTGAAAAATCCTAGTAATTTCTGTAACCCTGATAGAAAACAATGGTGCCCGGGAGCTGGAGCAGACTTCGCGGGTGGAAAATTCCTACCGAAAGAGAAAGAGATTTTCTTTCAGACTTGGAAGGCGAGGCTGGATGGGAAGGGATGTTATGTAAGATGATTGTTCCCCAAGCCAAGGTCTGCCCAAGCCTTTGCATAAAGAGCATCAGGCTGGAGAGGGGCAGAGCCTCGGAGGGTTCCCAGGTGAATGGGGCCAAGGAGGTGCTGGCAACAATATCAGAAGACACCTCCTCATGGGCGCCCATCCACCTTACTCTGGGAGCTCAGTGTCCATCCTGCTCCAGATGGCAGTAGAACAGTCAAGTCAAAGAGAAGAGTGAAAGAGGAAAGCAAATCCCTGAGCACAGGCAAGTCCCGAGCCCGGGATCTGTTCACTCATGTTCACCCCTGCCCACGAAAATACCTTGGGCTGAGAACACAGTCAGGTCACCTCCTTTTCCACCCCTCACTAGCTGTGTCTTGGGCAATTTTCCTAAATCCTCTGTCTCTTTGAAAAGAGAATAGAAATACTGTTCCTGCCCAAAAGCAGGGGGCCGCCCCAGATGACCTCTTGAGGTTCCTTCTGCATCGAAGAACCTAGATGAAGCTTCACCCTGTGATCCAGAAATACCAGGAAAGAATGAAGTCTGACCTTTGCTCAGGAGCTTGTGGAGATAATCCTCACGCTTCTCCAAGGATGTTTGATCACAGACAGTAGCCACAAGTAAAGCAGAGACAGGTCAGAGCAACGTGGAATCTGCCTCCTGGCAGAGATGTAACACCCTGGGATGTCACTGGGCAGCTCTCTTATTCCACTTAGCCTATTTATGACTTCCCAGGCCATAACTCCTTCTTCTGGCCTCTATTCCCCTCTGTTTTATCTCCCCTGTTACAAAATAAGCTCCTTGAAGATAGGGACTAGCTTAATTTCATATTTGTATCACCAGTTCTTTACACAGTGCTTGGCAAATAGTAAGCTCTAAAATGCTCTTCTTTCATTCATTCATTCATTCCCTCGCTCGTCTGGAAAACATTAAAGCCAAAAGGCCAAGCAAGAAACTATGGCAAAGTGGAAAGTCCTGTACTTGGAGTCAAGAGACCTAGGTCTTTAGTCCTAGCTCTGTTGCTGACTAGCCATGAGATTGTGGAGGAGTCAGGCTCCTCATCTGTAAAATGGGGATAATAATACCTAGCATTCCTAACTTCACAGGGGATGGGTGAGTACTGAGATCAAGCACTTTTGTAAAGATTAAAGCATTAAATGTGTCAAATATTACAAATCCCTGCCCTGCCCATCCCCACAGAGCCTTTGAGAGGATTAAATGACATTTCACTTTGTAATGTGGAGATAATCCACACACTTCTCCAAGAACATTTGACAACAAACCCCCGGTGGTTTGAAAATGGGAACCCTCTGTTACATGTGAAAGGAAAAGTGTTCTATTGCCTTTATATTATTGATTATGAACAATGATCATATGTAATCCTTTAGATACGTAACTGCAACTATAAGTATAGAAAGTTAGACCTAGTTATTAAACTGTGTATAAGACATCAATTTGAGTAATATAATGTTAACTAATTGTATTGGAAAATATATCGTTTGATGTATGAGAATATTGTAGCAATGAACAATATTAAGGAATAAAACTGTGGGTCTGTGTCGTTATCTAGGGAAGCTGAGACCCGGGCAGAAGGAGCTGGGTTCATTGAGAGTGGAGAGTGGACAGCTGCCCTGATAAGATAGTACGAAACAGCCTTGTTTTCTTCAGATGGTGTTGAATCCTTAAAGATTTATGCCACTACAGGCTCCCCCAGTAGTGTGGCCAAGAAAAGTTACTCTGACCTAAGTAGGAGAGTTAACCTTGCACTGAACTTTGAGGACTTTGTGGGGCGAAATGTTCCAAATCCTTGTTAGCAAGCGCTATTGCATGTTTCTTAACTTCTTAATATTCTGCTGTGTTAATGACTTATGCTAATTAGTTATCACAAACCTATAAAACATACCACTGGATGTCTAAATGGGGTCTTATCGCAACTGGGTGTGATGAAGCCTCCAACTTATTTTGTGCCCACAATAAAATAAAATTGGATTTTCAGCTCATAATTTTGGCCTAGATTTCTTATTCTTTTACACATGAAATGAAAAAATGAACACCAAGGCAAGCCCTCAGGAGTCTGAGAAGACAATGGGGAAAGAGCATACCATGCTTAAGAGGATAGAATGAATCACAAATATCAGACAGTTGGGAAAAACCAACATGGCAGAACCCAAGATGTCCTGAGGCAAGATTCTGGCTCAGAGAAGAAATTCTCACAGTCTTTCACCTAGGCCAGGAGCGGGTTACAGAGTATGAGCAGCCCGGAGTCCACAGGTGAGATGGGGTCAGTAAGTACACCTGGCTAGAATGGAGTGAGGGGGTGGTAGTCGAAGAGAGATCCTCACAATCCTCCTGGGTTGGGGCTAATTACAGCATCTGTTGCTCACCCTGTTTCAGTCAGCCCTGCAGACTCAGCAACTAGACTCTCCCATCAGTCTGAATCCATTCTTTGACTCCACCAATAAGGTTCCAGTTCTCTGCCCCTGCCACAATCCAATTCCCAACTCTGTGCCCCCCAGGCAAATTCTCTGTCCTCTTAACCATTCCAACAACGTTCGCAACCAATTCCTACAAGACCCAACTCAAAAAATCCAGGTATTTGTAGTCTACTTTGTATTAGGCAACATGCTAAGCTCTAGCTAGCATTTTACATAGTGCTTTAAAGTTTGCAAAGCACTTTACACATGTTATTTCATATCCTCTCAGCCCTTGGAAATAGATGCATTTTCACAAATGAGGAAACTGAGGCAGAAAGACCTTAGGTAACTTGCTCAGGGTCATACAGCAAGTATCTGAAACAGGTTATCCTGTTGTACTTGGGTTGTCCTGACTCTAGCTAACTCCTGTATCATCTACCTGCTGGACAAAGTAAGATTTGGAGTCAAGAAGACCTGAGTTCAAATCCTGTGCCAGACACTGTGTGACTCTGGTAAACTTACTTAATCTCTTTCAGGCTTCAGTTTTTTTCATTGGTAAAATGAGGATTGGGGGTGCCAAGGGTTTAATAATAATAATAATTTTTAAAACAATTTGGATTTATTTATAGCAATTAAAAACCACAAGATGTTTAGGCAAATCAAGAAGCATTTATTAGGCACTTCTTATGTACCTACATTTACATAGCATTTAAAAGTATGCAAAGTACTTCACGTTTGTTATCTGGCTTGATGGACTCAAATCCCTTCCAGCCCTAAATCTATTATCCTATGGACAGCACCCCAAATTTGTCAGTAAGTTTCCAGCACCTTCTTTATAGCATCCTTGTGAAATAGCTGGAGCTGGAGGAAGTACCATCTTGATTTTACAGATGAAGGAGCTGAGATTTAGAAAGGTCACACAGGAAGTCAGTACCAGAGGAAGAATTTGAACCCAGATTCCACTGCTGCCAAACCTCTTATCACCACGACACTGGGCTTCCTCGTCTGAAGCAGTATTCACACCTGCGTTTCTGGAGTTCTTTCTGTTCCACAGGCTGACAAGTCCCCTCCCTCGAGAACCTTAAGGAAGGATGCAGTATGCACACCTGCTGAGTATGATACAATGTGAAATATAAGTATGATATGATATGAGAAGGACAAAGGAGGGCATAGAGGAGAAGGGGAAAATCCCTCTGCTCAGATCCCTCAACCCTTCTCAAATCTCAAAGGCTAGATGAGTTACTAAACTTTAGGGGTTCCCTTTTGCTTCTAGGATCAAATATAAAATCACATTTGGCTTGTTTTTTTTTTTTAACCTTTACCTTCTATAAATATTGGTTCTAAGACAGAAGAGCAGTAAGGGCTAGGCAATGGAAATTAATGTGACTTGCCCAGGGTCACACAGCTAGGAAGTAGCTAAGGCTAGATTTGAGCTCAAGACCTCCCTGTCTCCAGACCTGATGCTCTATCCATTGTGCTATCTCTCTTTTCCCCCACCTCTAAATTTGCCTTTTATTTTTTAACTGAACATTTTTATTTATTAATTAATTTAGAATGTTTTTCCATGGTTACATGATTCATGTTCTTTCCCTCCCCTCCAACCCCCCCATCCTGTAGCCAATGTGCAATTTCACTGAGTTTTACATGTATCATTGATCAAAACCTATTTCCATATTATTGATAATTTCACTAGGGTGATTATTTAGAGTCTACATCCCCAATCATAACCCCGTTGAACCATGTGATCAAGCAGTTGTTTTTTTTTCTGTGTTTCTACTCCCACAGTTCTTTCTCTGGATGTGGCTAGTTTTCTTTCTCATGAGTCCCTCAGAATTGTCCTGGATCATTGCAATGCTGCTAGTACAGAAGTCCATTACATTTGATTGTACCACAGTGTATTAGTTTCTGTGTATAATGTTCTCCTGGTTCTGCTCCTTTCACTCTGAATCATAAATTTGCCTTTTAAAACCCACTATGACTAGGTCTCTTCTTACTTCTCCAGTTTTCTTACACCACTCTACGTGAATTCTATGATCCAGTGACACTGGTATCCTTGCTCTTCTTCAAACAACATAATCTATCTCCTGACTGTCGACACTTTCAATGGTTGCCTCCCATGCCTAGAACTCTCTCCCTTGTCATTATTCTCTGCCTTTTAACTTCCAGTCTCACCTAAAGCCCCATCTTCTACTGGAAGCTCTTCCCAGTCTTCCTTAATCTTAAGATCTTCTCTCTGAGATTATTCCCAAGTCCTTCTGTATATATCTGGTTAATATAGTTGTTTGCATGTCATCTTCCATTAGAATATGAGTTCCTTGAGATTAGGGATTGTTTGTTTTTATACTTTTGTGGGGATTTCTAGTGCTTTACATAGTACCTAGTACCTAATAGGCTCTATCTAGATAAATGCTTGTTGATTTACTTTCCTTGGGGAATAGCTCAACACTGTTGTCTTCAGTTAATATTATTGAATACTTGCTGTTATGTTGCTCTAGTCTAAATTGTCCTCAAGATGAATGTGTTTTTTCTCCCTCATTGGGACAGTGGCCTCCCCCCCCCAGCTAATCTAAGTCATCTTCTTCCTTTCTCACAGAAAATCCTAGAGAAAATCTTTTGGACCTGACACACCTTGGACCCAGTTGTTGGCTAATAACTAAGGGTAGAGTTCTCTTCCTTCCTCCTTTCCCATTCCCTGGAGGCTCCACTTGGATGGGGAGCCTACTCCCCAGGTCAATGCCTTCAGCAGCTCCACACCTGGCTTCTGTAAAGGTAATTGTCTGAGTCTTCACCTGCTCTCCAGATGGGGCTTTCCTGATTTCTCCAGCCTGCCTAGGCTTGCCAACAAAAGCTAGACTCCATGAGTAAGCTACGAAGAAATGAAGGAAGAGTAGATTAGTTCACCTGTCTCTGTGTCCCTTCATGCCCTATATTATTCTTTAAAAAATGAAACAACAACAACAAAAAACACAAGATTCCTAAAATGAACCAGCCAAGGCCCCTACAGCCATCCTACCCAGACTCACTCTGACAGGCAAGCCCAAAGAGCTCCCCACCCATGTCCTCCTTCCCCTCACCACCTCCTCCCCTCTGGGCAGAACTGGGAGACAGGACAAGCCCCAGCTGGAGAAATGTAGGAGGAGACAGGGGCTTGTGGCCAAGAAATTTACCTCCCACACTTATGTATATATGTACATCTTGTGGAAAGGGGGAAAAAAAACCCAACCCTGGAGTGATAATCACAAGACCTGGGTTCAATCATTAACTCATTGTGAGACCTTGGGCAAGTCACTTCCTTTTTCTGAGTATTGGTTTCCTTCTCCCATTATGTAAGAGTGAGTGCTCAGCCCACCTTCTCTTTGATGTCCTAATGGAAAAGTTCCATTTACTTCAACAAGCATTTATTAAGCACTTACCACATGCCAGACCTTATGTGTTATTTTCTTTTTATTCATTACAGACTAGAAAATCATTGATATGAACATTTCTAAATGCAAAGAACAGGAAATGAAGGTTGTGTATGAAACCACAAATCCAGTACATATGATTTTGCTGCCCATGTGGCCTTTGGTAAATGACTTACCTCCTCTGGACCTCAGTTTGCTCATCTGTAAAATGAGGGGGTTGGACTTGATGCCCTTCCAAATATGAATCTGTGAATCTATGATGATGTTTGCTGTGTGTTGTATTAAAACATACTCTGAAAAAAAAACACCAAAAAAACCCATTCTCTGTACTGGCTCAATCATAATTGATTTCCTGGGTGCAAAGTAATAAGCATTTGGGTGGTGGTTGTTGGATTTTTTTCCCAATAAGCATCTGTTGAATTCCTACATTGGTACCCCAACTTTCCAGAACTCTTTCATCTTTACATAGCATATCCTTCATAATTGCTTGTGATGGAGGGCAAGCAAATATCATTCCCATTTTACAGAGTAGAAAGCTAAGTTTCAGAGAAGAGAACTGACTTTCTGTAGGAGTTAGAGAATTTCAGAGCATTAGAACTAGAAGATACCTTAGAGATTATTTAGTTCAAACACCTCATTTTCCAAAAAATGGGGGGAACCAAAAGAAGAAGGTCACTGAGATTTGCAACTATTGCCAAGGGACCAGAACTTGTGCCTGAATGCTGAAGAAAATTTGGACATCAGGGGACGAGAGGATGGAAGAAAACAGGGGGGGAGATGGGGTGAGGAACACAGGATCAGAGTTTTCAAGGTAAAAAGGATCTTAAGAATCATCTAGTTCCACTTTCTCATTGTATAAATAAGGAAATTAATAACATTTAACAATTATTTCTATCTTCAAGGACTCAGAACCCATGTAACTGACCCAGCCCTCCTAGAGTATATAGCCTGGACTTGCAAATGGGATTAAAGGGGGAATCATTCTAAAGCAGGGGTCGGCAACCTTTTTGGCCGTGAGAGCCATAAACGCCACATTTTTTTATTTTATTTTATTTTATTTTTTTATTTTTAACCCTTGTACTTCGGTGTATTGTCTCATAGGTGGAAGATTGGTAAGGGTGGGCAATGGGGGTCAAGTGACTTGCCTAGGGTCACACAGCTGGGAATGCCACATTTTTTTAAATGTAATTTCGTGAGAGCCCTACAGTGCTCACAGTGCGCGCTCCTGTAACAGCGCCTGAAAAAAAATTGACTTTATGGCTCCTGCAGAAAGAGCCATATCTGGCCCTCAAAAGAGCCAGATATGACTCAAGAGCCATACGTTGGCGACCCCTGCTCTAAAGGATGGAGAACACAGGGAAAGTGGAGATTGTTCTCTCCAGGACCTTCATTTCTCAAAGAGAAAATTCTCAAGGGTACCGCTCTCTTCCGCCATATATATGTGTGTATAAATATCTATACATCTACATTTTACACACACACACACACACACACACACACACACACACACAAGATAAATAGATATATAGATATATAGATATATAGAGAGAGAGACAGGGAGATAGGGAGAGAATGGAGGGAAAAGGGAAACATCAACCTATCAACAAGCATTTATATGGTAGGTTTTGAGCTAAGTACTGGGGATAAAAATAAGAGAAGGAAATAGTCCCTGTTTTCAAGGAACTTACATTGTAAGAGAAGAAAAGATGGAACCCTTTCTGCCATAGCCCTCAGAGAGGGAATTGTGAAAATAAGTAAAGGAGAAAATCAACATGAGCTTAGTTTCTCCAGCCATGAAGGGTAATCCCAATCTGAAAACCTAACTGCCCCATTCCACCCCACCCCCACAAAAATATTTGCTTTCATTTTCCTCACAGGGATGGGGAGGGGAGAGAAACTCCAAGCCTGAAGTTATCAAGGACAAAACCAGGAACTATGCCCGACCATGCCCAGATCTTGTCAGTGCTGGCAATTAGAAAGCACTGAGCCCTCACAGAACAACCCTTACTCCTTCATTAGCCTCAGATCTTGCTAACTTCTCCAGCCTTTAAAGTCCTTTCCAAATCTGTCTCCTCTGAGAGCTTTCCCCTTGAGTGTCCTAGCCCGCAATGATCTCCTCTGTAGATCTCTCTAGCACTCACTCACTTGTCTGAACCACACACAGTTTAACATTATCTTTGTTCTGTTCTGTTCTCTGGCTGTTTCACGCATGCGGGTCTTCTCTCCCAAAGGTTAAAGTCATTTTTCCGAAGCACCTGGTAACCTGCTTTTTTAGACAGCATCCCCTAAATAGTGTCTCATATCCAGTTAAACATTTCATCCAAAATGGAAATGCAACAAATAGCATACTGGAAAGAGAACTGGAGTCGAGTGAGAATCCTGCCTTTGACTTGTACTAGCTTCAGCATAAGACCACAAGCAAGTCACTTAACCTCGGTCTCCTCATCTGTAAAACAGGGAAAAGGACTCCCGTAGCACCTACTACCTTCTTCACAAGATTGTTGTGAGGATCCAATGACATGGTGCATACAAAGTTCTTTATAAATTTTTTAGCACTTTATAAATACCAGTTGTCATTAACAGATCCCTCCTCCCATGGGCATAGGGTTCCATTGGTGAATATTGCAACGTAGCCACATCAACTCATCCAAGGTCATTTTTGTCCATGTGGTCCAATGAATGTTCTGGAGGCTTAGCCATTCATTGAATAATTTATAATAGGGGACAGTTGGGTGGCTTTGTGGATTGAGAGCCATGCCTAGAGACTGGAGGTCCCAGGTTCAAATCTGGCCTCAGACACTTCCCAGCTGTGTGACCCTGGGCAAGTCACTTAACCCCCATTGCCTACCCTTACCACTCTTCTGCCTTGTAGCCAATACATAGTATTGATTCTAAGACAGAAGATAAGGGTTTAAAAAATAATAATAAGGGGCAGCTAGGTGGCTCAGTGGATTAAGAGACAGGCCCAGAGATGGGAGGTCCTAGGTTCAAATCTGACCTCAGACACTTCCTAGCTGTGTGACCCTGGGCAAGTCACTTGACCCCCATTGCCTAGCCCTTACCACTCTTCTGCCTTGGAACCAATACAGAGTATTGATTCCAAGATGGAAGGTAAGGGTTTATTTAAAAAACAATAATAATAATAATAATTCATAGTACCAGTGTAGTACTCAGGTTGTGTATCTTTATGCTGTGTTCAAACTATATAGGATCCTAAATCTAAGACTAGAAGGAAACTCAGAGGTTATTCTCTTAATTTAAAGAAACTGAAACCCAGGGAGGCTATTTGGCTTACTTAAGACCACACATGTAGTAAGCATGAGAAATAAGATTTAGGCAGCTTTCCTGACTGGGGGCAGTTAGGTGGCACAGTGGGTAGAGCATTAATCCTGGAGTCAGGAAGACTCATCTTTCTGAGCTCAAACCCAGACTCAGATGTTTATTAGCCAAGTTACCTTGGACGAGTCATTAAATCCTATTGGCCTCAGTTTCCTCATCTAGAAAATGAGCTGGGGAAGGAAATAGCAAACCACTCCAGTATCTTTGCCAAGAAAACCCCAAATGGCATCACAGAGAGACAGACACAACTGAACAACAACAAAATCTGGCTGCTGAGTCAATAGTTTTTCCACCATATACCATAGTTGCCTTGATCATTAGCTGACCTCTTTTTCCATGATCCCTGACACCTTTTACATGTCACACAAGTCATCAATGAAATTATTTCCTATTCATGCCAACTATGTCCTTTGACTCACCTGGCATTTTGATTCTTCAGAGATCCTGGTGCTTCCTGATTGACAACATCACAAGGAGAAAATTAGTGCTCAAAATGGGTTTTTGAACCTTCAAATCATTTAAAGCGGTGCGGTTTCCCAAATTTGATCTAGCCATCTTCTTTCTCGATTTCAAATCTGGGCTTATTTCTGGTCCAGTTCTGTAGTACCTGTTCCACAAGAGATATTTGTGGATGCATAGTAGGTTCTTAAGAAGTGATTATTTTGAAATTATGCTAATTTCTAAAAATTTGGAGTTGGATTAATTGGTCACTATGGTGTCTTCCAACTCTCCATCTATGATTCTATGAAACAGTCACATTTTTCCAACAAAGACAGAATTGGAAGGTACCAACTTATAGATGGGGATGGTGAGGTGGTACAGTGCATAGAGCACTGGGTTTGGAATCATATAGATTCATCTTTCTGAGTTCAAATCCAGCCTCAGACACTTACTAGCTGCATGACCCTGGACAAGTCACTTAACCCTGCCTCATTTTCCTCATCTGTAAAATGAGCTGGAAAAGGAAATGGCAAACCTTCCGTATCTTTGCCAAGGAAAACCTGAAATATAGTTATAAAGAGTTGGACACAACTGAAAAAAAAAGGCTTATAGGTTTTTTCCCCCTATTGATTGTACATGTCGTGTCCTCTAATAGAATGTAAGCACTTTCAGATCAAGACAAGTTTCACTTTTGTCTTTGCATCTCCAACCCCTAGCAATGTGCCTGGCACATAATATTTAATAAATGCTTCTTGATTAATTGATTGACTGATTGTAGGCTTCTTGTGGGCAGAAATCAAGGCTCCTACTTTGTATTCCTCATAACATCAAACACAGATCTGGACGAACAGTAGGAATTTGCCAAATGCCAATTGATTAGTCTGTTAATGACTTTGTTCTTGCGATACTATGGGACTGAGTTGTTTGTGACTTGTACAGCGCTGGACAAATTGTCCTGCAAACCTCCAGCTGTTCATCAATTCATGCAGAACTGATTTATATGACCAATGCCCAGCTGTTGCTGCCAACTAAATAAAGTAATTTCCAAGGACTGGAAAAAGTGAGAACCCTGTTATCACTGCATACTTGAACCCAACTCAATGGGTCCCTTTTGTTCCCACAAAGTAAACCACGTGTCCTCCCAGTTCAACGCTGTCTAACTTGGGAGTGTTCTTGGTCTGGGCGCTCACTTAGTGCTAATAAGATCCTAATAATAGCCTCTTTCCCCTTCTTTAGGAAAGATAAAATACCATTAACTGTGGGAGTTTTTCCTCCCAGTAATCTTCACCTAAGCAAAAAATTAGTGGGAGACAAAAAGAGCCTATGGGCTCACAGTTGAAATTTGAATTGAGCATTTATTTTGTACCCAGAAAGACAGGATATGGTACTTGCCCTTAAGTGCTTTGCACTTGGGGATATAAGAATAGAAGACCCAGAAATTCCTAAGAAAATTATACAAAATAGTGTACAAAAAGTCTAAATTGAAAGTGATCAAAGCATCCTCCAAAGATTCTTATGGAGCAGAGGTGCCACCAGAAGGCAAACTTCAATAGTCTCTTCCTAACTGGAAAGATTGAGGAAAGGACTGGAAACATACTCTATCTACTTTCTGGGCAACAGCTTTACTAAATAAGAGGAACTCCTAAACAGAGGGTCTACCATCTGATGAATTTGGGGGCCACAGTAAACCAGTGAGAAAGAGAAAAATGGAAGATGGCTTCCTGTCTCATTCATTGCCCCTTCCATTATTACAGTGGCAGAGGCAGTGTCTCAGAAAGAGGGGTGGACCATGCTTACACATTTGTAGTTTTTAGACCATCTAAAATATTTGTTTAACTATTGATATACTCTATTGTGGGATCATTCTTTATCCAATGTCCAAGAAGACACTTTGGGACGAAATTAATCCCATCCATATTGACATTCTCAGAAAATCAAGATGCCAGCAAATATTTATTAAATGCTTGATGGGTTCCAGGCACTATGCTAAGTTCTGAGTATACAAAGAAAGGCAAAAAACAGTTCATGATTTCATGGAACTTAAAGTCTAATGAATCAGAGGAAGGTCTCCAGTATGTTGGATAGTTTGCTACCAAAGCTTGGTAGAAAGACATGAACAAGTCATGAATGGACCATCCTTTGTGCTGGTGAAATGAGTATTCATAGAGTTGAAGTCAAAGATCCATTGAAATATGATCAAATGCCCCCAAACACTTGAATGGAATATAAGTGGTGTGGGTGGGTCATCAGGAAGGGAAAGCTCAATTCTGAGGACAGAAATCATGCTTTTTCCTTTGTAGCCCCCCACAGCATAGAGTTAGATGCATAGTAGGAATTTGCTAAAGGCTTATTCACTAACCTGTTAATGACTTTGTTGACCTATGAAATTCTGAGACCAAGTTATTTGTGTCCTGACAGGACTGGACCTATTCTTAAATAGATTCAAAGTAGTGTGAGTAGATCAAAAGGAAGGAAAAGATCAGTTTCACCTAGCACAAACAGATTGGTAGCTGGAAGGGACCTCAGAGGCCATCTAGTACAACTTTCTCATTTCACAGGTGAGGAAAGTGAGGTCCTCCTCAAAAAAAGAAGGGGCTTGCTCAAGGTCTTGAATGAAGTAAGCATTGCCAATGAAATTCGAATCCAGGTCCTTTGACTCCAAAGCCAATGTTCTTCCCACCATACCATGCTAAGTTAGCAAGGCAAGATGGAAGAGGTGGGCTTTAAAATGGGCCTTGTAAAATAGTGAGAATTTGAAGGTCAATGAAACAGGATGATTATTGGGACCACTTTGTCTTGTCTTATGGCCTATAATATCTCTCTGTATTCCAAGAGAAATATTGATTAAATATCAAGCCATCATAGATCATCCTTCCTATATGTGTATAAAGATAGCAAAGTTATTATTTTTGCTGTTTTCAACCAGGAATGGACAAACAATTAATAGAGGGGAGGAAGTACTGGTAGATGATTGGCAAGAGAATGAGAGCTAGGAGATCTAGTTGCTCCTAAACTCCCCCCTCCCAGGATCCAGGTCACAAGGCTTGAGTTTCTGAGGGCATTTCTTTGAAGGGTTTTCTGCCCTTTACCTGATAACCTTCCAAAGATGCTCTTCTCACCCATTCTCTTTCTTGTCCTTGCTTTACAATGAGTTGGTTGGGAGCTGATACAATTTTGCAGCAGCCTTACTAAAATGACCCAGCAATAAGTGGGTGAATGAAATAACAGAAGACCTGAGTTCAAATTCTAGCTGTGCCTCTTATAATCTGTGTGATGGTGTATAAGTCACTTGGGTCCTCAATCTCAACCACAAAGTGAGGGTGTTGGACTAGATTCTTTTAGAAATTTTGCTCTTTAAAGTCCTACAATGATACACAAGCCCTGACTCCTGGCAAGGAAGGGATCATAGGACTGAGTGATGGAAGGACCCTTGGGGTTTTATATAGTCCAATCCCTTCACTCTTCACTTTCTACCATTATGCCTGCCCAGGAATTCCTGAGGTCCTCCTCTCCTGTATACTAATCCCTAACATCCTGAGCATTTACCATTCCTGGTATTAAACCTCAACCCTTGGAAGCTAAGAATATTCTAAAAAATATTTCTAGTTGAGGTTAACCCCTGGAGCAATTTCCATCTATGGTAACCTAACCCTCTGCTCCAGCTGGACTATTTTCTTCACTGCCCAGCCCCCACCCTTCCCTGCCTCCCTCATATATCATGTGCCATCTCCTCTTTGAGCCTTAACAAACACAGTTCTCCTCACATGGAAGCCTGTGGTCCCTTCCACTATGCTTCCTTCCCTGCCCAGAGTTGGGGCTGATGAATTATCACAGTTTTTAAAAAGGAGAGTTCCTTAGAGATAATCTGGTCCAATATCCTCATTTTATGGACAAGAAACCTGAAACAGAAAGGCATTCAGACTCCTTAATAGCCTGACCTCCTCCTACCTTTCTAGTCTTCTTACATCTTCCTCTCTACTACAAACTCTTCGATCCAGTGACACTATTCTCCCTACTCTTCTAAAACAAAACACTCCATCATCTCTTAGAACTGGGTACTTGTCTGGCTGTCCTCCACACCTGGAATGCTCTCCCTTTTTATCTCTGCCTTCTGACTGCCTTTGACTTCCTTCCTTCAAATCCCAGTGAAATTCTATCTTCTACAAAGTCTTTTCTAACCACCCTTAAATTCTAGTTTTCCTCTTACTACTTGTTTCCTATTTATCCAGTAAACAGCTGATTTCCAAATATTTGTTTGTTTGGGTTTTTTGACTCTTTATTAGGATGTGAGTTCCTAGAGGGTGAAGACTATCTATTACCTCTTTTTATATTACCAGGGCATAACACAGTACCTGGCACTATAAAGGTGCTTAATTAATGTCTATTGACAAACTGACTGAATTTGAGCCTAACAACCACTCTTCAAAGTAAGTATTGCAGAAAAAATAGCCATTTTGTGTTCTATCTCATTTGATTCAAGATTTATCCTAACAACCCTGGGAGATAAGGGCTCTTATTATCTTCATTTTATAGTAGAGGAAAGAGAAATCAAATGGCTTACTCAGCTAGTATCTGAGGCTGGATATGAATTCAAATCTTTCTGACTTTAGGCCTACTTGCTATATCCACTGTACCTTCTAGCTACTGAAGGAGTTATTATCCCCCTTTTCCAAATGGAGAAATAGACTTAGTCCCTGAAGCTTTTAAGTATCAGAGGCAGGATATGATTCAGGCCTTCCTGACTCCAACCCAGAACTCTGGAGCCATCCATAATACCCTATCTCTCAAGTTCTATACAATTCTCAGAGTATCTTATAGGCAATTGTGTGGGGATAAATTCTCTCCCTGAAGATCTGGCAAGACAAGGCAGATAAATTTGGTGGGGGAAGAAGTGGGGTGCTGAAAAGCCATCTAAAGAGGGTAGCATTGATTAAGGAGTTCAATGTAGGCCTTCCCAGGAGGCTTGAGCACAAACTTCTCCAAGATTCAGGTATTTTTAAATTGTTATGTTGGCTTCTTAATCCCACATGGGATCAAAGGAGCTAGAGCTGAAAGAAACTGAGGGGATCATCAGATACTACACTATTATTACAGAAGGAAACTGAGTCCCAGAGAAGGGAATTGACTTAAGATTATACTGTTTTTAAAAAGCAGAGCTGAGGCAGAGGCCAAGATGTTAGAGTAAAGGAACATGAAAGCCAAGCTCTCCCAACATAATATAAAATAACACCTAAAATTGAATTCTGAAGTGACAAAGCCAACGAAAGGTCAGGATAAGATATGCTTCTAGTCCAACTCAATTTAAGAGGTCTGAAAAAGAGATCTGTGACATAGGGAGGTGGGCTGGGAGCTAACTCAGAGCCCAGGTGGTTACAACACCAGTGGCGGGACTTGATGGTGGTGATAGAAGCTTCTGGAGCTTTCAAGTCAGAGATGGCAAGGGAATCAGGCAAATAGTCAGAAAGAGATTAAAGGGGACCTAGGTGCTAGCACTGGGCCTCCTGCAGTGCTGAACAAATTGGGAAACTATGATTGGTTCCTGAGATGTGATAGACCAGGCCACAGTGAAAGGAACTAGAAACCAAAGAGACAGGAAGTGATGGGGGGAAAACTGCTTATAAAAGCCAACCTAAGGGATTCTGATTCATTCTTCTGCCTTGGTGGCTCTTGCAGAGAGAGGATTTCTGCTTTGGTGTCTCTGAGTTGGATTCTTCTGGGCTGGTGACTCTGGCTGAAGAGTCTCTTGGACTTCCACTTGGAGATTGGAACCTGGAGGCTGAGACTCTCCTGCTCTTCTGGTTGGAGCTTTAGACCTGAGGGAGCCTTTGTCGGAGTTGAACTAGATTTTTTTGGATGGACAATTATAGACTGTTTAGCTAGGCAATATTTTCTATCTCCTTCCTAAATTTCCCTCTTTTACTATCTCTACCTTGCTGTAATAAAGCTATTAAAGCTAACAGCCTTATGACTTGAGAGTTAATTTTTTTATACATGGCTTCCACAACAATATTTTTTAATTCTTATATTTGTCATACCCATTTTAATTATTGCATTTTGAATCTCAGTTTCTTCATCTATAAAATGGGAAGGGAACAGGGCATTGGTATAGATAATAGCTGATATAAAGTCCTTTCTAGCTTTGACATTCTACTTATGAAAATCTAATTATGAGAGGTTGTGCTACCTAGAGTTTGAAGCAAGAGATGAGCAAAAGGCAAAGGAGAACACTTGGAGTCAATAGATAAACTTTGCCAACTTCAAGATTTTGCCTGGGCATAGACAACTGAGAATCCTTTCAAAGTACCCATGTTCCTCCTACATTCAGAGTAGGAAACTAGAAATGAGACATTTTGACATGAAGGCTTCAAAGAACAAGTGTCATCAAAGGTTGATTATATTCTGCTCCACAAATATGTGGAAGGAAAACTCTAGTGTTTCCTGTACCCTCCTTCCTTGTTTTGTAAACACTGTCTGGTATTTGTGGCCTTTCAGTTCCTGGAATGTTATAACAGAAAGAAACATTCCAGATCAAACAGATTTAAATTGACCCTCCAGACCACTCACAGGATCAGACTGTGGGATAAATCAGGGGTAAGCACATTTTTTTTCTAAATACTAAATATTTTAAGCATTATGGAACAAGAAGCAAAATTGTGTATATTGTGGAGGTACCTATATTACAAGAGAGAAAACAAATTTCCACAAATTTAAATGACAAAATTCAAAATATAACAATAATAATTGGGTACAGTTTTTTGTAATACAAGGAAGCCAGGTGATGTAGTGGGTAGAGTGCTGGGTCTGGAGTCAGGAAGACCTGAGTTCAAATCCACCCTCTTACACTTACTAGCCAAGCAAGTCACTTCACCTTTTTTACCTTAGTTTCTTTATTTGTAAAGTGGGGATAATAATAGTACCTTCCATCCCAGGGTTGTTGTGAGGACCAAATAATTATTGCAAATTGCTTACCACAACACCTGGCACAGACTAAATATTATATAAATGTTAGCTTTCAAAAAAAAAAAGTACAAATGAGAACAATGAAATTCTTTTTGGGGGCCGGGGGGGAAAACATTTCACCTAATTAGATTTCAAAGTTAATGTTCTCTATCATCAAAAGTGATTGCAAATGTTTATTTGTTAATTTGTTCATGCTGATCTATAATGAAATTTTAAATGTTTCATCTTTGAAAATGTCTTTTAACATGGAAAGATACTGCCAAATACTGATATCAATACACAAGCATATGGTCTGAATTGAGGATATTCTTTACTTGGAAGGTAATTATATCATGATCTGAAAAATGCTGCTGGAACTATTACTTGTGATTTGCAATTCTCACCCTTGAGAGAACAACCTCCTTCATAGTTGGGTTCCTTTTTAAAACACTGACAATTAGAATTTACAAGAACACCAGATCTTGAAGACAGAAGACAAGTTGGAATCCAGTCCAACTACTTACTACCTATGTAACCCAAGACAAATCCCTTCCCTGCTTTGGATCTATTTCCTCATCTATAATAAGGGAAAATTGGACTAGATGGCTCCCCAGATACCTTTTCATTTTAAATCCATGACCTTTGTTCCACTCTCAAGAACCTCCACCCACCCACCCACCCAATCCTCAAGGAAAGATGTTTTTCAACTCAATTCAATTCCTAGTCATCTGCCCCAGGCCTGCTCAGTCCAACACTTCCCTGCCAACCCCTCACCTTATTCTGTTCCTTCCTAACCCTTGCTACCTCCCAGCACCTCTTGGTTCATTAGCCCCATCCCTTATTCTCAAGTATCCCTGCAAATACCATTGGTCTACTCAGATACCAAACAACAACACTTAGTGATTATGTTTAAGTTTCAATGTTTGTTACAATAATTCCACAGTTAGAAACTACATTTATTTCATGCCTTATTGAAGTGACACATTGAGTCTGTCATTTCTGTAACTTAAAAAATACTTTATAGTAAAGAAAATACTTCCTAAAACATTTGAATGTTTTATACATATTAAAATTAGTTATTATGATTGGAATAATAATAATTCTTGGGTTTTTTCTTTTTTTTTTTAAACCCTTGTACTTTTCGGTGTATTGTCTCATAGGTGGAAGAGTGGTAAGGGTGGGCAATGGGGGTCAAGTGACTTGCCCAGGGTCACACAGCTGGGAAGTGGCTGAGGCTGGGTTTGAACCTAGGATCTCCTGTCTCTAGGCCTGACTTTCACTCCACTGAGCTACCCAGCTGCCCCATGGGTTTTTTTCTTTTAAAAAACTTCTTTTTTCAAATTTTGTTAGATTTTGAGTTTCAAGTTGTCTCTCTCTCCCTCCCAAGCCTGTACTAGAGAAAGAAACAACATTTAACACAGATATATATGTGAAACCATATGATACATACTTCCAAATATCGCTTCTTTCTCTAGAGGTGGAGAACATCTTCCTTCCTAAGTCTTTTGCATCTGATTTGAATGTTCATATTGCTAAGAATAGCTTAGTCATTCACAATTACTCTTTTTTACTTACCATTCTTTTTTTGTATACAACAATATAATACATAACAATATTATAACACTTATGATTTGTTTTGAATATATAATAAATCATAATATGCTTATCCAAGAGAAACAAATTCTCACATTAGCTATGTCCAAAGATCTGTGTTTTTTCTTTTTTTCTCCACTCCCTTCTTTTCTCCCTCCCCAAGAAGGCATGATATAAGTTGTATATATACATATATATATGATCATATAATACATATTTCCCTGTTTATCATGTTGTAAAACAAGACACATATTGCTTATACTAGAGAAAAATTCATGAAGAAAATAAAGAGAAGAATGGTATCTACATTCAGATCTCCATCAATTGGGTTAAATATGTATGTATGTATGTGTTTTTTCCAATTACATGTAAAAACAATTTCTCACATTCATTTTTAAAATTTTGAGTTCCAAATTCTCTCTCTCCTTCCCTCTCCCTCATTGAGTAGGCAAGCAATTTGATATAGATTATACATATATAGCCATGCAAAACATATTAGTCATGTTGTAAAAGAAAATGTAAGCCAAAAAAAATCAAAGAAAAAGAAACTTTTTAAAAGTGTGCTTCAATCTACATTCAGACTCCATTGTTTTACTTCTCTTGAGTTGGATAGCATTTTTCATTATAAATTCTTCAGAATTATATTGGATCATTATATTGCTGAGAATAACTAACCTATTCACAGTTGATCATTGTACAATATTACATTTACTGTCTACACTCTTCTGGTTCCACTCACATCACTTGGTATCAGTTCACATAAGTCTTTTCAGGTTTTACTGAATCCATTTCCCTAATTATTCCTTATAATACAATCATATTCCATCATAATCATATAATTTAGAAGCTACTACTAAATCTTGTGTTATCTTGACTGTGGCCTTATGAGATTTGAATTGCTTCTTTCTGTCTTAAATCTGGCAATAATATTTCAGGGAGTTTTCATTTTGGGATCTCTTTAAGGAGATGATGAGTGGATTCCTTAAATTTCAATTTTGTTTTCTAGTTCCAGGATATTAGGGCAATTTTCCTTGATAATTTAAAAAAACTGCCTATGGGGGGCAACTGGGTAGCTCAGTGGATTGAGAGCCAGGCCTAGAGATGGGAGGTCCTAAGTTCAAATCTGGCCTCAGACACTTCCCAGCTGTGTGACCCTGGGCAAATTACCCCCATTGCCTAGTTTTACCAGTCTTCTACCTTGGAGCCAATATTGGCTCCAAGACAGAAGGTAAGGGTTCTTAAAAAAAAAAAAGAAAAAAACCTGCCTATGCCCTTTTTTGGACTATGGCTTTTAAGTAGTCCAATAATTCTTAAATTATCTTTCCTCAATCTACAATGAGATCATTTGTTTTTCTAATAAGATATTTACATTTTCTTCTATTTTTTTTTCATTCTTTTGGTTTTGTTTTATTTATTGATACTTCATGGAGTCATTAGCTTCTACTTGCCCAATTCTAATTTTTAAAAAAATATTTTCTTCAGGAAGTTTTTGTCCCTCCTTTCCCATTTGGCCAAGTCTTCTTTTTAAGAAGTTATTTTCTTCATTTAAAGTTTGTATATCTTTTTCCATTTGGCCTATGACTTTTTTTATGTTGAACAAATGCATTTTAATTTTCAATTAATTAATTAATTAAGAGTATTTTCCATGATTACAGGATTTATAGTCTTTCCTTCCCTTTTTCCACCCCGCCTCCCTGAGCTGACAAGCAATTCTATTTCCATTTTATTAATATTTGCAACAGACTGACCATTTAAAGTCAAAACCCCAAATCCTATACCCATATACACAAGTGATAAATAATGTGTTTTTCTTCTGCATTTCTACTACATTTCTACAGTTCTTTCTCTGGATGTGGATAGCTTCCTTTTTTATAAGTCCCTCAAGATTGTCCTAGATCATTGCATTGCTGCTAGCAGAGAAGTCCATTACATTTGATTGTGCCACAGTGTATCCATTTCTGTGTACAATGTTCTCCTGGTTCTATTCCTCTCACTCTGCATCAATTCTTGGATATCTTTCCAATTCACATGGAATTCTTCCAGTTCATCATTACTTTCAGCACAATAGTATTCCATCATTATCAGATATCACAATTTGTTCTGCCATTCCCCAATCAATGGACACTCCCTCATTTCCCAACTTTTTTGTCGCCACAAAGAGTGTGGCTATAAATATTTTCGTACAAGTAGTTTCCCTTATTGTCTCTTTGGGGTACAAATCCAAGCAGTGGTATTGCTGGATCAAAGGCAATCTTTTAAACTCCTTTGGACATAATTCCAAATTGCCCTCCAGAATGGTTGGATCAATTCAAAACTCACTAGCAGTGCCCCAATTTTGCCACAGCCCCTCCAACATTTATTATTTTCCTTTACCATCACATTGGCCAATATGTTAGGTGTGAGGTGGTACCTCCGAGTTGTTTTGTTTTGTATTTCTCCAATTATGAGAGATTTAGAACACTTTCTCATGTTTTTATTGATAGTTTTGGTTTCTTTATCTGAGAACTGCCTTTTCATGTTCCTTGCCCATTTATCAATTGGGGAATGGCTTGATTTTTTGTACAATTGACTTAGCTCCTTATAAATTTGAAAAATTAGACCTTTGTCAGAGGTTTTTAAGATTTTTTTTCCCAATTTGTTGCTTCCCTTCTAATTTTGTTTGCATTGGTTTTGTTTGTATGAAACCTTTTTAATTTAATGTAATCAAAATTATTCATTTTATATTTTGTAATATTCTCTATCTCTTGCTTGGTCTTAAATTCTTTCCTTTCCCATAGATCTGACAGATATTCTATTCTATGTTCACCTAATTTACTTATAATTTCCCTCTTTATATTTAAGTCATTTTCCCATTCTGAACTTATCTTGGTACAGGGTTTGAGATTTTGATCTAAATTTAATCTCTCCTATACTGTTTTCTAATTTTCCCAGCAGTTTTTGTCAAATAGTGGGTTCTTGTCCCAAAAGTGAGAATCTTTGGGTTTCTCATAAACTATCTTTCTGAGGTCTTATTTTGATGATCATTGCTTTATAGTACAGTTTAAGATCTGGTACTGCTAAGCCTCCATCCTTTACATTTTTTTCATTAATTCCCTTGATATTCTTGATCTTTTGTTCTTCCAAATGAACTTTGTTGTAATTTTTTCTAATTCTATAAAAAAAGTTTCTTTGTAGTTTGATAGGTATGACACTGAATAAGTAAAATAATTTGGGTAGGATTGTCATTTTTATTATATCAGCTTATCCTACAAATGAGCAATTAATTTTTTTCCAATTATTTAGATCTCATTTTAATTGTGTGGAAAGTGTTTTGTAATTGTGTCCATATAATCCCTGTGTTTGTCTTGACAAATAGATTCCAAAGTATTTTATATTGTCTAGGGTGATTTTAAACGGAATTTCTCTTTCTAACTCTTGCTGCTATGTGTTGGAAATATATAGAAATGCTAATGACTTATGTGGGTTATTTTGTATCCTGCAACTTTGCTAAAGTTGTTGATTATTTCCACTAGCTTTTTAGTTAATTTTCTAGGATTTTTTAAGTAGACCATCATATCATCTGCAAAGAGTGATAGCTTAGTCTCTTCATTGTCTACTTTAATCCCTTCAATTTCTTTTTCTTCTGTAATTGCTACCACTAGTGTTTCTAGTACAATGTTGAATAATAGAGGTAATAATGGGCATCCTTGTTTCACTCCTGATCTTATTGGGAAGGCTTCTAATTTATCCCTATTGCAGACGATGCTTGTTGATGGTTTAAGATATATAGTTTATTATTTTTAGGAAAGTCCTACTATTCCTATACTTTCTAGTGTTTTCAATAGGAATGGGTTTTGTATTTTGTCAAAGGCTTTTTCAGCATCTATTGAGATAATCATGTGATTTTTGTTTGTTTACTTGTTGATATGGTCAATTATGTGGATGGTTTTGATAATATTGAACCATCCTTGCATTCCTGCTATAAATCCCACCTGAACATAATGAATAACCCTTGTGATTGCTTGCTGGAGTCTTTTTGCTAGTATTTTTGCAATATGACGCACCTCCCCCCCACCCCCCACCCCCAGAAATGCAAGCATGGAAAGTGTTTTCCTCTCAGTTCTGGTGTCTTGGACATCCATAGCAAGGTGAAACCTTGGGTAAGATTAGCAAAATCTAGGTCTTTTAACTGAAATATAAGATTATATTCATACTTTGAAGAGGCCTGGATACAAAATGCAAAAGCTTTCATCTCCTTTTGAAACACTACTCTGTCTGCCAGAATCATTGTCTTCAACTGGGTTTTCCTGGAGCTTTTTCTACTGTAGGGGACATTTTTAGTTAATGGAGATGAGACTGACATAGAACCCTTCCATGAGAAGCAAGAACATTTATGTGCTGCTAATATGGCCAATCCAGGCTATGTACGCTAAGCAATGCACAAAGGTGCTTGCATTTCGGGGGCGGGGGGGGGGGTCATACTGCAAAACCAATTTATTTCATGAATGTCTATTCCCCAGACCATTATATCAGTGTATACTAAAATATCACTTTGCAGTTTTTGAAATTCCATGAATATCCCAAAAATATATATTATTTTTACATTCTTAAGCATGGCCTCAAAGAGCCTTTCCATAATATTTCACATAGGCCCAGGTATACTAGGTGTTTTTCCTGCTTATGATTTTGGAGAAAATGTACAAGTTTTTCAATTTCCCATCTGCCTTGTATACCATGAAGTAGCTTTCTAGGTGGCTGGGTACCATCTGGGTGCTAGAACTACCATCCCTTTCACTTTTAATGAAATTTGGACAGGATTCCAAAGACTGGTTCTCACAAGATTCTCAACATCTTAAGTTTGAGTGGCAGAGAAGAGGCCTCTGCCTTTCTCTCTGCTTTCAAAAAAATTCCAGCACTCTCTTTTCTTTTCCTAATTTTTTCTCTGCCTGTCTTATTTGTTTTTCAAAATCCTTTTTGAACTCTTCAAGGAATTCTTGTTGGGCTTATATCCAATTCACATTTTTCTTTGAGGCTTTATTTGTAGTTGTTTTGACTTTGTTCTCTTCTTCTGGGTTCATGTTTTGATCTTCCTTGTCACCATAGTAACTTGTTATGGTCAAATTCTTTTTTCTTGTTGTTGCTTTTAACTAATTTTTCCAGTCTATTTCTTCAATGTAACTTTACGTTAACATTTTTATTTTACAGTGGAATAGATGCTATCCCATGCTCCAGGTGCTTTCTGCTACTATTTTCAGAGCTAGTTCTGGGAGTGTGTAAAATTTTAGTTCATCCAAGATGGTATGATCTAAGGAGAGGAGTGATAACTGCTCCTCTGGCCTGTTCTCTGATCTATGAGCTCCCAGAAGTACTTTTTTCCTCCTTGGAACTGTGACTAGGATCTCCACTCCTCCTAGTTTTCCTCCTCATCCTGAAACTATGACTTGGAACCCTATATGGACAATGCAACACATTCCTGCACCCCATGCTAGCAAAAGGAGCCCTGTAATCTTGTTTGGACCAAGTGTCCAACTGTCTTACTATCTGTGGGCTGAGAGCAAGAAGTTGCTGGTACCAATTTAGTCACCACCAAGACCTGCTTCTGGTTTGCCTGGGAACAGCCCAAAATAGACTCCACTCCATTCTCACCCCAACAAGACAGACCTTTCCTGATGACTAAATTGTTTTGGGAAGGAAAATTATTTTACCTTGGTTTTTTGTTTGTTTTATTGTTCCAGAATTCATTTTGAGATGTTAATTTAAAGTTGTTTGAAGGGAAACTTGGGAGAGCACATGTGTATCCCTGCCTTTACTCTGCCATTTTGGCTCTTCCCACCCGAGTGTTTGGTTTTGGTATAACATTTTGTAATTTTCCAAGACATGATAATGATATGTAATGAATGATAATAATGTTGATAATAAATGGAATGATAATGATGACAATAATGATAATACACAGGTATCATTTTAAGGTTACCAGAGAAGCAATGCAATGCATTGATTGAAAGATTTGAATGTTAGTCTTAACATCTACCACTAACTCATTGTATGGCCTTGGAAGAGATAGTTTCCTTCTCTGGGCTTCAGTTTCCTCACTTATAAAATGACTAGCTGATCTAAGATCTTTTTAAGATCTAATATTCTGTAATCCTACAATATTACCACATATGAAACATAGGAAGCAATTAAGGAATGTCCTCCAGGTTCCCTTTCTTTGTGTCTCTGCTTCCTTTTTAGGGAAGCAGGAATACAAGGATTTCACCCTAGTAATGTCCTCAGGTTTGGTTCCCTGGCATCTATCCTCATTCATTTTTATTTTTCCCTCCTTCCCCTGGAGGAATTTTTAGGAAGGGAAAATAAATTCCCGCCATTAAAGAGCAATTGAAACTTTTGTCCTGACAGGCCCAGATTTCCTATTTTTACTGGCTCCTCTTGCTGCAAACTCTTCACAGATTATCTTGGCTACTAAACTAGTCATTTAGAAGTCCTTCTAGCAATCAGTTCCCTGTAGTGAACAAAAGGGCATGTCAACCTGGGCACAAGGGGTTTTCAAACTATAGAATTAGACTTTTCTCTTCAGAGTGAGATATCCACAGCAGGAAATAAAAGGTTTTGTGACTACACAGAGGTGGAGGAAAAGGTGAGATGCAGCTCTTCATAAATGTCATGATGAAGGGACACCAAAATGTGAGTACCTGGATGAATTCAATTCAATTTAATTCATTCATCATAGATGGAGTTGTTTTCCCAAAGATTTCACAAATGGTCCAACCCAGAAGAAACTCCTCAACCTAGCTTTTGAAGCCTCCAAAATCTAATTCCAAACTACCTTTCCAGACTTGCTTCACATTACTCCCTTTGAAACAGAAGGTAAACAAAGTAAGTCAAACCACACCATCTCCCTTCAGATCATAATGGAGACATCACAAGACCTCAAGCTAGGAACCCTAAGAATAGCAGTGCTTCCCATTTATCCAACCTCTAGGCATTATTAAGAACAATTCCTATAGAGAAGATTTGACATCAAATCTTCTTTGACATCACCAATACTAATCATTGACCAACTATTACCTATGGGCAAGAAGGCCCAAGAGCTCAAGGAATGACAGTGCTTCAGAGGTCCTACCACCATTATTCCAGGAACCAAGTCCTATGGAGATCTGACTGGACAACTACTCCTACAAGTGCTAAAACTACTGCCTCTTCAAGAATCACAGTTACTAAAGACCCAGAAAGGAAAGCCTTGGACACTGAAGTACTTAACACTATCAAATGTTTCGACATCAAAAAACATATATGATATTATCAGTGGAAATGACATTAAAGAAAGATACATTACCATCTGCTTTGCTGATATACTCGTGACCTATGGAGCTTTTCCATATGACTTGCAGCTTAATTATCTTTTTATATGTAATGTCTCCCCCATCAGAATGTGAGCACCTCAAGAGTAAGGATTGTTTCAGCTTTTCTATTTGTATTCCTTGCCCCAAGTATGTAAGTAAAATGTTTTAAAGTGCTTTTTCATTAATTACTGCATTTTACATTATAGCAAAACTGAGCCATTAATTGTTTTTCTGTGTTATCCTACCTTCTCTTTGCCTCGATGCAGTTATATAGGCTGTCTCCTGTGTCTGAAATGCCTTCTGTCTTTATCTTTATTTAATGAAATTATTCTTTTCCCAAAAACTATGACAAAAACTGGAATGAAGTCTAGTATATTATTAGATTTAGACTACCATTTATACCATATACTATAAGCTCCAATTGCAATCAAGATCTAAATATTAAAAAGTCTAAATTTTAAATATTAGTGAAGCATGGAAGGAGATAACTTGCACAATTATAATTAGAGAGAGAATTCCTCACTAAACAAGTGATAACTGTGATTCATAGAAAATAAAATTGAAAAGCTTTTGCACAAACAAAAAACAGTAAAGCTTTAATTAGGAGAAAAGTAGTTCATTAGGGATAATTTTTTTTCTTTTTTTTCATGTATCAACATTTAACAGGGATTAAGTTTCATTTCAGAATCAGCTTTCCCCAAAAGCTAAGCATTCTTGGAGAAATCCTTAGAGCAAACATCTCTGGAAAAGATCTAATATTTAAACTAGAGAGATAATTTATACAATAGAATAAGAACCATTTCCCAGTAAATAAGTGGCTAAAGAATATGATCAGGTAATTTTTAAAAGAATATGTTAACATCCATATGAAATATTTTTCCAAATAACTAATAATAACAGAAATCCAAAATAAAACAACTCTAAGGTACTACTTCCTGCCTATTAGGTCAGCAAAGATGACAAAAGAGGAAAATATAGAATGTTGAAAAAACAATGGAAAACAAGTATATTAATATATGCTTATAACTGAAATTGTCCAACTCTACTTGGGGGGTGGGATGGAATTATATTCCCAAATCACTAAATCTTTAATCCCACAATGCCACTAGCAGACATATACAAGGAAATCAAAGACAGATTGTTCTCAGATATTAAAAATATATTTACTTTATGTATTATATATTTTGTTATAAAAAAAGAACTAGAAACAAAATAAGTATCCCCCATTTAAGGAAAAGCTGAAAAACTGTGGTGTTATATGAATATAGTAGAATATTATTATATCATAGGAAATGACAAATATGAATAATTTGATAAAACAATAGAAGACATATTAACTGATACAAAATAAAATAGTTTGTTGTTTGTATATAAACTATGAGAGTTTTACAAAATAACCACTTTTATGTGCTGGGTCTGACTCAAACCAATCCTTTAGTAGTTTTTTGACACTAGAATGAGATGTGTGGGTCATTCAACAGTTAATAAAAGGAGATTTATTTACCTCTAAGAATATAAGGATATTCAATAAATATATACAGAGATGAAAACCTAAATAAATTCAGCTGAGCAAAGCTCCCCTGCCCCTGAGTTGTCCATTTGGCCTTCTAGCCAAACATTAGGCTGCACCTGGAACTCTTTATGGATGCTTTGTACTCAAGAAGTGCCTAAGAAATTCTTTCAATAGCGTGAATCATTAGCACCACCCACCCTGGCTTCTTTTAATCAAGTATTCAGGATGGTTTCAATACCTATTTTTTTTAAACCTTTACTTTTTATTTTAGAACCAATAGTGTGTATTGGTTCCAAGGCAGAAGAGTGGTAAAGGATAGGCAATGGGGGTTAAGTGACTTGCCCAGGGTCACACAGCTAGGAAGTGTCTGACACCAGATTTTAACCCAGTACCTCCCATTTCTGGGCCTGGCTCTCAATCCACTGAGACACTCAGCTGCTCCTTCAATACCTTTTAAGGAAAAAACTAGTCTAAATTACATGTGGTTGGGTCTGCAGGAGGAGGAGGAATGGTACTAGTGGTAGTTAGGCTACAGCTACTATCACAAACACAATAATATTAAGTAAGACAATACTGAAAACTTTAGAACTCTAATCTGATCAATGCAGTGATCTATAAAGACTTCAAAAATCTAATGTGATAGAAATGTGCTTCTTGCCTCTCAACAGAAAGAGAGGTGGTGAACATTGCACTGGTTTGTTTTAGTTAATTATATTTATTTGTTTAAAAGGAGGATGGAGGTGGAGAGTGGCAAGCAGAGTCAATGGCAAGTACTTTTAATATAAGAAAATAATAAAATATCAATAAAGTATTTTTAAAAGGGAGAGCAAGAGGCTTCTGGGGAGAGACATATCTCTCTTTGGGGTCATTAAAAGCAAATACTTTTAAAAAAGAAAGAATTCATGTATCATATAAGCACAGTCAGGCTAAATAAACTCCCACATAGGCCAAAAATATATTACTTATTCTATAAATTAGTCTGTTGTTGTTTTTTGTCATGAGGGTCAGCATTCTTCATCATTCCTCAGAATTGCATGTTTGGGAGTTTTGTTTGTTTTTTATAAAAATTGCTGTGATAATATAAATTGTTCTTCTATTTCTGCTCACTTTACTCTGTATCAGTCCACATGAATCTTCTCGGGTTTTTCAGAAACTGTCTTTTTCTTCGTTTCTTATAATATATATCATATTACATTCATATGCCAGTTTATTTAGCCATTAGATTCCCGGAAAACCAAGATTTTTTCTAAAGCTTGTATACTATATTTCAAGCAATCAGAAATGAAAACATTCCAGACCTATTAAAATAATAGCCTAAAGTAAGTAGAGGAAAAATCCCACAAATTGCCATTTTAAAAAACTCAAAAGGAAAAGTCCTAGGAATGTTGCAACTAAAATTCAGAGCTCCCACATCAAAGAAAAAATACTCTAAGCCTCCAGAAAGAAGCACTTCAAGTACCAAGGAACTACACAAAACTTGAAAATGACTATTTCTTTTATTAAGAATTTAAAAAAATTTTTGAGTTTTGAATTCTTTCATTCCCCACTCCCTCTCACTCCTGTCCCCTTCCTGAGATGACAAGCAATCGGATATAGATTATATATGTGCAATCATATAAAACACTTTTTTATATTAGTCATTTTGTAGGAGAGAGTTCAAACAAGAGAGGAGGAGGAGGAAGAAAAGGAGTAGGATAAGAAGGAGGAAGAGGAGAAGGAAGAGAGGGAGGGGTAGGGAAGAGAGTGGAAGGAAGGAAGGAAGGAAGGAAGGAAGGAAGGAAGGAAGGAAGGAGGTAGAATATAGGATTTTTGGTCTGCAATAAAACTCCATTAGTTCTTTATTTCAATAACTTGAGGTGGATGGAATTTTTTATCATGAGTCTCTTGGATTGTTTTGGATCACTGTATTACTAAGAATAACTAGGTCATTCACAGTTGTTAATCAAAAACAATTGCTGTTAATGTGAACAATGTTCTTCTGGTTCTGCTCACTTCAATTTACATCAGTTCATATAAGTCTTTCCCAGGAAATTTATATTTAAAATTAAAGGAGACCTTGGAATACAACATTCCAAAAAGCAAATGGAATTTACAACTATGAATAACTTGTCTTTCCTGCAAGCTGAGTTTCCCATAAGGGAAAAATGGACCTTAAATGGAGAAAGGACTCTTTTTTTTTTTTTAACCCTTACCTTCTATCTTAGAATCAATACTGTGCATTGATTCCAAGGCAGTAGAGTGGGAAGGGCTAGCAATGGGGGTTAAGTGACTTGTCCAGGGTCACACAGCTAGGAAGTGTCTGAGGTCAGATTTGAACCCAGGACCTCCCATCTCTGGACCTGACTCTTAATCCACTGAGCCACCTATTACCCCCAGAGAGAAGACTCTTAATCATCTCTGATGAAACAATCAAATCTGGATAGGAATTTTAAAGTATAAACATGTGTCAAAGAAAATTTGGAAATGTAAATGTATACGAACAAAGCCATATGATGATGTAGTGATAATATGCTAATAAGTATGAAGTAAGAAAAGTCCTGTCAGAACTTAACTTCTCCAAAGGGTGATAAAAAAGTTAAATAAGAAAAACAGGCCCTGGGGGTGGGTTAGTTTGGTTCTGAGGGTTAGTTTTTAAAGAGCTAGAGCAAATCAAGATGAAAATTTAGGAGCAACAAAAGCTGAAACCTCTTTGACTATCCTTCCATACCAATCTTTAAAAAGTGCTTCAAAAAAGACAGAAATTCACACCCAACAAGATGGAGGAGACACAGGATTCTCCTGCTGAACACAACTGTGACAGAGAACTTCAGATCCACCATGTGAGGTCCAAGGCTCTAACAGAGGTTGGCCAGGAGGAACTTGGGGGTGGGTGGGGAGGTGCATCTGATTGGGCACCCTCAGCTTCCAAGTAAGCAGGCTGGAGAAGATTTGGCCTCAGGGCAGATTAGCTCTGCAGGTCAGCTCAACCAGTCTAATCCAGTATACCTGCAGAGAAGAGAAAAGACTGAAGATTCCCTCCAGGGCAGAACAGCTGGAATGCCCTATTTCAGTAAAACAATAGAGGGAGTTGGGGGTGGGGGGAGGATGAGTAAAAAAAAAAAAAAAGGAGGCAACAACTGGAAACTTCTATGGGGATAAAGATCAGAAAATGGAACCAACAGAGGTCAATGGGATACAAGGAACTTTAAGCAAAACCTCAAAAAATCCAGGGAATTGGACTCAGGCTCTGGAAGAGCTCAACAAGGAATTAAAAAATCAAATAAGACAGGTTGAAGAAAAATGGGAAAAGAAAACAACTTAAAAAGTAAAGAGCTAGAGAAAAGAGAATAAAAAGAGGAATATACAAGCAGAGAAAGGAGGAAAGAGGGAGCAAAATTTGCTTTTTCTTATGACTATTGGAATGTGCATGAACATAATGGAATATTAATTCACCATAAGAAATAATGAAGAAATGATTGGTTAGTATGAACTGATACAGAATAGAGTAAATAGAATCAAGAAAACATTTTACATAAGAACAGCAATATTATAAAGGAAAACAACTTTGACAGATTTAAGAATTCAAAGAAATGACTAATCATGTCTCCAGAGGACTTATTTTTTTAAACATTTATTAATATTCATTTTTAACATGGTTACATGATTCATGCTCCTACTTTCCCCTTCGCCTCCCTTTCTCCCCCCACCCATGGCCAATGCACATTTCCACTGGTTTTAACATGTGTCATTGATCAAGACCTATTTCCAAATTGTTGATAGTTGCATTGGTGTGGTAGTTTCGAGTCCTCCAGAGGACTTATGATGAGGCCCACCTCCTGACAGAGAGGTAATGGACATAGGTGAAGAACATACATCTTTGGACACTGCTATTCTGTGTTTAATTTTATATGATCATGTTTATTTGTTATGATGTTTTTCCCTTTTTTCTATCTCTTGCTTAATTGCAGGAGGACAGATTTCTAGGTCGGAGGAGAGTAGCAGAAGTGATGCTAAAGTTAAAAAAAAAGAAGGGCATTGTAACTTTACTAAAAATGTACAAAAGCAAATAGGAAGTACTTAAAAGGGACGCACAAACAAGTAGGACAGTTTTGAAAGTAAAATGTAGAATTTATATACTTTTTAAAAAAGCAAGCAATATAAAACAGATTCACAACTTCACATAGAATCATCTTTTTTGCATTCTGTTATATGGTTATAAATGTTCTTTTTTGGTGTTTTAAGTTAAGAATAAAAAAAAGTTGGTTTAAAAAAAAAGAAATGTAACCCACAAACTACTACTTGAGTAAAATAGTTCCTACCCACAAGGAATGAATGTTTTACTAGAATATTTGTTGAATTGAAAAGATGACTATGATAATAATAATATGTGATAAGCACATCAGAGAAGCACAAAATTAACCTTCTGTCCAGGTCCAAAGGAGATCAGAATTGACTGGAGGAATCAGTAAAGGCTAAGGCCTGGGGATATTTGCCTCAACTAGGATAGTTTAAAAACTAAAAACTAAAACAGGTTTCTGATCATGGTAGGCAATAAATAACCCATAGAAGAAGGGTAGTGGGCAATGGAGTTCAGGAAATAAATTCATAAAAACAATTAACAAAAGAATTCTAAGGAGACTTCAAAGGGTACATAGCCTAGTTCAGTCTGGTTAAGAAGAGAGTGTCACAGCTATTGACTAAGAATGTGGGCTGAGGACAGTTATAATCTTCTCCGCCAGTGAGAGGCTTACTAATTACAACTCTTCTAGTAATTCACAGACTGAGTTGTAGCAAGTTTGAAGATAGCATCTCAGTTGAAGACAGCTGAGCCACAGAAGGACAGTTAAAGTGCTGGCTGACAAATCAGATTGAAAAACTATAGCTTCTCCTTAGCAGGGAGAGGTTTATTAACCATAGCACCACCAAATCCCACAATCCCATAATGCTCAGTTGGAAATGACTAGAAGAACTATAGTTACAGCATTTCTAATGAATGTTTTGGGGAGTATAAATTGGCCCTAAAAATAAATGGAGTTGACAACTAGGCACAAAAGAAAGTAGTTTCTAGCAAAACATCACAGAATAGTGCAGGACAGGGAGCAATGAAAAAGAGGAAAGTAATGTTTGGTGGACAGTATTTGGGAGCAACCTTAGTGGAAAGCAACAGAGTTAAAGCCCTTGTAAGAGCAGGTTCAATAGCAAAGAATAATGACATCAGTAAAAGACATTAGCAACTTTACATTGTCAAAGGTACAAGTTTTCCGTCCATGTCTGGGTCCTTATTACATGTTCCTTATATGATATCCTTTCATATATGATGTCTAGCTGTGTAGATGTCACATATAATTCCTATAAGGAGCCACTCTTTCCATTGTAAATGTATTTTGTGGGATAGTCAGTTAAAGGTTTATGGGGAATACATTCTATTATTGCTTTATTTACATTGTAATTTAGTTGAATGTATTTGTGAAGGCTTGAGTATCCTATTTTTTTATTCAGAGATTTTATTTTTCCAATTACACATAATAACAATTTTCAGCATATTTTTTAAAATTATAAGATCCAAACTATCTCCCTCCTTCCCTTCCCTCCCTCCATCAGAGATATAAGCAATTTGATCTGGATTACACATGTATTATCATGCATAATCTATTTCCATATTGTCATTATTTTAAGAGAATACTCATATAAAATCAAAACCCCGAAATAAAATATAAACAAATATGGAAGATAGTATGCTTTGATCTGAATCTGACTCCAAAAGTCCTTTTTCTGGATCATTCTTTGTCATAAATCACTCAGAATTGTCCCAGATCATTGTATTTCTGAGAGTATCTAAGTCTTTCACAGTTGATCATTGTACAATATTGCTGTTACTATGTTCAATGTTCTCCTGGTTCCATTTATTTCCCTCTGCATCGTCATGCAGATTTTCCCAGCTTTTTCAGAAATCATCCTGTTCATCATTTCTTATAACACAATAGTATGCCATCACCATTATATACCACAATTTGTTCAGCCATTCCCCAGTTGATGTATATCCCCTCAATTTCCAATTCTTTGCCACCACAAAAAGAACTGTTACCAATATTTTTGTACAAGTAGGTTCTTTCCCCTTTTTTTATGGTCTCTTTGGTATACAGAACTAGTAGTGGTATTACAGGATCAAAGGATATCCAGTCAGAGGCAATCCACTATTGTCACAAGCAGCCCAGTCTACTTTTGGAAAGTTCTAACAATTAGAAAGTTTTTCTTTTGTTGTTCAGCCATTTTCAGTCATGTCCAGCTCTTTGTAACCCCATTTTGAGGTTTCCTTTGGAAAAGATACTCAAGTGGTTTGACATTTCCTTCTCCAGCAAATAGGTTTAAGTGACTCAATCCAGGGTCACATAGCTATTAAGTGCCTGAAGCTGGATTTGAACTCAGGAAGATGTCTTCCTGATTCCAACCCATTATTCCTAGTTCTTCTAAAATGGAACTAAATAGAGCAATTCTACACTTTGAAAACAACTATAATTTCTACCCTGAGTCTTGTCTACTCCAGAGTAAATCTTAGTTCCTTTGTCTGATCCTCATATAATATGAACTGAAGGATGTTCACCATTGTAGTTATCCTTTGGATACTGTCTAGTGCCTGTTCTAGAATGTGGCACACAGAACCGAGAATAATTCACTAAACATAATACTCTCACCATGGCAGAGTCCAGTGAGATTCTTATCTCCTTTTATTCTAGAGGTGATGCTTCTCTTGTTACGAACCAGGATTATATTAGCTTTTTTGGCTGCCATATCCTCATTGATGTATAAATAATATATAATATTAATATGTAACATATGTACAAATAATAGATACTTGCCATTTCATGTATTATCCTTTCTTCCTAACCTATTTTGTTTGTGGAAATGCTCATTTTATTTGGTGCTTCTTCAGTTCAGAATACAAAAAAGTTTTAAAGAGATCTTTTTGGATTCCAACTCCATTGCCCACTGTGTCAGCTATCACAAGTAACATCATGTCTTCTGTCAGCTTGACAAGGATGGCTTCTTGGCCTTCATCCAAAGCACTGATAAAAGGTTAAGCAGCACAGGCTCAAGCCCAGATACTTGGGGCACTACACTGGGCACCTCCTTCCAAGCTGACATGGAACCTTTAATGCTAATTCTTTGAGTCCCAGCAGTCAACTAGTTTCAAATTAACTTATTGCCTCAAATCTATCCCATGTTTCGCCAGCTTTTCAATAAGAAAAACATACTTTATAAATGACTGCTAAAATCTAATTAAATAACATTTTCCTAATTCTTCTGATTTATCAGTTTAGTAACATTGCAAAAAGAGGAAATAATGCTAGTTTAGTATGCACTATTCTTGATGAAGCCATATTGTGTTTTTTTTTGTAATCTTTTTTTATAATCATCAATTTTGTAATTTCATAATCATCATTTTCTTTTCCAGATGTTCATTAGCTAGCTCTTTAATAATCCATTCTAGAATTTTCTGATAACTTCAATCTATTAGTTCTTGTTCTGACTTCTAGCTATATGTAAAATAAGTTGGCTCCCTTTCCACATGGTAGTCTTTCAGATATCTAAAGATAGTAATATCATCCTAAATCTTCTCCAGCCTAAGAAATCCCAGTTCCTTCAATCATTGCTCTTATGACATAGCTTCCTGTTCTTACATCCTTCTGATTGCATAGCAGATTTCTCCTTTAAAATATACCAAACGTCTCCCCTAAATAAAGTTCCCAGAGCTGAATAGAACACCACAGATATGGTCTGACTAGTGCTGCCTTTTCCAGCTTCCCTTTTAACTTAGTGGTACATTTTTGTGAAAGAACTACTTGGTGCGAAAGGAGGAAGTCTATGGGAGTGGTACCTGTGGTTTTCACTTAGAAGAGAAGATGTAGGGAGGAGGAAAGATATGATTCCTTCTTATTGCTTTTGAATTATTTGAAGGACTATCATTTGGAAGAGACATTTCTACTTCACTCCAGAAGACAGAAAGAATGAGCAATCAGAGGGTGAAGTTGTAAGGACACAGATATCTGTACAATGTAAACAAACATTTTCTAACAATTAATGCTGTCAGAAAGTGAGAGAGCCTGCCTAGAAGGAGAGTGGACTACCTATCACTGGAGATATGTAAGCAGAGGTTTGATGATCACCTGTAGAAGGGCTATGGGACCTGGTACAAGTCCCTTCCCACTCTGAGATTCCGTATGTATCTTTCTTTGTTAAACTTCGTTAACTTGGGGCTTCAATTAGACATGTACTATACATGAGAGCAATTTTTTCCCTCAGCAAGCTATGGAATTAATTCCTGAGGAAAAAAATACACTCCTCATCAATAACCAATTCTAAGGCAGGGAGGATATTCTCTCTAGTTTAGTATAGCCTCTTCCTTTGAGAAGCAGACCTTTCATGCTTGCCACCACACACATATACCAAGTGGCCATCTATTTTGGATTTAAGGGAAGGACTCTTACTTAAGGACAGTTCCCCTGGCCTAGCATCATAGTGACTGAAATTCTACCATGTGTAATTCATTCTTTTGGGTTAAAAGTTGCCCTTTTCTTGACTCATTTTCTAAAATATAAAAAAATCTCACTACTAGAGGTAATACATTAAACTAATTCAATCTATGTAATGAATCACTTATTGAATCCACTTTCTAAGCAGAGTAGAAAACAAGAGCAACATGTATGGAAAAGGGTGGGGAAGTAGACACTAGGGTGTAGATAAAGCTCTCAAATGGAACGTGAGAAGATGTAGAAGACAAACTCTATTAATTTTACAACTTCGGTTTCTTCTTTGAAGAAGAACAAGAAAGATTATTTTTCTTTCCTGTTTCCTTGAAAGAAAACAAGCTACCTATTCTTAGAAAGACCAGGTTGATGCCAGAAGACTCTCCTTCTCCCCAATTACACATATTTGCTCTCCTTTCCTGCCACATGCAAACCAAGCCAAATGAAATGCATTCTGAGAGTGTAAATCTTGGAAGTAAATCCTGGTTCAGCTTAAAGCAGTGACATCAGCCTAATAAACAGCTGGCAAAGCCACTACAGCCAGGGCAGATGTTAAGGAGAAGAAGGTTTTCTGTGAGCTGAATAGGAGACTCCAGTGTGAGAGGGAGAAAGAAATGTCTGTACATTTTCCCTTTGGGAAACCAATCCCTCTCTACAGTGATTTCCTAAATCTGTCTGCGGCATTAACGGATTCATTGCTGATGAAAAGCTTCAGTGTGCCAGCAACATTCTGGATGTACATGCTGTTCCAAAATCTTCCTTTCTCTGATGAAAACAGCCTATGATTCCTTGGCCAAAGAAATGAGTCTACATTTAGGATCCAACTAGACTAGGCTCCCCCCAAGGCATGGACCCAACAATTCATTTCTTTTATTGTGACTTAATAACAATGGCTAGCATTTGTCTGTGTGCTAAGACCTTGGGTAAGTCACTTAACCTCTCTGAGCTTCAGGTTCCATGTATGTAAAGCTGGCAAAATAATATTTTCACTTTCTAACTTCCTAGGGTTGTTACAGGCAAAGTGCTTTATAGACTTTTTAGACTTCAGTGTTATAGAAATGTGAAAAATTAGTATATTAAATTAGTATGTTAGTATATATTTAAGCTTTTCCATCATTGCTATCCCTACCTCAGAGACCTAGAGAGGCAATGTGGTATGATGTGGAGAGTACCGGCTTTGGAGTCAGGTGAAACATAGATTCTAATCCTGCTTCTAGCACTTATTATCCCTGACTTTAGGTTAGTTACTAACCTCTCTGAACCTTGTTGGACATTATAACATCTAAAGTACAGAGTTGTTGTGAAGACCATATGGTATATAAATCCCTTATAAACCTTAGGGAGCTATGTGAATGCCCATTATTTAAAGCAGTGAAGTGACTTGCCCAAGATCATTCAGTTCCACATCAAGGCAAGACTCAAATCCAGTCCTTCTTAGTCTCACTCAATCCCTGATACAGGATCTGCTTTCAGACGCAGATCCATAGAATGTCAGAGCTGGAAATGACCTTTAGAAATCATTTTGCCCAACCCCTTCAATTTATAAAGGAGGAAGTTAAGGATCAGATAGGGGAAGGGACTTTCCCTTATGCTACCCAATCTATGTTATTGACTGAAAGACAGGCGAACAAAATGGGACCCTTGAGTTTTAATCTTCTTGGAGTTAGTCACTCAAGAAATCCAAGCCCAGTTTAACCAGACTCGCCTGCCCTGGCCATCTGTTGAACATCCATATGGATCAAGAGTGACCTTTTCCTGCCTCTGATAGTACTTTCCCACATGTTGATGACCACGTTAGATTGGCTGGTCTTTAATCAGGCGGGAGCTCAGAGAGAGGCTTTCATCAGCACCCTACATTATTTTGTCTTCCTTTGGTTTGCAACATGTGTGGCTGGTTAGTCCAGATAGAGCTCAGTGCTATTGAGGTTCCAACCCATGGGGACTACCTCAGTCCACCCTAAAGCCACACTGCATGGAGAGCATGCCAGGACTGTGGCTCTATTTGGGGGAAGCTGGGGCTAACAAATGTGTGCATAGTTCCTGGCAAACTTATCCCAACCAACAAGATAACAACTCAAAAGGACACTTAAAATTTACCAAGGCTAGACAAAAGAGACTGAACCTAGATCTGCTTCACTAAGTTAGGCATTTATCCATTCATCAAACATTTGCTCAGCCTCTACCAGGTATGACCTCGGCTTGATGGCATATAGTTTTCCAGAATAAAAGAAAGGGATAAAAGAAATATAAGAAATAAAATGAACATAAGAAATAAGTAAGAAATATAAGAAACAAGAGAGTAGGATGAACCTACTCTCCTTTTTCTATCCCTAGGGAGCTCCCAGTGACCTGCTCTCACTTTTTCTCCCCACGCTCTCTGAATCTTGTATATTCCTCGTCAGCCTATATCTCCTAGAAAAAGATTTATTCCTATACCAAGAAGATAGTTGATGTGTAAAGATGTTTCTCAATCAAGTCAGGGATTCTTGGAGTTCTGGGAAGAATATCGGGTAGCTCATTGGCTTCCTGGTAAGAACTAACCAGTTCCTATTATTCTCTAATTACCACTAGAGCAGGGATTCTTAACACTTTTTGTGTCATGGAACATGTCACAAATCTGACATGTTCACAGAGATCTGACAAAGGCAATGGACCTCTTCTCAGAATGATGTTTTTTAATGTATAAATATATTACCTAGATTACAAAAGAAACCAGTTATATCAAATACAGTTATAAAAAATGTGTTAAGTTCATAAACCCTAGATTTATATATATATAAATTGTATATAGAGATTCATAGCCCCTCCTGTAGAGTCCTCCTAACTTAAAGCTTCTTAAAATTAAGGACTGCCTTCAAAATATTCAACTGAATTGTTCTCATATTCCCTACAGAGCCTAGCATAGGGTTGGACACACTTCCGGTGCTTAGCATGTACGCATGGATTTGTATTTGATTCCTCTGCTCTGTGCTTAGATGGCCCCTTTCCCAGTCCAAAGCAGGAGGCTACAAATGGGTAATTGGCTTTGTAAAGAAAGAGGTGGTGGAAGTTGTCCACATGGGAAAGAAAGCAAGGACTAAAAGCAGAAATTAGGGGAGGGCTTTAATGTCTTCCTGGGACTACATTGAGTGATTTTTGTTCTCAGAAAGGATTCACAGAGGACCTTTTCACTGATAACATGGGTAAACATTTCATCACTTTGACAACTGGGACTTAAATTAGAATATAAGGACAGCCCACACCCACATTATTTAAAAACCACTCCCAACAAACAAACAAAAACTCCCTTTATCCTATTTGGCCAAAGACCTGGGGTGACACCTTAGAGTTTTGGGGACCCTAGATTATTAATGTACTCACTCAGTAATAACGATCGGCTGCCCTTGGGAGACATTTGTTAATATTTTATTCCATGTAAACATCTGGATCTAATTTAGTAAGTGGAGGGGAAAGAGGAGAGAGAGAGAGAGAGAGAGAGAGAGAGAGAGAGAGAGAGAGAGAGAGAGAGAGAGAGAGAGAGAGAGAGAGAGAGAGAGAGAGAGAGGACAGAGGAAAGGAGGGAAGGAGGGAACACTGGCATTTGTCCAATTCCTGGCAATTAGTGTCTGGTGGTTTGAGAGCTCTATTCACATCAGTCCCAGAGATAAAGTTACTGTGAATTAAGCTCACAAAGATTCAGCACAGACCATGGTGCTCCCCCAACCCTCCAGCCTTCTGCTCAACATCACAAAGAAGATGGGAAATAAAATAATCATTCCCTCATGATCAATCCTGTGTCCTGGAATTAGTACTCAAATGTTGTGCAGATTCATTGCTTCTCACTTGTCAATGAAGTAACAGTAGTATCTTAAGCCCTTAATGTCTTCATTCTCAAAGGGTACCTTCCCTATGTGTTCTCAATTTGTGGACCTGTATCACTGTAGAATAGAAAGACAGTTTGATTTGGACATTGGAGGGCATGGGTTCTAACTCTAGCTTTTCCTACTTACTATCTATATGACCTTAGAGAAATCCCTTTAATTCTCTAGATTTTAGTCTCCTTATCTATCCTGTGCCTTAGATGCTTAAAGTATAGAGTGCTGGGCCAGAAGTTAGGAAGTTTAAATCCAGTCTCACTTACTAGCTATGTGACCCTGGGCAAGTCACTTAATCTCAGTTTCCTCAACTATAAAACAAGGACAATTAAAAACTTATCTCATAAGGTCCTTGTTATGATCAACTGAGATAATATTTGTAAAAAGCACTTAGCACAGTGTCTGGCCCAAAGTAGGTATTATGGAAATGCTTATGTTCTTCCTTTCCCCTTTAGAGATAACACTAAATCTGTCTTGGCATTCTTCTTTGACTGGATTCAGAAATTATATAGAAGAGTTTTCCCAGCAGATTTTATTGTAGTTTCTGTCCTCCTCTCAGAATGCAGAGTTTATTTAATCTCAGATGACAGGGAATTTAAAGGGCAACTAGTCCTACCTCTATGGCCTTGCTGAATGCACAAATCATTTCTCTGACACTCCAGAAAAATACTTGACCAATTTCTACTCTCTACCAGTGGTATGGAATTCATTACTTCCCAAGACAGCCTATTCCACTGTTGGTTAGAAAATGGTTTCTTTTTATTTATTTGTAGGCAAAACAGCAATCTTGTTTGTGGGAATGTAGGTCAAAAAGTAACTTGCTTTACTGTTCCTTCAGTCTTTTACAAAGGCTCCCAGGGTGGTGAATGGTATTATGGGAGTGGAAAGAAACTGAAAGGAATTTTTTCACTTTAAATAAAAAATGGGACAGAACTCAATGTCATCTTAGATCCAATTACCCGAGACAGATTTTAAATGTTCTATCTAGCTAACTAAGTATAGTTTCCTGATATCTGCATCATAAAAGAGCTAAAGATAAACCCTGGGGCTATACACCCCAGTTGACAAGCTCCTCCCACTACAGGAAGACAATGTAGCACAACTAAAAGGGCAGAAGACAAAGCTGAAGGCAGAAATGCCCAGTAGGGAGCAGAACTGGAACACCATGAGAGAATGCTGGTGGACTTGCAGCATGAGAGGTATGAATTACTGTAGGTCATGCATGTGCCCCTCTGTTTGTATGTGCCCTCCTCCATTGGTGGTATGGCAACCTGTGGAGAGTACAACTATATCTTTCTTGTCTCTTAATTTTTCTTAGTGTTTAATTAAATGGCTTTTGCTTTAAACTAATTTGTTCTCTAGTCAAGGAAACACATCTGTGGAAGTCATACTTATACTAGCTTTTCTGGGGTCTTATAAGTGAAGGGAGCTCCCAGTGTAACATTAAGCTAAAATCTGCTTCCCATCAATTCTATCAGTTGGTCCTAGTTCTTGCCTCAAAGAGCTACATAGAAAGTCAAAGATATTTTGGAAGGCAAAGAGATGCTGGATGAGGCAGTAGAAAGAATGCTGGATTTTCAACCTGAAAAACCAGATTTTGCATCCCAGTTTTGTCCATATGATCTTTTTTCTTCTTAAATACGTTTTACTGATGCCTTTTTTTTAAAAAACCACATTCATTTCCAAATATATTCCTCCTACAGACTATTGATACCTTATTTCTTACATCACAGTCATTTCCATATATGTACCAATTGTAACAAAGAAATGCAAAACCAACTAAATTAACACTTGTGGCAGTGAAACAAATTGTAACCATAATCCTCCTCCTCTCTACTGAATGGACTGAGATACTTCTTCACTTTTCTTCCAGGGGCCAAGAGTGGTCATAATGATTACTCAGCATTCTGGATTTATTTTCATTTTCTTCTCATTTTCATTATTGTATTCATTGTGTTGTGAAAAAAATCTGTCCAATCTGCAATAAAAACCACTGAGGCAGAACTCTGAACCAATAACCAATTATCAAGGGGACCTGGTCCCCTTTAATGAATGGGACCTCAGATCTTCCTTACAATCTAAGATCCCCTCTTATTCCCCAGAACAGATTTTATAATCTTCAGGTCCTGGATAGTCCATATGATATACCACAAAATACAAATTCTTATTGGTGGTCTTGAGACAACCGGCAGGCAGAACAAGCAGGAGTTGGGCAACCATTCAGTAAGCAGAATCCCACCCGAAGTTGGACAATTGAGGGAAATGAGGAAGGGTCAAGGGGCTCCTAAAATAACTTGGGGACATTCCATGGGGTGGGGGTGGGAGTCATAAGAGGGACAAGATAAGGGTCATCTCTGCTTATAGGATGGGCACACCAATCACTGACTGAGGGCTCATGAGATGGGCAAAATGGAATGCTTATCTCCCCAAGTTGAGTGAGGGTGGAGGTCTGGAGGTTGGGATGATCCCTTTCCTCATGTTGGCCACATGGGTGGAAATCCTTTAGCTCAAACATTTTTGTGGTTCAGCAAATACACTCATGGTTCTTAGTGTACAGTCTTGAACCTGCTTCTTATGACTTAACAAGTCTGATATAACAAAGAGTACTTTAGCCTAATGTGAATATGATATGGAGAAACTATATGATCAAACATGATTGACTACATATTGAATATGGGTATATTGAACCATCACATATGTAATCACACTAAATTAAATAACACTGATTGGAAATAAATTAGGGGTAGATCATAAACTAGGGATAGATCATAAATCAATCAATTAATAATTTATTTATTTTTTTACAGTATGTTATTCTCCCAGTTCTGCTTTCATTCCACGATCCCTCTTATTACAATATAATGCTCTGGGAGAAAACTCTTTCAGACTCCTAGGAGAAGAGCTACCCTTAACAAAATTGGGATGTCTCCAGGATCTTAGCACTATCAGATCTTTGAGTTGTCATGGATTGATTATATAATTAAATGGGCCACAGTTTGTTCAGCCATTCCCTATCTCCAGTGACTTTTGCAGATTCAGCACTCACCTGGCCTGGGATCTTTATATTTCTGGGACTAATCTTACTTAATAAAATGTTTTTGCTTTTGGAAAAATTCTTCTAAGTAGAAGGGTAGTGAGACTTTTTTTTTTAATGGTGGGTATTTACAACTAAAGACTCAGGACCTACTAAGCTCTGGGTCCAAGAAAGAGGTCAAAGTCTTTAAAAAATTTTAAACCCATAATTTTCTGTCTTAGTGACAACTCTAGGACAGAAGGGCAAGGGCTTAAGTGACTTGCCCAGGGTCATCAGGACTTCCGTGGCAATCTTGTGAAGCTAGGAAGTACCCAAAGCTAGATTTGTAATTCAGGACCTCCTGACTTCAGTCCTGGCATTCTATCCACTGAGCCACCTAGATGCTCCCAAAACAAGTCTTCCCATCCCCCCTCCCCCAGTTACATGTAGAAACAGTTTTTGACAATTGTTTTCTGACATTTTAGGATTCCTAAAATCAAGCCTTAAAATATTTGAGGTACATTATCAAGTGAGATTTTGTGCCTACATCAAGTTTTCTTAACCTTTAAATATATATATATATATCATCAATCCCCTTGACAGTCTTGTAAAGTTCATAGACCCCCTTCTCAGAATAATGTTTTTAAATGAATAAAATAAAACATGTAGAAGTACAAATGAAGCCCATTATATTGCAAAAAAAAATTTTTTTCCCATTCAAGTTCATGGACCCCTTGAAATCTAATCATAAGTCCTTTATGATAAGTCCCTTATACTAAGTATATGGCCTAAATTATAGGCAGCTAGGTGGTACAGGAGTGAGTGGGATCTGAAGTCATAGTGAACTGAGTTCAAAATCAGCCTCAGGCATTTATTAGCTAGCTGTGTGATCCTGGCTAAGTCATTTAACCTCTATCTGCCTCAATTTTTTTCATAAGTAAAATGGGGATGATAATAATAGCACCTACCTTTCAAGGTTGTTGTGAAGGTAGAATAAGATATTTGTAAATATCTTTGAAAGCCTTAAAGAACTCTATAAATGCTAGCCACCATTATTACATCAGATTGTTGTTTATTCATTCCAGTTGTGTCCGAATCTTTGTGACCTCATATGGGGTTATCTTGGCAAAAACATTGGAGTGGTTTGCCATTTCCTTCTCCAGCTCTTTTTACAGATGGGAAAACTGAGACAGACAGGGTTAAGTGACTTGCCCAGGGTTATACAACTAGGAAGCATCTGAGGTCACATTTGAACTCAGGAAGATGAATCTTCCTGATCTTCTTGACTCCAAGTCCAGCACTCTATCCACTGCACCATCTAGCTGCCCATATGAAAAAACTATTACATCAGAACCTGAAAGTGTTAACTGATTCTATATCTCTTCCATGAAATGCAAGCTAATGAGCAAACATACTTTTGTGGAAATTGAGGCAGATTTCATTTACTTCTGACCACCCATCGAAGTAGAACAACTTGCTTGAAAGAAATATGATTAATTTGGTAATAGAAACATCAGCAAGCCCTTGAACCATTAATTTGGTAATCATTTTGCCTGAAGTGCTACATGTCTTCCTGGAAGTGTTTGCTATTTCAGGAGCCCTACTTTAAAGCAGTTGAGAATTCATCTTTTCCCTATTCCAACTGACGTCAGATGCATTAGCATTATCACTTAAGATTTGCTGGGGGCCTACCAGTTCTTCAAAGCCCCAGAAACCTGTGGTCTCCTAATGAAATTCGGGTGCATCGCAGGTTTGTTCATTAGATTAAAAAGAAGGTGAAAAAAAAATTCAACTTCTCAAAACAAAGAGTGAGAGAAAAATCTCTCTTGGTGCCTATTTGTTTCTAGTGTATCATTTTACTTGAACATTAAAAAATGCTTAGCCGATAAGGAAAATTGTCCAATTGCTTAGCAACCAGCAGCATGGAGACAATTATAGCTACAGAGAAGCAGGAGAGTAAACACTGATTTAGAGGGAGCTGCAGCAAATATAATTATCTGGTGTTTGTGTGCTCTGGGGTTTTGCTCTGTCTTGACGTTTTGTGGTTAACCCTCTGTGAACTTATCTACACTCTCCATATCTTGGGGAGAACGCAGGCCATTATCTGGATCATTCAAGACTAAAAGATTTTTTGTTGTTGGAAACATCAACCTACTGTAATTTAGGAGAAAAGTGTTATGATTTTTTGTCTAACAATCTCAATTTCTCTTCTTCACTTGTAGACCCTGTCTGAGAAGGAGAAGAGTAAGAAATGATGTTTGCTGATAGCTGGGGAAACTAAAGCACCAGTTGTATCTGCCTAACAGTGACAACTAAATAAAAACCAGAAAACAATGCAGATATTTACAAATATTGTAGCCAGATAATTGTTGCTTATTGACTAACTATCTAATCTGAATATGAATATTTGCTCTTGAGTAGAAATGACTGAAGAGTCACCACAACTTACCCAAAGGCATTAGCTAGGGGGTACATTGGACAGGGTTCTCGAGTTGGAGTCAAAAGACCCAAGTTCAAATCCTATCTCCAACACTTACTGTGTGATCATAGGCAAGTTCTTTCCCATGTTTCTGTTTGCCTCAGTTTCCCCACCTGTAAAATGATCATAAAAATAGCACCCACCTCCAAGGGTTGTTGGGAGAATAAATAGCTAATTTGTATGACAACCATAAGAGTGCTTTTCAAACCTTAAAATACTAAAAAAAAAAAAAAAAAGTGCTAGCATTATTAGATTGTGAATAGAATTGACAAATCAAACCACTTAGAATACTATATTCTCAAAACTGGAAGATACATCAGGAATCACCTAACTAATCCTACCTGAAAAGCACAAATCCTCTAGAAAACTGTTGGGACAAATAATCATCTAGTCCCTCATGAACTACATCTGGAGGCTCACTTTCTATCCAAAATAGCCTATTACATTTTCAGAAAGCTCTTTTTTTTTTCTTTAAAGGAAGCTTTTCCTTATATTGAGCCAGAATCATTCTCTTCTTGCTTATTTCTTCTCCTTCACTTGTGCCCTGTCTGGTCCTTAGCCAGATAACCAGAATTCTGTCTGAGAAAATTCAAATGGTTCTTTTCTCAGCTGTAGCCTTAGTTCCTTGAGAAATGAGTTCATGCACTTTTATATTTTTCCATGTCCTCTAAAGTACCTAGCACAGAGTTGGACACATAGATGGCATTTTTGAACTAAAATGAGATAAAGTGAAATGAACTGTTCCTGTCTCCTTCAAAACTTTGTGTAGACAGTAGTAGAGGACAAAGACATTTTGGCTGCCAGTGCCTAGACCAAACCATAGAGTAAGCCTCCTCATCTCTCATCCTAGATTCACATTGGCAAACCTATGGCATGGGTGCCAGAGCATGCTGGAGGGGGCTGCTCCCTTTCCATGCACACTTGAGGATATTTCTCACATCACCTGCCCCTTTGCCCAGCAGCCCCATGGGAGTGCTTCCTTCCTCCCCTGTCTGGGGTAAGGCAGGGGGCTCACATGCAGCATGTGGGTTGCAGTTTGGGTACTCAGTCTCTAAAAGGTTCACCACCACTGTCCTAGATTATTCCTCGAGAGAGGGAAAGAGTTGCTGGAGTTGGGACAGAAACTATACCAATAATTTGTCTCTTGATATGATTAACTCATGATTGATTCTGGTAGTAATAACTCCATAGAACTGTCATCTATGCTGGGACTGTGATAGCTCCCCTTGCAATTATTTACCCAAATGAAGCCAGTCCAGACTTCTGATACACAAAAAAAAACTACTCCCTTCTCTGCCTATCCATTTGCAATTTTGGGTTTGCCTCCATAGAAAACAAATCCATCAAAGGCAAAAGGAAAAGTTGTTGTTGGAGCCAAGCCTAGTTTGTAGTGGGCTGGAATCCATAGAGTCTGGGGCTCCCAGATCCAGCAGAGAAGGTGATGGGTGCATGCATGAGCTGATTTTAAATAAAAATAAACAAATGACTTTTTCCAATGCTGCTGAGACTTTGTTGGCATTTTTACATCCCCACCTCTTTATTCCTGGACCTCAGAGGCTAGGCCTGAATTCAACAGTTAAGATTCAACTAATGATGCTTTGGCACTCCCCTAGGAATGGGCCAAGGGAGAGGAAGATTGTCCCAGACCCTCCTGACCAGATCATGGTTAATTTGTAGGGCAGAGAGTGCCTGAATTAAAATGTTTTTTTTTTCCTGCCTGTAAGTACAGCTACATGATTCAAATGCATATGTAGACACATAGGAGATTGTAACATTCTAAGACCAAGCAGACATAGTACATGGTAGTGAGGTAGCATATTTCCTCTTGAGCAGTCTGGGATGTGAAAGTGAATGAATCCTTAGTCTCTCAGCTCTCAGTTGTTCAGCCTTATGCAGATATATCTGGAAAATTCAAAACAGCAGGTAATCCAAAGGCAATTTATATTAGGTTTTGGAATTCATTATTTTGCTTTATTTTGTTCACTTTCATAATCTAGAATGTTAGTGAAATGTAACCCTCTTGAGGGCAGGAATCTTTTTTTTGTTTGTCTTTGTATCCCCACTTGGCCTCTAGTTCAACAGTAGGTGTTAAGTAATTATTGAATTGAAATTTCCATTTATTTATACTGTTGGGTTATTGCTCCACAAATTAAGAGCACATATCCACTAACAGCCAGAACTTAGCAGTCCTTTCACCATTTCCATCTCTGCCCTCTACCAGTCCACTATTGCTTCATTCCATCAAGTTTTCAGCTTCTCCAATCCATATGAGATTCGGTCTACAACTTCTTAAATAACAATAAAATCATTACCTTGTGGCAGGTTGGAAATCTGTTAAGAGGGTTGGAAAATATGGAAATAAAAAGTTATCAAATTTTCCAAAAGCAATATGCTATGTAGATAGTCAATATACTTCATTGATACTCATGAAATTCAAGATCTAAAGGAAAGCTTCTAACATTTTGGGTGACTCTCTTGTGAACAGGAGGATGGGGACAAAGGTCACACAGGAGGAGAGGAATTGGAGAGATTGGGATTGGCACCACAGTATTCTCATGGCACAACCATAAAAAGCAGTGTTTGGAGGAGGTAATTCCCTGGGAAATAATCGAAAATTGTCAGTTTGCCAACAATGCCAGTACCCAATGGAATGAGAACGTTAGTCAGAGCTCTCACCATAATGGTCAATTAAGCATATTTCTGGCTAATATGCCCCAGTGGATTCCAGTTGCTTAGTATACTATAGAGAAATGTTAATATTATTGAAAAGGGTGAGTAATTGATGAGAAAAATGCCTTTTTCTGAAAACTCATCAGGATTTTCTGCCTATAAGCAATGTGTGGGTGTCCTGGAAACTGATCTCACAGCCAACCATCTCTAATCCTCCCTCATCAGTTCTTAACCCTAGAAACGACTTAATTCAATCACATAAAGTTCCTTGAGGTTCTTGGTCTGTGTCCACATTGGCCACACTTTCCCTATGGCCTTGTTCCTTTGTTCTCAAACACCAGGCCACCCTGACTGAATGTGCAACTGGAGAACAAGCATTCCTCTTGAGACTCTTCTGAATTCTAAGGCTTCTTGCCAAGTTGCTTCCAAACTCTTTGTGCTAAAAGTTCATTATTTAAAAGGTCTTCCTCTCAGGAGGGAAGTTGATGGAGAGGTAAACTCTTGAATTTCCCTCACCTTCCTGATCTCTTGTGAAAAGCAGTATTCAACAAGAAGGAGGCCTACCCTTAGAGAAGGCAAATATCCCTGCTCATTACGTGGGGGATCAAGACACTTAAATGCAACTTTCTAAGCATTCAGTCTTGAAAACTAGCTCTTCTCACTACATGGAAAAAGAGATAAGATTTAAAGCTGAAGAGGAACTTAGAGGTCACCTAATTCAGCCTTCTCATTTTGAAGATGAGGTCACTGAAGCCCAAAGAAAGGAAATGACTTACTAAAAGTCACTCAGTGAATTAATGATGAAACCTAAACTAGAACTCATATCTCCTGATTCCCAAAGCAGGGTTCTTCTACTACACCATGATATAGTTCTTAGTATTGTTATATAATCTTCTCATGTGTACAATGTGCTTCTTGTTCTGCCTCCCCCATAATGCCTACTACATGGTCTTGAATATAATCCAATCTAATCCAAGAAACTTTTAAAAGTCTACTGTGCATAAAGTATCACACTAAATTTGCCCCTGCTTTCAAAGATCTTACATTCTGCTCGAATAGAAGATCCCTTGATCTGTATATAACTAGATTCTCCCCCTTTCTTTTCTCTGTCTCTCTCCTCCCTCTTTCTCTCTTTCCATGTCCAAAACCATAATCTTCTATCTTCTCCTCCCTTTGAGCTCCTTCATGAGTACCTGAAGTTTTTTCCTCTAGGCAAAGGGATAATTGGTTTCATTTCTTTATTCTAAATGTTTAATAGGTCTTTGTAGAGGGGGCAGCTGGGTGGCTCAGTGGAATGAGAACCAGGCCTAGAGACAAGAGATCCTAGGTTCAAATCTGACCTCAGACACTTCCCAGCTGTGTGACCCTGGGCAAGTCACTTGACCCCCATTGCCTAGCCCTTACCACTCTTCTGCCTTGGAGCCAATACATAGTATTGACTCCAAGATGGAAGGTAAGAGTTTAAAAAAAAGATCTTTGTCGGCTACTTTAAGTGATGGCATTTGCTAATCAAGTATATTTATTAGTGATATGATTGGGGGGAATTGACTATCCCCAGAGAAGAGATAAAGAGAAATATAATACTGACGTGTCTTGTCAGAAGTACATCCTTGGGCTGGGGGCTCAGAGCTAATAAAAAGGTAATGATAATTAAAGATCTTTTTATACTACTTCCCAGAGTGCAGAACGAATATTTGTACCCATCTAAGCACTAAGTCAGTAGTAGGGGGAGGTACAGATAGAAGTAACTGGACTAACCTGATCACCACACCATCCCACACGACTATAAAAAACAACTGAACATCTTATCTATCTCTTTCTGTTGAGCAAATAAGACATCAGGATGAAAAATATAGAAAGAAAAGCTTAGAATTCTTACATGGCAGGAAAGGCAACATTTTGTAATGCTTTACCTGGAATCATAAAGTTCAAATGAGTTCAAATCTGCTTATCAGTCTTCAAACATTTGTCATATTCCAGGCACTGTAGTAGGTGTGAGAGATACAAAGACAAAAATGAAAACAGTCTCTGTCCTCAAGAAGCTTACATTTCATTGGGAGACAAACACGTACATAAATAAATACATACAAATTATATATACACATATATGAAATAATTGATCAGGCAGGCATCTGCCTATGAACTCTCTATCTCAGTTTCTTCATCTTTAAAATTAGATTAGATTAGATGGAATTAGTTTGGATGTTGCCTAAAATTCATTTTGCTCTAAAGCTTCTGAATCTAAACATTTAATCTCTCTTTGTCTAGGTTTGCTCACTTGTAAAGTGAGCAGGATTAAACTCAATGGCTTATAAGACCACTTCCATGTTTAAATTCATGATCTTATCTATGATTCTAAGCTCCAGAAGGATTATAAAGTGAAATGGGATGGTTAGTATTTATCTTAACCTGTAAAGAGAAGGTAAAAGAGGATGAATCTGTCTTCTTCCCAACTGCATTCTTTTCCCCACCATTCTCCCAATTCTTAGATAACATCTGGAAAGAGATGGGGTTTACTCAGCCTAGCATACCTGATGCTCTTTTAAATAAGTAAGAAGAGATTTAAAAAAATATTCATTTGTTTTTCCTGTTTTATCCACTTTCCTAAAGTGGAATTACAAACTGTGTTGCTCAGCTTATCCTTCTTTCACATTCATGTTTGGGTCTAGGCACCAGATGGCACTCACAGCAAATTGTAGAGCCTGGTCCTATAGTCATCGGAAGAATTGTCAACACAATGTATCTCTAATGAACAAGGTGATGGTAATGATGTTGACCAAAGCAGGCCAACCCCAAGCAAAATTGTGAAGTCTTTTAATTTTGTCGCTTTTGTTCTCAGGCTTTTTTTCTTCCAAGTATTCTTTTCTACCTTCCTGATCAGCCCTTCCACCCACCCTCTTATGAGGTCCTATAACATTTATTTTCTCTAGGAATTAATTAGCCCTTAGCATATACTGCCTTCTATTGTCATTGTCATTCTATTGTCTACGTGTCCCTGTCATAAGCTCATATTCTTAGAACTAGAGGAGACCTAGGAGACTATCTATTCCAATCTCTTCATTTTATAATAAGGAAACTGAGATCCTATAGGGCAAGTGATTTGTCCAAGGTAACTCAGATAGTAGGCAAGGGCAGATTGGAGTCTGGGTCCTCTCACTTCAAAGTCAGGATTCTTTCTATTCCATCACCCTGCCTATCTTATCACTTCTATTAGACCAGAAACTCTTTGATGTCAGGGATTGCCTCTTACGTAGCTTCTTGTTCTAAAGGGCCTCAAATAGGACTTGGCGTATAGGAAATGCTTATTATATTTGAGGGAAGGAAGGAAGGAAGGAAGGAAGGAAGGAAGGAAGGAACTTGATATAAAACTAAAAATTGCAAATCAGGTGACTGTTGAGGGAGTTTCTTCATTTATTCCCTATACCAATGAAATCACATATTTGGATAAATATTTGTTTTTCAGTAAGAATAATGAAAACCCTTCCAGACTAAACAAAAAACAAACAGACATAATTTATGCTTTGGGCAGGTTCTTATTCAGGATCTCATCTTACTGGGTCTACAAACAAGACTAGTCCTAGGTCAGACACGGTTGTTTCTGTTTCCACTCAAAGAGAAAAGACCTATTTCTAACTCCAATGCTAGCTCACATCCAGGAAACAAGTCAAAAGAGAGAGATTACAGTTGCTTTAAGGTTGCGCAGGCTAACTTAATCTGAGGAGTCTCTCATTGCCTTCCTTGGAAATCTCAGCATTCTTCAAAGAGAGCTCTGATACTCTTCCTTTTGGAATGGTGTGAGTCAGGGGGCCTTCCCCAGGGCCCTGCATGGCCTAGAAGTCTTTCTAGATCTCTGGGCCTGGGGCCTGGCATGTTTCCAGCTGCCATGTGTCCTCCTGCAGTCTGGCCTTTAAATCTGGGACAGGGATACAAGGCTCCTCTTCTAAAGTGCTGAGCTCATTTCCCCTAGAGACGAATCAGTTGGCACCAGATGAGATCTCCAGAGGTTTTGATGCAAGTGCCCCAGTTCTGGTAGAAAGGGGAGAGCAGAGAGGGTAAAGAGAAAGCAGATGAAAAAGAAGAGAGACAGAGACAGCATGAGAGAAAGACAGGGAGAAAAAAGAGAGGGAAGAGAGGAGATGGAGTGAGAGAGCGAGAGCGAGAGCGAGCGCGAGCGCGAGAGAGAGAGAGAGAGAGAGAGAGAGAGAGAGAGAGAGAGAGAGAGAGAGAGAGAGAGAGAGAGAGCACTCTCAATTTTACAGTTGGGGGACCG
>NC_058131.1:301440048-301471964 GCF_016433145.1 Gracilinanus agilis
TCAGTCTCTGTGTATAGAGTTCTTCTGGCTCTGCTCCTTTCGCTCTGCATCACTTCCTGGAGGTCTCTCCAATTTGCATGGAATTCCTCCAGTTTATTATTCCTTTTAGCACAATAGTATTCCATCACCCGCATATACCACAGTTTGTTCAGCCATTCCCCAATTGAAGGACATACCCTCCTTTTCCAATTTGTTGCCACCACGAAAAGTGCAGCTATAAATATTTTCGTACAAGTCTGTTTATCTATGATCCCTTTGGGGTACAAACCCAGCAATGGTATGGCTGGATCAAAGGGCAGGCATTTCCCCATTATATTTTAAGTATCTTGAGGGCAGGGACTGTCTTTATTAACTGAATCACTAGGGTTTAGCACAGTGCCTGGCACATAGTAGGCACTTAATAAACATTTATTGGTTTATTGAATTAGAACCACACACTTACTAATGCAAGCAATTAAGGGGACTCTAAATAATGAACTACATTGTTACAGTTATAGCTGCCTAAATTGAAGATGTTAAATTTGATGACTATTATTAGAGATTCATAAAGAACTATGCCATCATCACAGAAACTCTCAATGGTAGAGAAGAACTCTAAGCAGCAAAACAAAGGCAGAGATGCCTGAATTTCCTGGAATCTTGAAGAGATTATGGAGATTAAAAAAAAAATCTAATCAGGCCTTTAAGGACTCAGTGAACTGCCTCACTTAACCACTCCCTCATTATTTGCTTACCTTCTCCAAAGCTTGCCTGTTACATTTGCCAGTAAGGAACCTCACTGAAAGTGAGATCCATTAACCTCTCTGTGAGTGGAAGGAGGTTTTCAAGAAAAAAGTTTTGAGGTGATTTATATGGAGTTAGATTTCAGATATGGACAGATAATAACTTATTGACCTACGACAGGGGTCCTTTCTTAACCTTTTTTCATGTCATCGTACTCAAGACTCTGCCTCAAAATATATTCTTTTATTTTTTCCAAAACCCTTACCTTCTGTCTTATGATCAATTCAAAGACAGAAGAGCAGCAAGGGCACAGCAATCAGAATTAAGTGACTAAATTGCCTAAGATCACATAGCTAGGAAGTGTCTTAGGTCACATTTGAACCCAGTTTCTCCCAACCTGGAGCTCTATCCACTGTGCTACTGAACTGCCCCTCAGAATAATATTCTTAAAGGCATATGATTATGTATTATATGTTAGAGGCAGCTAGATGGCTCAGTGGGCTTGGAATCAGGAAGACTTGAATTCAAATTTAGCCTCAAATACTTACTTGCAGAGTGACCTTGGAGAAATTACTTAACTTATTATTATTTGCCTCAATTTTCTCTGCTGCGAATAGGGAATAATGATAGCACCTTCTTCCTAGGTTGTTGGAATGAGATATTTGTAAATTGCTTAGCATTGTGTAATTGCTTAGCTGGCATGTAGCAAGTACCATATAAATGCTAGCTATCATGATGATGATTATTGTTGATTACAAAGGAAACCGATTATACAGAAAGCCATCAAATCATCCAAATGTATTTTAAAGGAGTTCACAGACCCCAGATTAAGAAAATGCGTGGTATTACAAGAGCTAAATTGCATGCCACAATCAGAGATGGGAAGTGATGTCGATAGTTATTTCAGTGCATAGTATTAATACAGAAAAACCAATATTGATGCAGATACACTGACACCATGCATCAGAAGTCAAGGATAATCTACTAAAGAAAGGGAAGAGGGCCCCTTCTTTCAAGAAGGGAAGGGCAGTTGAGAGTCTAGGACTGTCTATAGAGAGAGTGCCATCAGCAGAAGTAAAATGTATAGTGGCGAACCATTTCTCCCTTACCCAGGTTGAAGCCGAACACTTCCTGCAAGTATGGGTGAAGGATGACTATGAGTAGTAATTTTGACTAAGAGAAAAAAGACATGACCCTCCGAAGTTCTGATTTCAAACCCCCGAGGACACACGACTTGTCAAGATTGGACCTCTGCCACAGAGTAATGTATAACTAATTGTCCAAAAGGTACAAGAAGATAATTGGTGCTAATCTAAGCTCCTAACCTGTTGCTATGAAAGTTTTCCACCATGATTTTGAACACTTAGGCTGAAAAAAATCTCTAGATTTTGTGTAGACCAGGTTCTATTTGCCCTCTCTAGCAGAGGATATATACAAGTATAAGCTTGTGCCCAGTACATATAAAATTAAGTTCTGCAATGCAAGCAGTTTCAAGTCTATCCTGCTGCTTTTTATTCTAGACCTCCCAGTGGCCCCTGATTGGTCATTTCTTCCCAGAACTTCTAAAGTGCTGAAGTCAGATATGTCTTCATTCCTCCCTGGGCTCAATACCTTGCTCTCCATACTTTGTCATGCACTTCAACCTAGGTACCATCTCTCTCCCTGCCCCTAGTTTTTCAATTCTCTTTATGTGTTGTCTTCCTCCATTAGAAGATAGGATCTAGAGCAGCTAAGTGGTTCAGTGGACAAAGTCAGGCCTGGAGATGGAAAGTTCTGGGTTCAAATATGGCCTTAGACATTTTCTAGCTGTGTGACCCTGGGCAAGTCACAACCCCAGTTGTCTAGCTCTTACCACTCTTCTGCCTTAGAACTGATTCTAAGATGGAAGATAAGGGTTTTAAAAAGAGAAGAAGATTGAGAGCCAGGCCTAGAGACTGGAGGTCCTAGGTTCAAATCCAGCCTCAGACACTTCCCAGCTGGGTGACCCTGGGCAAGTCACTTGACCCCCATTGCCCACCCTTACCACTCTTCCACCTAAGAGCCAATACACAGAAGTTAAGGGTTTAAAAAAAAATTACATATGGATTGACTGACCATAAGCCTACTTGACCAAGTATTAGGAGACCTCCAGAGTGGATCAAAGTATTATGGAAGACCGATTCTTCAGAGTATTGTTTGTTATCACAATTCATTCAGATCAGAGTTAAAATTTTGAGAGTCAGCTAACTAAAAGTTTTACCCAACTTGACAAGGATCAAGGAGTCTTAACTATAGCATGTATGTGTGTATATACCTGTGCCATAATTAGTTCATCATATGCTTGGATCAATATAATATAATAGCTCCTAAAGTCTGCATGGTTCCCTCTGGGGTGTTAGGTAGTTTTTAGATGAAAAGTTACGAGTTCAATCATAATCATTCCGAGCTCCCAGTTAGGAAAATTCTTAACTTTTAGATAGAAACTGGATTCACAACTTAAAGTTACATCTATTTCTAGTTAACAACTCCCATTTTTTGGCTAAAAAGCAAAATTTAAGTTGTTGGTAATGTTGAATAATAAAGCAGCTGCTTATATTATACTGTCTTTGGAGTGGCAGGAATCAAGAGAGTGGATTGAGAGAAGAATAGACTTTTTTTTGATACTTCCCTCAGTTCTTGACTTTTGGTGGATGCTGGTAGTGCCATCTTCTGATAACCCTCATCAATATCTCTCTTTTCGGCCATAATTCAATCCTTCATTCTCTTTCTCTTTTCATTTTCATTTTTCATTCACATTTCATTTTCATAGGTTGTCCTAAAGCTCCTTGCTGGTTCTTGGCTAACTTCTGTATGATCCTGGTCTTTTCTCTCTGCTTCCAGTACTCAGGTCTCTTTCTGGTTATAAGAGAGCTTCTTTTTTATATATGAATTTTTTATGGCATACTATGGCTCACAGAAATGGCTTTGTTTTCAGGAGGTATCCTTTTCATAATTGGTTCTTGTTGACTAATTCAATCAAGAAATGTTTTTACTTAACAAAGGTGATTACCTTTAAATATGTGAGATAATTGATGGAGCCTCATTCTTACATCTTTCATCGGTTTTCATATTTGCTCTCATCAGAAAATTCACTCAAGTTTCTTTGGCAAAACCCATAGTCCCAAATCTCCAATAGTGACATGGAGAAGTTCTGCATGATCCTTTTGAATGCCTTCCTCAGTGCTTTCTATAAAAGAATCTTGGGGAAAGTTTGTGTTGCACCATTCATAACTAAATCTAGTAATTAACATTCTTCCTCTCTCTAGACTTAAACACCCATTGTAGTAGAAAAACTCTGACCTCTAGTTCCTATCCTGAGATAAGTTTCTTCTCTTCTCCTCGTGGAAGAAATACATTTTCCAGGATCTTTAGCATCTTATCCTGCCACCCTCCCCTTGCAAGGCAGTCTTTCCAGGGTTTGCTGGAATGACTGCGACATTCAAACAATCTCTTTATCTGTATCTCCAGAGAGATAGAGAGAAAGAGAGAGACCATCTGGCAAAGCTTCCACTTGCTGGAAGTCCTTTTCTTTTGTGTGGTACTCAAGAAGTTCTCTTTAGAAGGGGTATCATTTTTGCTTTAGGATCCTTATGGACCCATGAATACACATTCAATCTGTCCTTAGCTCTCACTGCAAACACCAGCATCATCTAATTTGGGGATATTGCTAGGATGTTGGTGGTAAGAAAGTATCTTTCAAAGCTCATAAGGGTTTGGGGGAGAGTTCTAAGGGAAGAGAGGCCAAGGAAGGAAGCCAAAGTTAAAGCTGAGGTCTCTTCTTCAATGCTTTTATATAGGACCCAGAGGATGTGATGATTTCCCTAAGCCAACTGGAACAGACTTTTGGTCTGGCTTCATTCTACTTTGTTAAATGGCTTTTAAAGACTTTTCATACTTACTCTAAGGTCTATGTTTGATGAATTGACTAAGATTAATTCTACTTTTATTAAGATATCAAGGCTAAGATGGGGTGGGGTAGTTTTTATCCCACTTTTACATACATACATACATACATACATACATACACATACACACACATAAACACACATAAAGAAAGATATATAGAGAGAAATATTAAATTATTTCTTTCTGGCATTGGTCATACCTTTATAGACATAATGAAATCAGATATATGGAATAGTTGACTATATTAAGGTCAATGTTTTCATAATTTCAAGGACAACATAGCTTCAGAAATGTTGTTGTCTAATGTTCCCTGGAAAATCAGGAAGACTTATTCTTTTATACATAAAGACATAGTTTATCCCTGTCTTCTTCTCTTGAAGTGAGCTCCTCTAGGCATGGTAAAAAAATGAGCTTCCATACTCTTCTTCTCTTTCTCTACTCAGTCTAGCACCTCTGGCTTGCTAAGCCCTTTTCAGGGCTGCTCATCCACCTTTGGTATCCACCTGTCACCCAGTTCTGGGTTCATGAGTTGCGGCATGTGTATTGGCCACATTCCTGGCAAAACCACTTCAACAGATGGGTTAAGCCAGGTTGAGGGTAACTGACAGGTCTCAAACCTTCACTGACCACCCCGAACATGTGAAGACTTCCTTAAGCAGAATGGGCAGATGAAAACTGGTCCCATTGGTCATGAAGGTAGATGAGGTTGGTGCAGTGAAGCACTTACAGCTCAGTAATTCATTGAAGATAACAATGTCCTCCACCGCAGCCTGTGCCATTGCCAGTCATCCTGACTTTTGTTTGCCACTGAATTTGGATGTTTCTGGAAGAGAGAGTAAGGAGAGTAAGGCTTTGTGCATCTCTGCCTCACTTAAATCCAATTCAGAAGTAAGTCAAGATTTCACTCTGTGATATTTGGTCCGCTTCGAAAATGAAAGATAAACAACAATAACAATTCCATCTAAACTTATACTAGATAGATGTGGAGAATAGGTTAGCCCCATTCCAAAATGCAGACATTTTAAAGAGATAGCCCAACCTCTCTCATGAGCCATCCTGAAGGAATGAAGCCTCTCTCAAGCAAATCAAGCATTTCCTCCAGTGCTATCTATATCCTATCACCACTACCAGTCACCTCTAGGACCATGTTTGGAAATTTCTCTTTGCAATGATCCCATCATCCTCTCCCTGAACTCTTCCCATTTCAATATCCATCAATTCTGATATTCCGTGGTTCATTCTGATGACTAAATATTCATCAGATTCTCTGGGGGCTGGGAAATGAGAATCTACTATCACCATCTCAAATTCATTGTAATGGGGGAAATCTTTAATTCCAACAATAAATGTGTTCTCTAATTAATTCTGCACACCCAAGATAGAAAGAGAGAGCCTTTTCAATCACCTCCATATGTTCCTTTTTCTTTCAATCAACATTTCAGAAACACTGATATTCTTCCTAATGGGAAATGCTACTCTTAAAGATTTTTCTCTTGCCATGTTTGGTTGAATTGTTCCCCCCCTGTAGCTCTTGGGAATTTCAAAAGAAAACAGTGTCATTAAGACTTTCAACCATATGAGCCAAAGAAAGCAAAAACTTCCTTTTAAAAAAATAAATAAATAAGACAAAGAGAGTTCTAAGCATATAGAGCAGGGGTTGGCAACGTATGACTCTCGAGCCATATCTGGCTCTTTTGAGGGTCAGATATGGCTCTTTCTGCAGGAGCCACAAAGTCAATTTTTTTTCAGGCACTGTTACAGGAGCGTGCACTGTGAGCACTGTACGGCTCTCACGAAATTACATTTTAAAAAATGTGGCATTTATGGCTCTCATGGCCAAAAAGGTTGCCGACCCCTGCTATAGAGAAAACCAGAGTAAGATAATGCCATCATGGAAAGACAAAATAATCATAATTCTTTGTACTCTAAATAGTGGTATAGCTAGAAATTTCAGCATCTTCTACTTTTCTCCTTTTTCCTCGCCCTCCCATAAAAATATTGGAAAAGGGATCTTTACTTTTTGTTAACTGAGTAACAAATATTAGTCCAGAGCCTTCTAACATAAAGGGCCATTTGGGTAATATTTACATCATGGAAAGAGAGGCAAAAGAGGTGGCTCTCAGGGGTCATCTCTTGCCATCTGACTTTTCATGGCTTGTCACTGTCTCACTTTGCCCAGGAAGCTCAGAGCATCAGGAAGCATTCACCTACAGCTAGCTGAGTCACTGACATTTGATTTCTATTCACACTCTGTAAATACCCCTAGCTGAGTCAGCAGGATCTGCAAGTGTGATGTCTAGGCTGGCCTCTTAGGGCTGCTTTCAGCAATTGTTTCCAAATATGTTCAGCTTCCAGAAATTGCTTGGGCAATAGTTGTACTTAAGACTAAACAACACCTTTCACCTGAAGATATTGAAAAGACTTCATAGGAAGTGGAAAGCAGTTCCAGCAATTATTTTCTCCACCCACTGCCCTCGGATAGATGACATTTAAATAAGTAGTATAATGCATAACATCCTGGTAATACAGTTATATGGGGATTAATGTAGAAGTAGGAGGTTGTGCTAAATGATTTCTTTTTTTTTTTTAACCCTTAACTTCTGTGTATTGGCTCATAGGTGGAAGGGTGGTAAGGGTGGGCAATGGGGATCAAGTGACTTGCCCAGGGTCACCCAGCTGGGAAGTGTCTGAGGCCAGATTTGAACCTAGGACCTCTGGTCTCTAGGCTTGGCTTTCAATCCACTGAGCTACCCAGCTACCCCCTAAATGATTTCTAATGTCCCTTCTGGTTGGCAATTCTATGACTAAGGGATATTGGGCAAGATATTTAAGTTCTCTGGGCCTTGGTTTCCTCACTCATAAAAATGAGGAAGTTGCATTGGAGGACCTCTGGGGTCCTTTCCAGCTTTAAATAAATCAATGACTCTATGACTATCAAAAACCAAGTTATTTACCTTCTGCATTCAGAGTCTAGAAGACAGAGATTTTATCTTTGTTTTATTCACTACAAACCTAGCACAGAGGCATGGGCTCTATCTAGTAGTAGTGTTTGCCTTCTCTGATAATCAGCCTCTCATTGCTTTTTTCTTCCTCTCAATATATTACCCAATCACAGGAGACTCTGACTCTGAAAGCTGGAAGGAATTTTAATGATCATCTCACCTAATAGTTCTTAACCTGAAAAGTTTTGCTTTATGTACTCCTTTGGCAATCTGGTGATGTCTATGGATCCCTCCTCAGAACAATGTCATTAAATTCATAAAATAAAATACCTAAGAATACAAAGGAAACCAATTATATTGGAATAAAGATTTTTTTTGCCACCTTTCTTCACAGACCTCTTCAAATATAGCCCCCCCCAAAAAAAACCTGGTCTAGTCTATTTATTTATTTTACTTGTTTGTTACATAAAACATCCAAGTAGACATAAAATGATGACTCAGGTTAACAACCTCTTCACAGAAAGGTGCTGGATCAAAGCACAGAAAGAAACAGACATTTTAGGGCACTATTACATTATATATTCATACTGTTTGATTCCTTTTTAAATTGTATTTAAAAGAAAATTTTAAAGTTTTTTTTTTTTTTAAGTCAGGGACTCCCTATCTTGCCCAGGATGGGAACTACCTAAAAAGAGCAGTTTTCTGGGTTTCTTTTTTAATTTCCAAATGATTTTTCACCCCGAATGAATTTATTTAAAAGCAGCTGTTTATGACATTAAAAGTATTTAAATCCCCATTAGCCAACATCTTCTGAAGTTAGTTCTTAGTACTAAAATTGTGTTTTATTTTAAAGCTTGGCTCTCCCAGGCTGTAATTACAGGGACTAGTCTTGGGTTAGTCCTACACTGAGGGGCATAAGAACTTTGATCTACTTCATTTCAGACCCGGGCTGATTTACCCTTCCTTAGATAACGTGATGGCCCAGATTCCAAGAAGCTCACAATATTCATGCTGAACTTAATGCAGATAGTCAATCAGCACAGTCAATTTCAGTTTAGAACTCCAGAGCTCAAGATCTACCAACCTCAGTCTTCCAGGTACCTAGGATTATTGGCGTACACCACCATTACAAGTTGCTTATTGTACCTGGTTTTTTCTTCTTGATTTTTAAATTGAGATGGGAGGGTTGGAGAAGGCATCATTAGACAGCCCATTAGAGAAGGCATTATTTGACAAAAAGATATATGTATATATGAAACTGTCTTGCTTATTCCTACTTATCTGTTCTTTTTCTGGTGGTAGACATATACAAGCCATTCTTCAAATAATTCTGCTCATTTCACTCTTTGTAACTTTATATAGACCTTTCTCTGTTGTTTTTTTTTTAATTAACCTGTTCTTCAATTTTTACAGCACAGTAGTATTCCATCACAATGGAATTCACAACTTATTTAGCCATTCCCCAACTGATGGACATCCCTTCAATTTCTAGTTCTTTGCCTCCACAAAGAGAGCTGTTAGAAATATTTTAGAACATATATATCCTTTTCCTTTTTCCCTGATCATCTTAGGAAATAAAACCAATAGAGGTATTGCTGGTCTATTCTAATCAAAATCCCTTAAACTATATCCTATTGTGATATTTTACAATCTTTTTTTTCTTTTATTTATTTTTTAGAATATTTTCCCATGGTTCCATGATTCATGTTCTTTCCCTCTCCCCCAAACCCCATCCTCTCCCCACAGCCAATGCACAATTCCACTGGGTTTTACATGTATCATTGATCATGACCTATTTCCATATTATTGATAGTTAAACTAGGGTGATCATTTAGCATCTACATCCCCAATAATAGCCCCATCAACCCATGTGTTCAAGAAGTTGTTTTTCTTCTGTGTTTCTACTCCCACAGTTCTTCCTCTGAATGTAAATAGTGGATATTTTACAATCTTAACTTTGGAGTTAGATGACACCTTCATATTTAGTCTCACTCTCTTGTTTAACAAGTGGGGAAACTTAGGACCATATAAGGGAAAGATGTTACCTAAGGTCATAAAATGGTAAATGGGATTCAAACCTAAGTTTGCTGCTCTTTTCCCTTCACCATATTCCCTCTTTGTATATCTGATTCCTGGTTTTGAATTAAAATTGCTGTTAGACTGTTAGACTATAATTGGAGGGCAAATATTAGCTCATATTGCTTTATATTTCTTTCAGTACTGGTTGCATAGCAAGTACCTAATAAATGTTTGTCAGTTCTTTACTTTGGTGAAACTTTTAGTTGGACTGGAATTCAGGAAATCTTCCATTTCAGAAAGGCCACAGTTATCCTTTTTCAAAAGGAATAATAAACCCAGAGATATGGAAGAATGCTGCCTAGAAAGGCGTACTTAATGGGTTGCATGCCATGTGGAAAATTATAACAATACACAACAAAACCATCCCAATATTTTCACTTGGTTTTTATTGGCAGCAGACTATAAGAATCACATAGTTGTTGATTTCCCTCTCTTCAGTTTCTTTAGTAGATCATATCAAGTCAGAAGCACCCAAGGGAGAAACATATTTCATATCTAAACTCTTTTTTTTTAGTTCCCACAGTTGACTATTCAAATATACTTCAGAGTACAGCAAATGCCTAGTGACTCACTACCTGCTGAGTTTGGAGAGCTCAGAAGCACTAAGGACTACTCAATAATCATGACTGCTTGATGGCAATAAGGCTTAAAATGATTTCAGAAAACATGGTGGCAGGGGCACTCTAGGGATTAACTAGTTTTCCATTTTTGTCATCATTATCCAATTCCCTTTTTATTTTACAAGATGTAAAGCAAATATTAGCCCAGTTACTTCTCTGAGAAAAAAGTGAAGTCATTTAACCTGAGGAAACATGATCCCTAATTTCTGATGGTGTTTAGACAAGACAGAGTTCATTCAAAGTAAACATTTTGTTATGCTCTCAGCTCAAACACAAACATTCAAATCCTGGCAAGTCTTGACTGTCATGCACATGCTTTATCAGAGCATCACAGACTTGTTCATCCTTAGTCCCAACAATTATAATGAGAGAAAGAGATGAGGAGGGAAAGAGAGAGAGGGGGAGGGAAAGAGAGGGAAGAGAGATCTCTATCCCTTGGAACTCTTAAATTTTTCTTCTTGGTAGGTCTCCCTGAGGACATAATTAATTTATTATCTCCCTACACTAATCCCCCCAAACAATGAGCTATTCCATCCTTCCTTGAGACCCTGGATTATCAGTCAAAACTGATGGAGAATGAATGAGAGTTCAATTTGAATCTGATTTTACACCCACCATTGGAATGCAGTGGAAACCATCCAACTTTCTAAGCCAAATAGTAATGAAAAGGGCACTGGATTTAGAAGATTCGAATTCAAATCCTAACTCTCTCTTATTACCTGAGCAAGCCATTTCACTTTTCTAGTTCTGTTTCTTTATAAACTGAGAGGATAGACCTTAATTAGTAGTGTCTAATTAAAATAGAAATAGGATGACCGAGTCATACATAATAATCTCTGCTGGATGTATATTGCTTTGTTGTGGTTCAGTCATATCTGACTCTTTGTGACCCTATGTCCAAGGAGACAATGATAACTATCCTTACTACCTCCAGGGTTGTTGTAAGAATAAAACAGCAGTGTAAATGAAAGCACTTTTTAAATGAGTTAATAATAACTCATATCTGCATGGTACTTTCAGTTTTATAAAGTATCTGTTATGACAATCATCTGAAGAAAGTATTATGTTATTATCCCTGTTTTACCAATGAGGAATCTCCACTAATGACTTATTCCAGTGGTTCATCGTGTGTAGAGCAAAAGGAGAAAGAACCCTTCTTGAGAAATACCACTGCCATAAAGGGATGGTAGCTGTGGGGAAGATCTAGGTCTCCCTCTACTTTCCCTGACTCCACAGACAGGTTGGTAGCTCTGCAAGGTAATATGCAACAAGCATTTTTTAAGGGTTTTCTATAGTCAGGCACTGTGCTAAGTACTGGGGATATACACATAAGCAAAAAAGACAGTTCCTGCCCTCAAAGAGCTTACATTCTAAAGAGGAAACACAACACACAAAAGGGAACTGAAGGAGGAGGGAGCTGTCCACCTGTGGATATGGTGTCAAAGTCCAGAAAGTAAGAGGCAGAAGGCAAAAGGAAATAAAAGTTGAGTGGCCTACTCCACCCCAGCTCTCAGAAAGGAAGAGGGTGTTTTGGGTAAGGAGGTCATTAGGTGCTAAGGGAAGTTTTGGGGTGAAATAGCAAGATGAGTATGATGTCTATTTCATGATATGTCCTCTGGAACCAAAAATGCTCGTGACATTTATATTGAATGTCTTCTATATTACGCTTAGCAAGTAAGCATTAAACTCCAATCCCAGGACCCAAGTCACTCAGGGCTCAAACTTATATAGGATTTTAGACAAAAAGCTGATGTGTGAGCATAGGGAAATACCCCGTTACTCATTAGGCAAGACTAGGGGAGTCTGGACCTCTGAAGTCAGCTTATTTTCTGAGTTGACTAATAAGGAATGATGAATAATGGGCAGAGACCAGAAAACTTAACTCTGATTGTACCACAGAAAGTAAATGGCTAGACGAGGAACAATACCTGGTCTCCAGCATACCTGATCCTTAGGCATACAACCACCCAGGGAGCTAAGATCATATTAGTCAAACTGATTTTCACCATTTTACATCCTGCATGGTCAAAGGCTATGCCAATGGAGTATATGCTCTGGCAAGATCTACCAGTGTGGAAGGACTTTGAGTACTCAAAAGTATGTAAGAGGGAGAAGATTGCCTAACTATAATGTCAAAGTTACATTCTATGTAGCCCAGAAAAAAGTCCAAAGAAAAGAAAAGTGGTGATGATACTCACAAATTCATGGGATTCCAGATTCAAAAAAGGAGCCAGTAGTAAAGCCCATGTCATTAGGTGTCTATACACAAAAATACACACACAAAAAAACTAAGTTTAGGCATAAGGCAAGAGGATCTCTAGGGACAGCTAAGTGGCTCAGTGGATCGATCATTAGGCCTAGAGTCAGGAAGATGAGTCTGACTTCTGACATTTACTAGCTTTATGAATGACCCTAGGTGAGTCAGACTCTGTCTGCCTCAGTTTCCTCATCTGTAAAATGAGCTGAAGAAGGAAGTGGCAAACCACTCCTGTAACTTTACCAAGAAACTCCCAACTGGGGTTTTGAAGAGCCATATGTGACTGAAAAATGACTGAACAAAGAAGATCTTTAACACAAGAGGGAAATTTATCCTTATAAGTATTAGCTAGATGGTACAGTGGATAGAACACTGGTCGTGAAATCAAGAAGACAAGTTAAAACTTAGCCTCAAGCATTTAGCATCTGTGTGATGTCATATAACCTCTGTTTGCCTCAGTTTCTTCAGCTGTAAAACGGGGATAACAAGAACACTTACTTCCCAGAGTTGTTATGAGAATCAAATGAGATAATATTTGTAAAGTACTTATTTAGCACAGTGGCTGACACATGGTTGACATTTAATAAATACTTGTTCCCTTCCCTATAACTGTGCAATAAAACCCATGACTAGCTAAAGCTCTGAATATGTATACTTTATTTTTTAAAAGTGGGTCTAATTGTCTAGTGTAGGAAAAGTATGAGATGTTTTGTGATCCAGTCTCCTAGGGCAGTGATGGGCAAACTACAGCCCACGGGCAAGATGCAGCCCCCTGAAATGTTCTATCCAGCTGTGGGACATTATTCATAATCTGACAAATACAATGAGTAGGATACAATACAATGAAACTTCAAAAGAGTTGCCTTAGAAACAAACTGACAGATGAGCATTTCCTTTCATTTGGCCCCCTCTTTAAAAAGTTTGCCCATCATTTACAATCAGAGGAGAGAGAGTTTAGAAGTGAGTGATAAGGAAAATAAGGGGAAGGACAAGACTGAAAGTCTTAAAGATTTCAGGAAGAAGAAATTTCAGATAGAAGGAAAAACATCAACAGAAGAAGGAAATATTGTTTCCAGATCTAGTAAACTAGTTCAGGCATTGATGAATAAACCCTGCAAGATGAAGGGAAATGATCTAACATTTGATGAAACAGAGGGCCCTGTTCAATTTAAAGAGAACATATGACGACATCACACTGTTCTGAATCGTTTAAAGAAGAAATGAGAATTATGAGAGCAGAAGTTGGCATTCTACACATCAAAGATAATAGAAAAATTTGAATCTGCAATGGCAAATTTCACCAAAGAAACAAGAGAAGATAATAGATTGTAAATACAAATATACAGAAGTGGATAGCCTAGAAGAAAAGAAAAAAAAAACACACAACAAAGATAACATATGTAGAGACAACCTAAGAATCATAGGTGCCAGTAGCATAGGACAGGTTAAAATACATTAATACCATAATGAAGAAAATAATAGAAGAAAATTTCCCAGAACTTCTAAATTTAGAAAATGAAATTCCAATTGAAAGAATTCACAGATTGTTTGCAGAAAAGTACCCAAAACTACAAACTCTAAGACGATAGTGGTTGAACTTCACAATTTAATTCAGATACAAGTAGTTGCTCAAGTCTCCAGGAGAATGTCAGATATCACGGAAAAGATATTTGAATAATGCAAACTATTCTACATCCTCCAGGAAAAGAATGAAAGAATAGAATAACGTGTTCAAAAAAGCACAGTCTGGATAAGCCAGTCTGCAAAACTGAGCTCAATCATACAGGACAAAAGATGAGTATTAAATAATAAAGAAGTTTGGGAGGCAGAGCCAAGATGGCCAGTAGTAGCAGCGAAGTCCTGAAACTGCTGTGAATATCCTTCCAAACCAATCTTTTAAAAGTACCTCAAAAGGATAAAAGACAATGTAGGATGAAAGAGGGGGCTCTCCCACTGAATACAATGTGAAAGGTAGGTAGAGACAGTAGATTTCCATGATAAAAGAGGAAACCAATCAGAGGCAAAACTGTACAAGGAAAAGCACAGGCTGACCACCTATCTCCCACTCCCTACCACTTACCATACCAGACATAGAACCAGGACCTGGACAACCTTGAGATTCTGGGATACAGGCTATACTAACAAAAAAAAAAAAAAAAAAAAAAAAAACACCTCAGACCTACCCCTGAAAGTTCTAGGCCCTGGCAGAGAAATTCAGAGTTCCATAGCACTGGGTGAATTCAGCCCTCTACAGCAGCAGCAGTGAAGACAGCCTCAGGGCAAAACACTGTGAAGAGGGCTACACCAATTAAAAAACAAAACAAAAATCACCACAGACTGGAAATCCCAGTCCCTGGAGATGAGGTTCAGGGCTCCATAGCACTAGGCTCACTTGGGTCTCTGACAGGACAGTGAAGATAGCCCCAAGGGAAAAACCTGCAAGCTAGAAGCTAAGATAGAAATGGCTAGCAACTAGCAGGACTTACAGTTCTCAAACAGGAAAATGAGCAAACAGCAGCAAAGAAAGCTCTTAACCCTGAAAAATTTCTACAGGGGAAAAATAAAGAAGAGTTCAGAACAGTTTTAGAAAGAAAACCAGAACTGAAGGGATAATTTGTTTCTCTAACTCCCTAAACAACAGAACTGCAAGAGGAGTGAATAAATTCAGACAGCAACAACTACAGCAATAGAGTGACAACAGAAAAACAGTAAGAGACTTCTTTTTAAATAAGCACAAGGATATATGTTGAAGGCAGAAATATGGTAGAGGTAATGGTGAAGAAACAGAACATTATGGACAGAATGTGGTAACATCATCTACAGGTGAATGCTCCTTTTATGGGACCACAATACAACATGGAAGGGTAAGTAAAAGGTGGGAATGGGGCAAGGGGTTAGAAAGGAGTGAATAATGTGTTAGGTTTAAATCAAGGGCTAGCAATGAGGGGAAGGTGACTTCTTTTATTTCATAAAGAGAAGAGGCTACAGGGGAGTGGGTAAGAAACTGGGGTGGGGAAAAAGGTTGAAAAGTAGGGGAAAGAAGGAATCCTTTCTTTGGAGGTGCTAGAGTTCCACTAATTAATACTTTTATGGGTGAAGGGAGATGAGACTTTATGCTGGATGAGACCTGGGAATTTGGTAGCTAAAAAGGCTATTTGTTCTGGGAGGAGGAGCAATGGAAACCACTGAGATAAATGGCTCCTAGAAGAGTGAGAAAGCATGGAGCCAGAAAGAGGATTTCCAGGAAAATTTAGAAGGAAAAAAAAATAGATATCAGAGGTAGGGGATGGGATGCTATTATGGGCCAGTGTCCTCCCTGACATCTCTAATAATTGACCTTGTTCTGAGAGTAAGGCACAATAGAATGGGTAAGTAAGTCCTATAAGGCATAGTCAGAAAGCACCTAGAGGGCAGAACCTATACTAGATACTTTGGAAACTTTGAGGGTAAGAAGAATACCGAGAAAAGAGAGAGGTCAGAAAATTATAGAGGTCATGAATCAGAGGATGAGGGTCTAGAGCAGTGATTCTCAAACCTTTTTGGCCTACCATCCCCTTTCCAGAAAAGATATTACTTAGCCCCTTGGAAATTAATTTTTTTATTTTAATAGCAATTAATAGGAAAGATAAATGCACCTGTGGCCATCCCCTCCTCCCCCCACCAATCGCTGCAGCACCACCAAGGGGTGGTAGCTCCCACTTTGGGAATCACTGGTCTAGAGTAAACAGAAATAGAAAATGGATAATGAAGAGAAAAAAAGAAATTTTTTTTGAGACAAAAAAAACATGAAGAGAACTAGATGAAGAGGAGGGGATAAAGGAGGAAGCTATCTGAGAGGAAAAAATAGTAAGAAGAAATATATAACCAGATAAAGCAGGAGAGCACAACTAATAAACAAAACCTTAAAAGGAAAGAGGTAACAAAGTAGAAGCAGTGATCAGAGGAGAGGAAGAGTCAGAAAAGAGGAGAAAATACCAGAAAAAAATTTTTAGAGGTTAATGGAGGAAAATATAAACCTAATTCTTATAATTTTAAAGGTGAATGGGATAAGCAATTCAATAAAATTGGGGGGGGGGGGGAAGAGTATCAGATTGGAGAAGAAAACAAAACCTAGAGCCTGTTGCTTACAAGAAACATATTCAAGGCAGAGTCAAGATGGAAGAGTAAAGGAAGGACTCAGCCAATATCTTAGAATATTCTATTCTAAACAACTTTAAAATAACACTTCATACAAGACTGGCTAATGTGACCAAAGAATGATAAATGTTGGAGAGGATGTGGGAAAATTGGGATACTAATACATTATTGGTGAAACTATAAAGTGATACAACCATTCTGGAGAGCAATATGTAACCAGGCTCAAAGGGTCACTAAACTATGCAATATCATTACAGGGTCTGTATCCCAAAGAGATGAGAGATAGGAAAAAGAATCTATTTGTATCAAAATATTTTAGTAGCTCTCTATGTAGTGATAAAGAATTGGAAACTGAGGAGCTATCCACCACTTAGGGAATGGATGAACAAGTTGAGGAATATGCTTATTATGAATACTATTGCACTCTAAGGAGCAATGAATAGGATGAGTTCAGAAAAACCTGGAAAGACATATTAACTGATGTAAAGTGAAGTGACTAAACTATTATCAGCAAGGCAATTCTCCAAGAAAACCACAAGGGACTCTTGATGAAAATGCTATCCACAACCAAAGAAGGCACTATTGGAGTTGGAGTGCAAATCAAAGCATGACATCTTCCTCTATATTTCCTTCATGAGATTTTGATTGTATGTGTGATATGTCCTCTATCATGACATGAACAATATGGAAATGTATATTACATGGAAGAATGAGAATAAACTATATCCGACTATTCACTGCCTTGGGGAGAAGGCAGGGGGGGGGCGGGATCTGAATTTTAAAATATAAAAAAAATGGACAGAAATTGTTTTTACATGTAACTGGAAAAAAAGTTCTAAATTAGAAAAAATAAAATATAATAATGCTTCAAATAAAATTCTAGAGTGGCAGAGTCAACAAGAGGTTGAGATGAAATGTTTTTCCACTCCAAGACAACTTAATCAGTGAGAAAAGTCTTCCATATGGAGGCAGAGGCTAGTGTGGAGCTGAAAGAGCAGCAGCACTAGCAAGGATTGGCATTGGCAATGGCTGAAACAGGAGCAGGAGTAGTTTCCAATGCTCTCAACAGAGACACAGTAAAGGGGTCAGACAAATGATCATAAAAAGATTACAGAAGACCCTTTGCTAGCACTGGGTGAAGGACCCTGTTGCACTGTCCATGCAAAGTTCTGGGTCACAGTTCCAGGAAAAAGAGGAACTCTGTTGTTTGGGACCTCAGGAGAACAGGGTCCTGGTCCCAGTTCCAAGGCAGAGAAGAGCTCTAGTGCCTGAAGTTGCAGGAGAGGAAGAGACCTGCTCATAGTTCCAGGGTCAAGAAAAGCACTAGCATTATTGGCTACAAGGAATCAGGGGCCCTGGTCACACACAAGGGTGCAAAAGAGTACTTGTAGTCACTCAAGAGGGAGCACTTTTAGATGCAAGAGATTAGGGGCTCTTCCTGGGTAAACACCAGAGCACAAGCCAGGAGAACAGTAACCACACCTCTTCTTGGATCACATCACTTTGGTAACACCAAAAATTTACAGATCCATAGAACTAGTTCTGAAAACAGTAGCACAAAAAGCTTAAAGTTTGAGATAGTCATTCCTACACCCTGCCCATCTCAGGAGCAGGGCCTAATATTAAGATAAAGTTAAAAGGAAGAGTTGAAAAAATTGAGAAAACCACCAAAAAAAATTAGACCATAAAATAATACTATGGAGACAGGAAAGCTCAAGACACAAACTCAAAAGAAGACAATAATGCTAAAACATCTATAGGCAAAGCCTCAACAAAAAATGTGAATTGGCACAAACCCAACAAGAATTTCTGGAAAAAGTCTTTTAAAAAGATTTTTTAAATCAAATAAGAAAGATTGAGGGAAAATTGGGGAAAGAAATGAGAGTGATGCAAGAAAATTACAAAAAGAATATTAAAATCTTAGTAAAAGAGATACACAAAATACTGAAGGAAAAACACCATAAAAACCATAATTGGCTAAATGGTAAAAGAAATACAAAAGTTCACTGAATTTCAATGAAGAATTTTCAGTGAAGAAAAGAACTCCTTAAAAAGCAGAAGTGTCCAGATGGAAAAAGTGGTACAAAAGCTTCCTGAAAAAAAAATTTTCTCTCTTCAAAAATTATAATTGGGCAAGTACAAGCTAATGACTCCATGAGATTTTAAGAAACAATCAAAGTAAAAAGAATGAAAAAAATAGGAGAAAAAGTGAACTGTCTCATAGGAAAAACAACTTTCTTAGAAAATAATTCAAGAAGAGATCGTTTAAGAATTATTGTACTATCTGAAATTCAAAATTTTAAAAAGAGCCTAGACACTATATTTCATTAAATTATAAAGGAAAACTACCCTCATACCCTAAAATCAAAGAGCAAAATGGAAATCAAAAGAAGCCATCAATCACCATTTAAAATAAAACCCCAAAAGAAAATAAAAGAGGAGATTAATAAAATTTAAAGTAAAAGAAAAACCATTGAACTAATAAATACATAAATCTAGGAGCTTGTTTTAAGGAAAAAAATAAACTTTTGGTTATTTGATTTTTTAAAAAGAAAAAACCAAATTACTAGTATCACAAGTTAAAATTGGTTAATGTAGCAACAATGAAGATGAAATTAAAGCAATTATTAAGAGTATTTTGCCAGATTATATGCCAATAAATCCAGAAATCTAAGTGAAATGGATGAATATTTACAAAAATAAAAATTGCCCAGATTAACAGAATAGAAAAGGGATAAACAAGGAAATTATTTTAAACTGAAAGGAACCATAGACAGTAAGTCAATATAAGTAATAAAAGTATACACTCCAAACACATTAGCATCTAAATTCATAGAGGAAACACCTAAACTTCAAGAAAATAGAGTAGCACAATAATGATGTTATAAATAAAAATTAATGACTTTATATTAAATTTATAAGTATTTATTAGTGAAGAGAAAGAAAGATAGAAATAAAGTTTCCAGCCTTTCTAACTTAAAGTAATATCTGATTCCTGATTCCAACCTGGTTGGGTACCCTCCATGCTGCTCCTTTCCAGAGATTGCAAGCAAAAATAAAAGCCATCATGATGGCTCAAAGAAAGATCCAGCCCAAGGGCTAGGACTGGAGCAAAGAAAGTGGCTGAGCTTCCCCAACTGGCTTTATAGGCCATAACACACATGATCGACTGCCATGGTAAGTCCTTCCAGAATTGGGCTGGGATGGAGGTGTTACATGTATTATCACACAAAACATATTTCCATATTGTTCATTTTTGTAAGTGAATAATCTTATAAAACTAGATAGAAATCTTAAATAATCAAATCAGAGAAAAGTAAAGAATTTTTGCTCTGCTGGAACTACCAAGGGAAAAAAAATTCCTGGACCTGATATATTTATTTACGAGAAAATTTATAGGGAAAAATTTTTTTTTCTCCATTAAACTTTTAAAGAACTGTTAGTCACCCATTGTTGTTCTTAGTTGATGGGGTTGATATTTGGGGGGTACTGCGTGCTTCTGTAAGATAGACCTTGGATATGTAGAAAGAATTGATCACAAATGTGGAGTAGTAAACAGCTTATCCCACTGCCTATTCCCTTTTTCCTCTCTGTTTGCTTTTCTCAGTGGCCAGAAGCCTAAGACTTAGAGGAACATTCTTCTAGGGTAGCCCCAATTGTGTTGTTACTCATACTAAAATTTGCCTCTTTGGGATAATCCATAAACAACCACTCCTAATATACATGGACAGATGTATGTCTCTAAGAAGGAATACTGCTATATCCACTCCAACTCAAAAGAGAATGAATAAATGAACACTTAGCAGGCCATCTCTGAAAGTTTGCCAGTTCCTGTCCTGGGGTACTACCTTATTGCTAGTTATTGGTCTGGTGACCCAATATCTGTTTTTATTTGGTTTTGTTTTTAATTATTCCACAACCAAGTTGAAGTTGATTTCTTCACCGCCACACCTGGTCTGGCAGAGAGAAAATGAGATGTGGACAGTCTACTAAAGGGTAAAAGTGTCCTTGCACTTAAATCATCAAATAGAACATGAGCTCTTAACCTTCAATGGGTTATGGACTCCACTGGAAGTCTGGTAAAGTGTTTAGAACTCTTCTCAAAATACTGCATTCATAATTGAAGGAAATGATAAATTTCTCCTGAAGGTTAATGAAAATCAAGATGTCATATTTTCTTATCCAAGCTCATAGACCTCTTGAAATTTATCCACTGAGTAAAAGAACCCCTTAGAAAGAGAAGCATGCTTTCTTTCACACTTTGACTTTACAAGTCAACACGACAAAGATCCAGATGGAGGAAAAGTAAAAAGGGAAAAAAGCCAATTGGTCTTCAAGTTGTTTTCAAACAACAATAATAATAATAATAATAATAATAATAATAATAATAATAATAACTCACCTTTCTATTGCATATTACAACTGTCCAGACACTTTCCTCACAAAATCTCTGGTTGATTGGAAGTACAAGTGGCATTATTCTAGTTTGACAGATGAGAAAACTGGGGCCCAAAGATATTAAGTAATAACCCAACTAGCTAATGGCAGAACTGAAGCTAGAACCCAGATTGCTTGATTCCTAATCTAGTGATCATTCCACTACTCTCAGCCATTTAAGGTCCAACTCATTAAGCACTTATTTGCATATGCACGTTTCTGGGAGAAGCACTAACTTTTGCTGTTTTGGCAACTTACTGGGAACACTGAGGCATAAGCAGAAGGCATATGGCCTCAGAGTGGAGTGCACATATATGATACCACCAAGTCACAAGTGATAAGAGTGATACAAACCCTCCCTAGCTCGCTCTCCTCCTTAAGAGAGGCACTAGTCCATAGAATTCTCAGTAAAAGAGCAGAAGAAACCAACTGGCTGCATACCAGTGATACACAGCTTAATTGGCTAATGCTGGTCTTCTGATTCCTCCCTACTAACTCATCAAAAATTCCCTCTCTACCTCTTTGGTCCAGTGGGGCCTCTCATTAACAATTAGGAAGTGAGAAGCCAAAAAAGGGGACAAATTACACAGTAACAGTGGGACTTAATTTAGAACCACTTAAAGAGTTGGCTTTATGAGACATTATTCCCTCTGTTATTTCTGAGTTATGCTACTGAGAATTTGAAGGTTCCGCACAGCTAAGACTTTCAATTATAGGTAGGAATCACTTTCCAGTTGGGAGATTTAGAAATGGGAGCAATTAGTTTGCCCATTAGATCTAAGGAGCTTAAGGCCACAGAGGTTTAGCATTCTTTACCTCTACTTAATCGTCACTTTTCTCCCTGAAAATGTGGCATGATTAAAACTCCCAGAGAAAGGACACAAAGGAAGACTGAACCTAACACAGAAGTCGGCAACAGGTGCCTCTAGAGATATCTAACATAAGCTGGGAGAAATTACATTTACGTCATCTGGAAGCTGGAAAGGATTAAGCCAAAAGCTCAGTGCACACATGCACTTCCCAGGGGGCATGCTTGAAATCTCTCAAGATCTCTCTGTCTCTGGCATCCTTACCTTCATATGATATTGTTATCATTATTGCCATTGTTGTTGTTAATAATAAAAATAATCTTTAAGGGGGTAGCAGTTTTAAATAAGTGGTACTTTATAAAGACTTCTTGGTTAGCCCTAGCAGGTGCTAAATTCCAGGCACGATTTTTTTTTTTCCAGGCTTCAGGGGTCAGAAGCTTTGGGTGGTCTTTGGTGAAACACAATTGGTCACAGACAAGTGATGTCTGGGCTGCTCTCCTTACAGCAGGCAGCTCTAAATAGTAACAATAAGACCTCGCGGTTAAGTTAAATGGAGAAAGACAAAGGCTTGTTGTTCTGATGTACAATTATAAATCGTGGAGCCAGACCCCAAACCAGACATTAACTAAACTTACAACTGAGTTGACTAAATCTTTTAAGAATGTTAAAACTGGAAGGGATATTTGAGATCATCTCACACCCCTTTCTCATTTTATACTGATGGAGGAACTACAGTCTAGAGTGGGGAAGTAATTTATATAGAAAACAGTTTTAGTACCGTGCAAGGGATTTGGAATCAAAGGATTTGGTCTCAAATCCCAGCTCTAACATTTGCTGCCTTTTCAACTCTGGGTAAATCCTCAGATTGCTCTGGGCCTACGTTTCTTCATCTGTAAAATAAAGGGGTTGGACTGATGATCCCTCAGGTCTCTTCTAGCTCTAAATGCATAGATCTGGTTCCTAGGACCATACTTTCAGGGGCAGGATCCGGACTAGAACTCAAGGTTTTCAACTCCCAGAACAAACCAGGTTTCTTTCCATGACACCATGCTGTTAACTTCCACAGAAGTTACACTGGTCTTGTGCATTCCAAGACCCAGCCCTTGACCAGTTGTGACTGGACTGGTGCCTCAGGAGCTATGTTTGGAATCTAAACATTCTGTTCATAACCCAGGAGGAAAAATAGACATCTGGCCAAGTGAACAGCCAGCTGCGAGAGGGCAGAAGAGAAGGGCCCAACTTGGGGGTAGTAGAAATATGCTATAATTTCACATGAAAGTAAGGCCATATCTATAGAGCGCCAGCACATCTAGATGAAAAGGGGGATATTTAGCCATTTCCCTGGATATTTGCTTGTACGGTGCCCTAGCTCAGAGCATTTGAGAACATGTTAAGGCTTAACTGAATGGTTTTCATTTCATCTGGCTGTTTATGGACAGCCCAGTAGAACTGAATGCTTTAATTGTTTTTGTATCACCCCACAACTACACTAACAAAGAAGGTGCTAGAAGTCAGATGCTTGTTAGGTTCCTGTATTTCCAGAATGTCCCAAGACCATAAGAGGAGCATTTACTAGAGAGAGCCAGGATGGCTACAGCTGGAAAAAGTGGGCTTTCTACAAAAGGAACAGCCCTAGACTCCTTCAGAGAAGTCAGAGATCTCTCTATGCAGCTTATTCTCGACACCTTCTACCCTCCATTAGCAGCCAGGAAAAGAAATGAGATGAGACGAGAAGGGGCATTCAGCAACTATTCTTCTTTGGGAATATAAATAAAACATAATATCTAAACAATGTAAACATACATTATTGACATGTATTATGTATAATATATTATAGAGAGATACATTATACAAAAATATCAATTTTTAAATGGAGAGACATACGAGTAAGTCCTGCCAAACACCTCTGCTAAATGAAATAATAGCCCTTCCTTATATGCTCTAGAAGCCCATAGTTGGGAGTCTAGATGTCTATTATCAGAAGCATAAGTTTAGCCCCAGGAGGGGCTATAGAGATTATCTAGTCCAACTTGCTCCTTTTACAGTTAAGGAAACTGAGAGATTAAGTGACTTGTCCAAGGCCACATGAAGACGGAGCCAAGATTCAAACCCAGGTCCTTTGTTTCCAGATTTGGTATTTTTTTTCTATTGTTACCACAAACTAATTGGCTAAGGTAAACCACTGCCCCTCTTTGGGTCTGTTTCCTCCCCTATAAAAGGGAAAAACTAAATGACAGCTAAGGTTTTTCCAACTCTAGCATTCTGTACTTCGCTTTACTATATATGTTTAAATGACCTTTGTGGGAAGAGATGTGGAAAAAAAGAGTTGTTGGGCTGTTGTTTTGTTGCCATTCAGTCATTTTTCACTTGTTTGACCTTTTGTGATCCCATTTGGGATTTTCTTGGCAAAGATATCAGAGTGGTTTATGCTGTTCCAATTTTCCATTTCCTTCTCCGGCTCATTTTACTGAGGAGGAAACTGAGGTAAACAGGATAGTGACTTGCCCAGGGCCACATAGCTAGTTAATGTCTGAGGCCAGATTTGAACTTGGGAAGATGAGACTTTCTAATTCCACTCCGGGCACTCTATCCACAATACTACTTATTTGAATTGGAAAATAAGGAAGTGAGATTCCAGTGCTTAGGGATTGAGGTGGAGATGTGGAGAGGAGAGCAAGTAGAACGTTAATTTAGACCCTGCAGCAATGCAGCAGAATGGTATCCAGCCAACTTTCCACTTAACAATGGCTGGAAAAGAACCACTTCCACCAACTACTGAAACTATAACCATATTTATGCCTTGGTGGTATTTTGCACTTTTCAAAATTCTTCCACAGACCTCAAATAATTTTCTCTTTGTATCAATGGGTGAGGCAATAAGGTCAGGTAGACATTGTCCTCGTTTTATAGATAGGAAGATAGATGCAGAGAATTGCATGAAATAATTTTGAAAAACATAAAGAAAAGTTCAGTGATGCCCAAAATCCTACATGGAGTCAGTTGTGACCACAGAACTAGAACCCAACTCTTCCAACTTTGGTCCACACCAAAGGGAGGGAGTGCCTCACTACATACAGTGGGGGAAGGAAATTCTTGTTATACAAAAAGCAGGGTCACCATAGTCAATAGTGGGTGGGATATAGAAGTCCCTAGGCTGTAGCTCCTCCCTGCCTTCTCTACTCATTAAAGAGCCCTTCTAGGAAGATAACTCCAGAGCCTTCTTGGGCAGTATTCCACCCCAGGCTCCTCTACAAATGCTAATGCCATTTCCATGAGAAGAATCAACAGTGTAAAGCAGTCAGGAAAAGCTTACTACATTCAATGAGAAAAATGATTTGTTGTTGTTGATGAGATTTACTGAACAAGTCTCTTTGTGACTCCATTTGAGGTTTACTTGGCAGAGATACTAGTATGGTTTTGCCATTTCCTTCTTCAGCTCACTTTTTCTTCATCCTTCAGTTGAAAAAACTGAGGCAAACAGGGTTAAGTGACTAGCCCAGGGTCACACAGTTTAGAAAGTGACTGAGGCCAGATTTTACTTAGAAAGATGAGTCTTTTTGACTCTAGACCTGGCACTCTCTCTACTGTGCCAAGATAACAGAGCAGGAAAAGGAGTCTTTGGCATGTGGATCCCAATGCAGGTGCCCCTCCAAGCCATTTCTTTGCTGCCTATGAACAGTGCCAAATGAGTAATGGAGAATTTGAAACACCACAGTCCTGTTTCCTCTTGCAAGCTCATGTTAGAAAATACGATTTTTCATGGAAATTATAGTCTTTGTCTAAGTTGGTGTGAAACAAATGCATACCCTCTAAAGGAGGTTATTCTTCAAACCACTGTTGGAGTACACAGACCATTACAGAAAGTTAGCTTTGTTATAGTCCCCTGTGCTAACATCAACTTAAGCTCTCTCCTACCAGTGAATCCCCTAAAGACTCTTAAATTCTTCCACATTTAAGCCAAGTATGTGTCCTGGGGTCAGAGTAGTTGTCAGTCCCCACCTCCATAGTGTTCCCAGATTCCACTGGCCCTTAGTGATCGCTGTGCAGCACATTTGTCTTGCACACCATTCATTTATTACTTCTGTGCTGTAACACCTCCTGTCGTTTCCTTGATTTACTAGTGAACTCTTCCCTTCTTGCTTAGCTCTCATCTAGTCTCCTCTCCTTGTAACTTCTTGTGAGGGATTGATTATATTACCTACCGTACTTACCTCAAGCTTGTTGAGAAGGAAATAGTTTGTAGATCTTAAAGTGTTATAAAAACAGGAGCTATTATTCTATTTCTTAATAATAATGATGATGACATTTGCAAGTCTTTTTTCAACTTTATAACCACCCTATGAGAGACAGAATGTAAGTATCATTACCTCTTTCACAGATGGGTCTCCTCTGAGAGGTGAAGTGGACATTCCCAGGGGTTCAAAGTACCTAAAGGCAGATGCAAACTTGGGTTTCCTGGCCCAAAAGTGCAACAGTCTATTCACTTGGCATCCCTGCTTCTCTGTGCCTAGTAAGCAGTGCAGTTCACGTGGTAGGTGCTCGGTATTATTTGTTGAATGAATCAGAGAATGAATTCTAGTGAAAGTTTGCATCCCTCTGCCTGAATCACAGACACCTGTCCAGGGAGCAACTGCTAGCTGCTGCTGCTGTATGTCCCACCTCCCCCAGCCCATTCCCCCTTTGGAAGATCTCTGAAAAGCAGCTCAGGGTAATGAAGAGTTCAGTCTAGCTTCCAAGGAAGCAGACAGGAAACAAGACAAATGCAAAGAGAGCATGAGTGTCTTTCCTAACTCAGTGTTGAAAGAGGGAGGAGATAGATGACTATGGATTTACCAGGAGTCAACCTGAGGTAGAAAACAGCAGCCTGTTTGTTTAAACCAAGAAAGTGTTAAGTGTGGCATAGTAGATAAGTGGTGGACTTGGAATTAGTAGACCTAGGTGTTCCACTGTGGAAAAAGTCACTTAATCTAAAAAAACCTGTTTCCTCACCTACAAAATAAGAATAATATATATGGTTCAAATGTGAGCCACAAATTGTTTTGCAAAACTTATCTGAAATTCAGTTTTTTTTTTTAAACTACCTTAAACTACCCTTACCTTCTGTCTTCCTATCAATTCTAAGACAGCAGAATGTTAAGGTCAAGGCAAGAGGGGTTAATGGACTTCCTTAGGATCACACATTAGGAAGGGCCTGAGGCAAGATTTGAAATCAAGTCCTCCTGATTCCAGACCTTGAACTCTGTTCTACCAGATACTGCTACCAAGCTATTATTCCCAGCTATCATTTTTTAAAAAAACTCTTACCTTCCATCCTAGAATCAATATTGGGTGGATTGGGGGTGGGGGGGGGCAGCTGGGTGGCAGCTGGGTGGCTCAGTGGATTGAGAGCCAGGCCCATGGACAAGAGGTCCTGGGTTCAAATCTGGCACTTCCTAGCTGTGTGATACTGGGCAAGTCACTTGACCCCTATTGCCTAGTCCTTACCACTCTTTTGCCTTACAATCAATACACAGTACTAATTCTAAGATGAGAAGTAAGGGTTTAAAAAAAAAAAGAATCAATACTGGGCACTAGTTCCAAGGCAGAAGAGCACTAAGCTTAAGGTAATGGAGGTTGTAACTTGCCCAAGGCCACATAGCTTGGAAGTATCTAAGGCTAACTTTGAACCCAGGACTTCCTGATTCAAGGTTTAGCTCTCAACCCATTGAGCCACAAAACTATTCTCTTGTATCATTCTTAGAAAAGTGTTTTCATTCTGTAAAGGACAGGGCTGTGGAGCCAAGTGGTAAAATAGAAGGGTGAAATGGAGATATTTGATATCCTGGAGAGAGCTATTCCACCATCTGGGTAATTGCTCCCAGAGGAACTAGTGGCTTGCTCTAGAGCTGGTACTTGGAGCAGAGTTAACAGAATGACCTGCTAGAGGAGAGGCAGTAGCACTAAAGAGCTGAGGACAGCATCAGGAATCTTACTACCAGCTAGGAGTGGAGGATAGGAGTAGTAGCAAGGAGTTCTGTCACCTCTGTCTGTTCTGTCTGTTCCTCTATCATCATTCCCATCTCCCTACCAGGGGAACTGTGGACTCGTCCCTTGGGATACCTGGCTTTGACAGGTGAGTTTTCATCATATCTGGCCTGGAACCAGACCTCCACTCCACTTCTTGGACATTAATGGGTCAATCAAGGCACCCTGAGGAGAGACTGGGCTCAGTATGTACCAGGCAGGTTAAACCACCACCACCTCCTCCCCTTAGATCTCAATGGAGGTAGCCTAGGACCCTGAGCCCAAAAGCCTTGGGAATAGAAAAGCCCTCCAGATCAGGAGTCCTGGCACAAATGGCCACAAAATCCCAAGATCCCCAAGAGAGGCTGTAGAGCCCACACCACCCCTACTCCCAACCTAGGACCAAAAATGAACACTCAGAGAAATAATCTCATAGAGGTGTGTCCGGGCAACTGCTTGGTCTGGTGCCACAGCCACAACTACTGATGCCCTGGAAAAGAAAGTTTTTGCCACCAAAATTCTTGGTAGCATCAAATGATTTGACATCAGAAACTGATATAATTTTATCAGTGGACATGATATTAAAGAAGAGAATTATCGTATACTTTGCATTATCTCCAATTTATCCTATATATCTTGCTTGTATATAGTAGTTTGCATATTGTCTCCCCTATTGGGCTATGAACTCCTTGAGAAAAAGGGCTGTCTTTCATGTTTCTTTGAATCCTTAGCAGTGTTTCAAGAACATCTCTGGTGCTTAATAAATGCTTGTTGCCTGACTAAGAATCATGGTATCTTCCCATTTGTCTTACATTTCATTTTAATGTGTTGTTTCCTTCATTCCAATATGAGCTTGCTGAGAGGCAAGAACTTTCTTAATTTTCTCCTTGTATCCCCAGAGCTTAGCAGGGTGCTTTACACAGAGTAGGTGCTTACTATATTCCTTTTTAATTCATTAATCTAATCATTTATTCATCTCTACATCATATTGTCTATACCCCAGTCTCCTCGTCTTCCCCCAAAAGAAACCTTGGACTTCACGACTGGGACAACAGTTGCTGACATATGAGCTTTTCACTCTGTCTTGCCCAGAACCAGATCTTTCCCCTGCCTTGTCAGGTTCACACCATGCAGCAATTCAAAACCCACCCCAACCCTTCTCTCTCCAGATCCCCTTTGTGTGTTGTCTGTCCCCATTACAATCTAAGCTCCTTTTGCTTACTGTCTCAGGAATTGAGAGGGAAGAAAGAGAGGAAGAGAATTTAGAACACGAAGTTTTAAAAATGAACGTTAAAATTATTTTTACATATAATTGGAGAAAATATTATTACTGGGGGGGGGGATATAAGCTGTGTGAGAGATAGGAATTGTCTTGCTTGCTTATATTTTTATCTCCCAGTGCTTGATATGATGTCTAATTTAACAAATATTTTATCTATCTATCTATCTGTCTGTCTGCCTGCCTGCCTGCCTGCCTGCCTGCCTGCCTGCCTGTCTGTCTATCTATCTATCTATCTATCTATCTATCTATCTATCTATCTATCTATCTATCTATCTATCTATCTGCCAGATGGAGGCAATGAAATGGTGGAGCATAAATAAAGAATATCAGCTAGAAAAATGTTGTTGTTCAGTTGTTTCAGTTAAGTCTGACTCTTCATGATCCCTTTTGGAGTTTTCATGGCAAAGATACTAGGATGGTTTGCCATTTCCTTTTCTAGGTTGATTTTATGGATGAGAAAATGAATACAAAAAAGGTAAAGTGACTTGCCCAGGGTCACATAGCTAGTTAGTGTCTGAGACCAAATTTGAACTTGGGTCTCCTTGACTTCAGGCTCCATGCTTTATCCAGTATGCCACCTAGCTGTCCTGTAGATAGAGTGGCATTTAATTTAATTTAATTTATTTATTTAACTAATTTATTTATTTAATTTAATGTATTTATATATCTATGTATTTTTAAAATATATGTAAATGTACACACATATACATTATAAATATATATGCAACTTATATACATATGTGTGTATATACTCATATGAGGAAATAGGGTAGAAAATTTGGGGGCAAAGGTTAATGAAGACAGAAAGAAAAATGATCTTGTCATAAATTGTACTAAAAACACCCAGAACAAATCAAGTGCATTGATGGTGAATTGTAAAAATAGATGCAAGACTAACATGGCTATTAGGAAGAGTAAAGATTTTCTTTTTCTTTTCTGTGATTCATTTGTGGGATGGAAAGGTAAAAGATAAAAAAAAATTTATTGGTTGAGAAAAATAATAAAAATTAGATTAAAAAGGAAATGAGGCTTAAGTTAAGTGACTTATCTATGGAAACATACCTAGGAACTTTTAGAGGAAGGATTTGAATGCTGGTCTTCCTCTTTCATAGCTCATCATTTTCTCCACTATGTTACACAATTCACAGGGGTGGCTTATATATTGAATTACAAAGTGAGAATCCAAAAATATCTTAACAGGCTAGAACATTGGACTGTAATAAGATGTTTTAATAATTAAAAAATTAAATAAGGATAAATATAAAATTCTACATTTGAGTTCAAATGATCAGCTTCATTAATACAAGATGGAGTAGGTGTGGCCAGACAACAATTTATCAAAAAAGTGAACTGCAAGTTCAATATTAGTGAAAAAGCATGACAGCAGCCAAAAAAAAAGAAAGCTAATATAATGTTAGGCATCACTGAAAGGCATAAAGTCCATGATTGGAGAGATAAGAGTAACACAGTTTCTGCCCTACTCAAGAACATCTAGGATATTATGTTCAGATCTGAGCCCCACACTTTTAAAAATGATGTCAACAAAATAGAAAGTATGCAGAAGAAAACACCTAGGAAGGTGATGGAACTCACGATCATGACACGTGGATATCAAATGAACAAAATGGGGTTATCTATCCTGGGGAAGAGGTGACAACATTGAGACATGATAGCAGTTCACAAGTATTTGAAGGATTTATCATGTGGAAGAAGGTATTTGATTTATTATTTTGTTTGGTTCCAGAGAAAAGAACTAAGAGAAACAGTATTACTTGCAAAGAAACAAATGTAGACTTTTTTTTGGAGGAGGGATTATTAGAACTATTCAAAAGTGGATTGGAGGGGCAGCTGGGTAGCTCAGTGGAGTGAGAGTCAGGCCTAGAGACAGGAGGTCCTAGGTTCAAACCCGGCCTCAGCCACTTCCCAGCTGTGTGACTCTGGTCAAGTCACTTGACCCCCATTGCCCACCCTTACCAATCTTCCATCTATAAGACAATACACCAAAGTACAAGGGTTTAAAAAAAAAAAAAAGTGGATTGGGCTGCCTCATGGGATAATAGATTCTCCTTTACTCAGGATCTTAAACAAAGGCAAAATGATTACAGGATTGTTGTAGTGGGGATTCTCATTCAGGTGTAGGTTGGAATATGGTATAATGGGGGAATAAATTGTTGGATATAGAGTCAGAGGACTTAGATTTAAATGCCACCTAGAGGCTGAGGAGGTCTGGTCAGACAGGAAGGAAAACCAGGAAGGAGCAGTGTTGTGAAAACCTCAAAAGGAGACTATATTCAGGAGAAGAGGTTGGTCAACAGAGTCAAAAGCTGCAGAGTTCCAGCAGGGTGAAGACTGAGAAAAAAGTATCTAGAGGCTATGAGATTCCATGAATCCAAGAAGTTGTGGGGGGCATACTTAGGTTTGATGTAAAGAAAAACTTCCCTAACGATCAGTGCTGACCAAAAGTCCAATGGTACTCCTCAGAGGCAAAGGCTTCCTATTCACTATTGATTTTCAGTTAGAGGTTGGATAACTATTTGATGATGTTGAAAAGAATCAGTCAGGTATGGTAGGCACACTCCAACTTTGATATTCAATTGTTCTATATAAAAGAATGAAATGTAGGTATATACCTCTTCTTCTTCTTCTTCTTCTTCTTCTTCTTCTTCTTCTTCTTCTTCTTCTTCTTCTTCTTCTTCTTCTTCT